>NC_069112.1:42473476-42799471 GCF_025612915.1 Magallana angulata
TAAATCAGATACAGGTGTTTATTGTGTCAAAATAACATTTTCTTATATTTTCATTAGCATGTCCACGTGGTTATTTTGGAAATAAATGTACAGAAAAATGCAATGACACATGTTCCGGATGTAACAATGTGAATGGCGTTTGTGACTCTGGATGCATCCCTGGCTGGAGAGGTTATCACTGCAACGAAGGTAGCATTCATAATATTCAAAGATTAGAGCGGATCTTTTTCAGGCAGCCTATATGTACAACAATATCTAAAATAACTTTAACACTGATTCATAAAGAAATAAATTATGCGACACATAAACTCAATGCGACACCCTGATTGTTGAATTATACGTAAGTTACAATGTTTACAACTCTCTGCTTTCCTATAGCTGACGAAATTTAGGGTTTATAGTATTAAGGTAGCCCATCCATAAGTAAGGCGAATTTTGATTGATCTATACTACATCAAATATATATTTTTACGCTATTATGAGACTGACATAAACCAAACTCACGTGTATATATGTAGTGATTTATTTATAAATAATATATATAAGATATATTAAAATACATTAAATTTCTTAATCTTATTTTTTTTTTCTAAATTCAAAGGTTAATCTTTATTATTTATTAAACTTATAAAAAGCATAGTAAGACTTTAGTGATCAAACTAGCAATCTTAATGATAGTTATGGATGTACTGCATAAATGAAAACAGGGGTTGTCTAATAAAGCCAATGACTAATATTTAAAGTGTTCATTTTAGTTAATAATGGTTGTTTATTGATTTCGTTTATAACATTTGTAAATGGTAAAAAAATAGCTAAAAATTAAGGTTTTTATTTGTTTTGTTCGGCTAACATATGTAGATATAACATTCAACACACTGCTCAACAAATATGTTTTTGTTATTATGAATATGAGACACAGCACTTTGACGGACATGTGTTTATTATATTGAAGAATGTGACAGAGGATGGTATGGTATTGGATGTAATGAAACATGTGGACACTGTCGTAATGAAAGCCAATGCTCCAATGTCAATGGAACTTGCTTAATCGGATGTGATGCTGGTTTTCAAGGGGATCAATGTAAAACATGTGAGTATACATGCATATGCTACGGTACCAGCACAACAGCACATCGGAAATTATTGCACTGACGAAAACTTATCATTTTGAATTTATTTACGTTACACACACGTTTGTTAAGTTGTGATGTCAACTTACTTCTTTTTGTTTCTCTTCAGATTTGAACACTTCATATGTATAGCTGTTTGTGTATTGTTGTTTGCATAATGATTTGAAAAATGTTAACATTTTGTTTTTCATTTTTCCAGTATATTCTATACCGCTGATATACGTATCGAGTTTAGCTTCCGTATCAAATATTTCAAGTAGGCCTATGTTATTAAATATTTAAATGTAATGCGCAAAGTAAAAAAGAACAACAATTCATCGGTCGGCAATTATCATTATAAGACTGTTTGGGGACTTTTGAAGTGAAGAAGTATGTAAGGTAACTATATGTTTATTTAAGCATGGTATGTGTTTCTCAAAGGTCTTTTGAGGGGAAAACTATTTTGTTTCAAAAGACGTACGACCCATGAATAGAAAGAAAATTGTTTAAGTATTATAAGTAGTTGCAGCTCTCTTGAAGAAAGGTCAGCTAATTTTACACATACATCTGATATGAATCATATTTGAATTAACATTTGAAAAAACATGTATGTTTAATTCATTTTCAATCCAGATTGTATGAATCGCTATTTTTTTTCCAGGTTTTTCTTCTCCGTTTTTTCATACAGTAATGTATGATGTCATTTCTTAATTAGATTTCTCGCAAATATTTAAATTTTCGGAATGATAAACAATGCCTGATTTTTAAAGTGTATGGATTCTATCTTGATTTTATTTTCCTGTAGTAAATGTTGTCTTATATCTAGTTAAATCATGACATTTGTTTGTTCTAATTTTAACTGTAAATTCACTTGTTATACAGATATTTTACTATGATTTTCAACATTTAGCTAACCAATATGTTGCATTATTTCAGGAAAAACGTAATGGGAAAGTCAATGGTAGAGAAACGAAAAACCTATTCCAATATTTTGGACATTATTTCAATAGGACATTACAGACAATGACAAATATGTGGCAAAAACATTAATTTTAAGCTTGTTACTTTTTTTCTATACTAAGTAGTACTTCAGTGTTGAAATACATTTATGTATTACATTTTTCGACACGTGTTGTTTGATATCTGTTTTGTTATTAGGTGATCAATATAATTGAGTAGCGTGTAGATATATACGCAGGACAGTTAAGGCAACATTTTGCTTTTAAACAGCAGTAAAAGGAGGTCGTTTTGCTTTTGTCTATTTATTGCTGCATAATGAATAGCTCTAAACTATTTTGGGTGTTATTGTAAAGATATGGGTCTCTAATACATGACCATGTCTAAAGAACTATATATGATAAGAGTTAAATTTGGCCCCCATAATTCACTATTTTTTAAAGTGTTTCGGGTACAAAAAAATGTTATGTTATAATTTAGAAGAGTTGATATAAAATATTTTTTTTCACATATTTGTTTGATTTATTTGCACTCACTTGCTGTATATGACGTCATAAGTGACGCTATTTCTACAATTCAATCAAAATCAGACGAAAATTGACATTTTTCACATCTTTTTACGAATGGGAAATAAAGAGCGCATGCTTGAACCAGGACAAATTTTTTTGTCACTTACTAGGCTTAACTAGATACATCTCTGATTAAAATATTTTGTTGGTTCAAGCATGCGCTCTATGTTTCCTGAACGAAAAACTGCTTGAAAACAAGCTTTTTTATGCTGAAATGCAAAAATGGCGGGAAAAGGTTGTCTTCACAATGCCGTATTTCTAATTTGTGGGCACTTGAATCAAAATGAACATTAAGTAAAAATTTCACATATATATCTGTACAAAGAAAACAAAGAATTACAGTAAAATAAAGATATTCCTTTTAGGGGGCCAATTTAGGCCCATACCATATATAATCCTTTGTCGGTTACGTTACTTTTGAGGGTCACGTGGGCGTCTTTTAGACAAAAATCGTCAATGCTAAAATGAGACAAAAAGTTCAAGGGCAAGGCAAAGAAATTTAAGAGTAAGTAATATGGCAACATATTCAAAATTATCCATACATCATAGAAATCAATGCTCATTCAGTTGTAAAGTATACTAGTTATGTAAATTTCTTTAAAAACTGGCTACTTGTTCCTAAAATAGTGCATTTTTGTATATTTTCATGAAAATTACAAAGTAAACCTTCATCTCTCAACAAATGAGCATCAGTTTTTATAAAGAACTCGTCATCATACCAAGTTTAATAATATCTATAGCCGTCTTGCACTTGAACTTTTGCATTTAATTTCTCATTCTAGGAGTCCTCTCAAATCAATACACATTTCAAACGCACAAGTGATCCCAAAAGGGGAGGTAACTCTTTGAGCGATAATTCTTTTGATATAGGCGCGATGTCATTTTATCACATAATCCGAATTAATTTTAAGATATGTTTCAAAGGTACATTATGTAAATGGTTATTTAAACATAGTGCTTCTGTTTTATTTATTTTAAAAGAGACAAGATGGTTACAATGAATCGTCCGCATTTCCTCTGTTGTATCATGGATGTAAACAAAAAACCGTTGTGTATCAGTTCTCTTGGTTAACCGCATTCGCAGAGTTATTGGTTTCTTAATATTGTTTTAGTAATGGGAGAAAAATATATAAGAGCTAATTGTACACAATTATTTGAGGGATTAGAATCTCATTAGATGTCAACAGAGACAAATGAAGCCCCTGATATTAATATACATAACTATAAATTGTTCTCATAATATATATTAAAAAATAAGATATGGAGTATTTTTTCATTATTTATGTGCAGCCTTTGCCCAATGACTGCATATTCTATAGCACTGCTTGGGTCTGTTAATATTATTCTGGGGAGGGGGTTCAAAGGGGTAACTTTATTCTGTTTGCCAGGGGCCAGGTACCATGGTGTTTTACTATGTAAATTGTGAATTAAATAAGAATTTGCCACGGGGACTATACTTGTAGATCTGCCCATGTATGAGGCCTTTTCCCATACCCCATAAGCAATCAACAGTATTTACCTTTGTATTACACATGTTACACTTGTAATTTAAACACTCATTAAAATTGACTTTTATTTTTATTCAACACATGCAGAATGATTAAGATTAAGGAGAGGGGGAGGGTTAGCATATCTATTCATTCACAAAATAAATTCTAAACGCTCATTTCTCATTACCGAGAAAGGAAAGAGAGTGTGTAAATCCTGCAACAAGGCGATCAAAAGCCATTTTTAGTTCACATTAATATATTGAATCTAAATAAGTCTGAATTCTCCTATGTGAGAGACTCTCTCTCCCGCCCATTTACATACCATCCCCTTTCCACTTCTCAAACAAAATTATTAAATAGAAACAATTATATTTGGTTCATTTGTTTTATTAATTCAAGAAGATAAAGGGACTTTCTGAATAAAAATTATGTGACAACATTTAAACCTGACATATGCATGCAAACTCAAAATTGCAATTTCTTTTTATGATGTCAATGTGTTTATTGTATGACTTCTTAGTTCTGGTCCTCTTCTCTCTTCAAAAACACAGTCTTCCTGTTCCTAAAGTTCAGGTTTTTCTTTCCATCATTTCATCTTGTATATGACACCAGGATAAGGGTGCGGGTAAATGATCACCAATAAGAACATCATTTATGTAAATCTCAAGACAAAGCAGGTACCAGCTAAAATAAAAATTATATACATTTCAGTAAGTTTAACTTGTTATCAAAATGGCTGAAAGACTGAAATGGAGGATTTTCTACAATTTGATAGTCCATGGAATTTATTTATATTAATAAACATTTCATTATGTTTAGATGTGCATTTAATTTTGCACAAATTCAAATACAACTTTTCAGTTTGATCGATTTGAAATTATTCGCATTCTCACCCCTGATATGTGCATGATATTAGTTTAATTGCACCCCTTTATTTTACCCGGCTTGACCTTAAAAATGCACCTCTCTCTCTCCCTCTCTCTCTCTCTCTCTCTCTCTCTCACACACACACACACACACACACACACACACACAACTGATTTGATTGATTGATATTATATAATGCTGGTGCAGTCAGTGTGAATTAAAACATACCATGTATTGTTAATTTGTTGATGAGCAATATTCAAAATTGTAGATTTATAAATAACATAGGTTTATATCAATCATTTTAAAACATTAAATGAAACCATTCGTACTTGAAAATACTTTTTCTAATTGAATTGTCTCATAGAATAATCAGATTGGTCATTATTTCAATGATAAATTATTGAACTTATACATGCATGTTATTTACTTACATTTTCTTCCAGCATTTTTTTTCAAATCAGTGTGACACTTTTCAAATTACTCTGCAAATAACAAAATATAATTATGAGAAGTCATACAATTTAATTTACGTGCATAAGGACATGTCAACAGTAATTTGAACATTTTTGTGAAAGGTCTACATATATTATGCATGGATGGGTAAAATGACACTTCAAATTTTATTTGAAAGTTACATATGCACATTCTACACAAACAATACCATATATGACCATGAATGTAGATTCCTCATTTAGAGAAAATCAGATGGTGACATGCAGTCATTTATTTATTATTATTTGGGGTTTTTTTTATTACCAATAGTACAGCATCATAAGTATGAAGCCAGGTAACAAGATTTCAAACAGTCTTATGGTAGTAATATACTGAGTTCTAAAAACAAACTAGTAATAATTAAGAATTAATGTGCATAAACATCTTAATATATCAACTGGATGAATGTGTAAAAAATATAAATGAACTGTCATGGAAGAATTTTGAACACAGTAGAAAGGTATTATTGATCAGCTGTTCATCAATTTCCAGAAAATGAAATCAGCATCTTTTAGCCTGCACTGTACTGATTTTCAGAAAATCAAATCAGCTGTTTTCACACAGTCTTTGTATTGTTTACTTACAAATTGAAATAAAAACAAACAGCTGTGTAAAGCTAAATATTATCAGTACAAATACTATGAACTGATTCGTGTCGATTGGTGAAAATGATCAACAATTTAACGGACTAGCAATAAAGCTACAAGTACAATGTACATTGTATAGGCCTAAATGTAAACAATGCAGTCTCTCCTCATGTTTTGAACGAAACAATTAACACATTAAGTCGATCAATTGCATCAACAGTATACAATCACAATAAAATAGTTATTGAGCTATCTGGTATATTACAAATACACTGTATATCTATTCTACATACCTGATAAATCATCAAAAGATCGCCATCATCGGGAATACCAGCTACACGTGTTTACATCGTCTGACGAGCGCATTTGGGACGCAGATTCACACCCATACGACAGATGCGTTATGGAAATTCTTCGTATATTCTGATTGTTGTAAACATAAAAACACACATGAGTGATTCGTAGTTATATTTTGCTTATGAAGTATCAAATCAGCCGTATTTTATGCTTAAACTGCTGTTTTCGGTATATGTTCTATATATGGTAATACAGAGGCGGGGCGTATATTATGACGTCATAACTCATTATCCCTTCATTAGCATATCAAAACGATGTGTTGCCTTATCTGTCCTGCGTAGTTTTTGAGTGTTTTATCTTTATTCTTTTAGTTCCACTGCTTATTAATTTCATTTTAGTTTGATACGGTATATGTTTTGTTATTTCCTTCTATTAGAAAAAATGCAATATTTATTCCAACTAAGCATTTGTGTTATTTGTGCGTTAATATTTTATTTTAATTTGTTTCTTTAAGATAGATGATGTAATTAGATATTTATCTACACTATACACTATAGATAGTGTATAAATACATTTAACATTTGAGTTATGGTGTACATTTTCTGACGTAATAAAAAAAACAAAATGTGGATACATAAGATACCAATGCATACAAGCCGGATCCGGGAAATTGGCCAAACTACTGACTGAATTTAATTTTTACAGTTTTTAGAGTGGGCAGATAGAGGCAAAGAGGCGCAAAACCATTGTGTTCCATAATGTGTGGGTCTTTTCCCGATATTCTCATGACCTGATCATCTCGTGTCTGCACGTAAGCTCATCAAATGGTGCCACTGAGGATAGTGGATACTTTCACATATCATAAAAAAGTTAATCCATATCTGTATAATGAATTAGAGCTTGTAGTGTTTACTTTGCAGCAAAACGAAGTTTGAAAAGGTTTCAATGGAAATAGAAATAGATATATGTTCTATATTACTTTGAGTTATTATGAATGACTTGTTTGGAAATATTGAAAATATCATTGTAGAAGGTTATCATTCGAATAGTGTTTTGTGACGTTGTTCTTTAGACTTTTATTAATAACTACTATTACTTATTTTTTGCAATTAATAACGGAAGATAAAATGGAAGGTCAATCATGTTATTTAAGTTTTATTTAAGATATATTTTAAGAGTTAACAATACAACGTTTAGTTATATAACAATTTGCCGAAACCTCTTCTACATGTTATGGTATCAAATTCAATCAGTTTTAATACTTGAACTATTATTTCGAAGAAAAAAGCGTATGCACTTATGATATCAAACTTCTAACAATGAAAAAGAAATCTTTACATGTACAAGTGTATTAGAAAGTATATCTATAATGAAACTGTCTAAAACTTGTTGGCTGAAAAAGGACATGATAACGATTTTGGTCATTTGTTTCCCGATTAAATGTCTACAATGTTTAGTAAGGCATTTCTAACAGTCAATAACAAATGTGCAGTCCTTGATTTATAGGCAAAATGCTGAGCTAACAGTTTTTTGCTATGTAAACACTGGTTATGTCATAGTTATGTTTACATTTTGAGTTTTGGAGTGAAAGTTCCAGTTTTAAGCCTAAAGTGAATGAGATAAACATTAGAACATATCGTTTATGCTTGAAACGAATTTTTTGATGGAAAAACCAGCTTGAAAAATATGTCTTATTGGTACATGACAGATATGTAAGAACTCTCTGTATTTCTCAGAACTCTTCTACTGACAAAACATTTCGATTGATCATTATTAAGGCGTTTGTAAAGCATTGTGAATGATAAAATTAGAAACAGAGAGATGGCTAAAATCATGACCATGCCCCTTTACGTGTAACAAGACAATACATGGTCATTCTTCAGTCTTTATTATATCAGTTTTTTACTCGACTCCTTAAGTATTAAATCTGATTATGTGCAGCACCATTCTATTTTGTTTTTTTTTACGACTGAAATTAATTGTTATCTAGTTCATATTTAAAAAAAAAAATCATTAAATGTGATACTTAATTTTTACAACGTATATTTTCTTTTTTACAGTAGTTCTTAAATTTAATACGGGAATTCATTTTACATGTACAATCGTGGATAATAAATTTACAAGTCTGATGACTTTATTTTTGTAAACAAAGGTATATGAAACACAAATGGGATGTAAATATATTTCAATCGGATCCCACAAATGTTATGTTTATGTGCATTGAATCTAAATCACTTTGCAAAAAAAGTTTATAGCACTCAAATATAAACTGAAACGAAATGAAGGAGTAAAATGGGAATCGTCAACGTTTTATATAAAGGTTGTATCCCTTTCGCTAACATTTCGCCTTGCCCTTCCTGTGATACGATACATCAAAATATATTGTATTGAAAATTGTACATATTGCATGAATACCATGTCTTCAATAGTCTAACTTTGACTTGTTTTATAAAAAAAAAAGAACAGATCCTTATGTACATGTATCAGCACACTTTCTAAAAAAAAAATACCTCAATATCAGGCTGCTTAAACTGAGCTTTGTTTTCTGATCAAACGTTAATCATTACAGATTTGGAGATTCAATACTACTGATTACTTCCTCTATAAAAAGTAAAGGGGTAAAGGGGTAATAGTTACGGTATTCTTAACAATAGAATATATTTAGAAGGTCTGCAAGCAGAGAGAGAGATAGAGAGAGAGAGAGAGAGAGAGAGAGAGAGATTAATTACATATGACACTACTGTAACCACTTAAGGTATCTCCAGCCCTTTGTAATTATGGGTTCAAACTTAAATTTGTCATTATATTTAACAAGTCAAACATGTAAGTGTTTCAAAAATTACAAAAATTTGCCAGTCTTCCATACCAATTTGAAGATCACCACTAATATATACATATAACCCAAATGAAATTCATTCAAAATTCGAACCAGAGATTTATTATGAATATTTCATGGATAAAATCAAAAACATACGAATGCATGTATCACTTTTATATGACAAATCATTCACATTAACACAGAAATTAATATTGTTATCATTAAACCAACATAGATTCATTTATGAGACATTTTACATTTTATTGCTATGAAAAGAGGCATAAAATTTTACACAATTTTCTCAAAATAATGCCTTAAAATTTCAATTTCAAAACCATGGTTTCAATCAGAGAAAAAGATTTATAACTGAGTAATGTTGAGTCTTAGGATTTAATAAATTAAAAAAAAATGATACCTTTCCATAGAAATAAATTCAGTACAATCATTTTAACAACCCCACCCCCAACCAAAAAATCTCGAAATTTCATAATCATTATCATTCATTGAATTAGATGGTAAAAAAGATGTTTCCATGGTTCAGTAATCTAAATTCTATACACAATGTAAATCATTTTTTAATTCTACACCTTAAACAATAAAATGTAGAGGTCCATGAGCCACATTGCTCACCTCTGAATAAAATATTGATTGGAAAAACTTAAACAGCAAAACATGTACACTTTTGTTATATGATAGTATACTAATATACTAGTCAGTAGTCATCACTACTAGTCAGCCACATAAAACATATCATGCATTTAAATATGCAATTAGTTTGTCTATAACTGCCTTTGACTTTGAGATTCTAGGGACCTTTGACCCCTCACATTGCTCCATGAACACATTTCTAATTCCATTAAATGTATCACGTTTGTGAATATTTCTAAGTTTAGACAAACTAAGCGAGCACTGAAGGAGTTTCTTCATTGTTTGGCTTGAAATTACTTTGTCTTTCACTAGTGGATCAAGTGATTTCTTACATGCATAGTAATTAAGTGTAAATAGGTCACTTGAAAGAAGGAAGCCTGCCATCATCTTCTGATACAGTGTTTGCAGGGACTGTACATCTGCTAAAGCATTATGGGCATCATATTTCAGGTTCAGGAAAGTTTTGACCAATGTTTCTTGCTTGTAGTTCTCAACATCTGGCTTTTTCCATGTTCTCTTTGCTACCTTTAATGTGTCAATTAATCCATATACTGTTTCCTGGAAATCTGTGTATAAATTGTACCTGGACAGTTGGTTTATCAAGACTGGTAAATCAAAACTCTGAATGTTATGCCCCACCAGAATTGGGTTAGAAAACTTTTGGATAAAAGTTATAAACTGGGAAAGTCCGTCTTGGGGATTGACACAACTCACAGCCTGGCCTTTGTGTTTTAGGACACCTCCAACATACGTCAAACCTGTGGCAGCAGAAGCCCCGATGCTAATTTCTGTTGTCATGTATATGTTCATTTCCTCGCCTCCAGAGACTGCTGCAATCTGAATAATATCTGATGTCCGAGCTATAACAAAAATAAAGTCAGTCAGTAAAGAAAGTACAGACAGTAAAGAAAGACAAAACTTTATGACAATGAATTCTGGATTATCATTCAAATGAAATGGTTACTTACCCAGACCAGTAGTTTCCAAGTCAAAAATAATTTCATTTCCATCCTTTGGAAAAGATACTGGAGTGGGATCAATGTCCTCAAGATCTAAATCTTCTTCAATACCAATCTTTGACTGGTATGTGTCACCTACAAACACAAAGAAACTTATATGCAAAAGAGCAATTTATACTATACATGTGTTACAATAAAAACTAATTACTAATTTATACAAGTTGATATCATTGTATATACCTTCTAACACTGATTGTGTGCAGTTTTTCATTGCCCTCTGGGACTTTAATTCCAATCGTCTCCTTTTGGAACTGAAAAGACCTTGGCGAAGGCGTTGATTTTTCAATTTCTTCTCCATCTTTTGAGCATGTTTCAGTGTAAATCCTCCAGGGGATACAGAACACTTCTTGTTTAACTGAACATAGAATATAAATAAAGTTTCACAAAATGATAAATATAATTTTTTGGAAAGCTTAATATTTATTATCATCAAAAATACAATCTTTGTTCAGTCATAAAAATTATATATCAAAGTGACAACAACAAAAAACCCTCTGGAACTGAAAGGTAAAACATGAGTACAAGTAACAAAATCATTGATAATTGCCATGTCAAAACCAACTTATCAACTTATCTTATTCTGCTTCTTTTTTTTTTGATATTCAACAGTATTAAAATATATTTCAAGAAATCCATAAAAAGAAATTCAATGTTAAAGTTCATGAAACCTTATAAGATTAGAAAGATTCTGAGATATAAAATCATTATTCTTTCATAAAATAATAATGTAAAATGGCCATTTTAATCAATTTTATCCTGTAAGATTGCTAAAAATGTATCATTGTTATTAAGAGTTCTTTCTTAAAATAAATAAATATCTATCAAATGTTAAATTGAATAGAGGGTTAATGAACATTGAAAGGAAAGATTAACAGTGCTGAAATCAAAAACAAATCAAAGTACTGATAGCCGGGCTCTTTTGGTGTGTCTTTATATACCTCTCTCTCTCTCTCTCTCTCTCTCATGCTTTTAATGTAGGCAAAGCGTCAAGGAGCGACCAAATTTTGTAAGCGGCTTGAAACAAAAAATATGCCTGTCTAGTAGAAAAAAAATCAACAGTTGCTGCCTTGAATTTTGCAAGAAGCGTTATATATTCAAATGTTATATATTCAATCCCCAGTTCTTCAACGCGCATCAAAGTAGTTCATGAAAATTCATGTGCATTGTATGTGTCCAAAATGCATAATCTTGTTTTTAAAACACATTATTGATAAGAAAACTAAAAAATAGACAATTCTCTCGAAATTAATAAAACAAAACAATATAGCAACATTTTTGACAAAACGTGGCTCTTTGTGTAACTATTTGGTATAGCGGAGGCTTTACTTTGACGCTGTTTGGTGTTTTGTTTACTTTTGAAGTTGTGCTATTTATAGTAACATAGGCGATTTGCCTGCCTAGAGCCAAGACTCTGCTTTCAGCAGAGCCCGGCTAATAATGTTTTTTAAAGTCAACTTTAACTTGTCAACAAAATCAACTGAAACTTTTCAACAATGCAACTTTATATCACCTCTGTAATGTAGTTATAACCATCATTTTTCTGACAGACAGTAGCTGATAGTCTAGTCTTGAGACTGTCTGAGCCTCCATAAAACCTGTTATGTTTATCAATCTCCTGATTATGAAGATACATAATTTTGTATGGTGTGCAGATTTCTAGCTAGCAGCACCGCTTTAAACATTTAAAACTATCTCCAACATAATTTAGACTTACAATCGTTTCGGAGCTTTTGATGACACCATATGGTTAAAATTCTCATTGACCTGCGTCGAACCAAGAACTGCGAGCTCATCTGCCTTAGCAGCATACTTTAGGAATAGATTTTCTAGGGCATGTCGAAAATCTTGACAACTTAATGGTTTACCAAAAGGTAAATTTCTTGGCTTGTAGTCCTTCTTTTCGTTCTTACACCACAATCCACAGGCATCGTGCTCTCCTAAACAACAGAAACATTTTTTTTTTCAAAAACAAGCTGGGATGGTCAAAGAATAAGAAATAAAATATCATGAAGAAAAATTAATTTTAATTTTTTTTTAACATATATTCTGTCTACAAATGCACATCATCTTTCCTTACCATACAGGTGCGGAACTATTTTCTGCAATCCATCAGCTATTGCTTTTGGTTGGCCCTTGTTTTGACTTATGCAGTATATGAAACATTTTTCAATGTGGCCACGTACTTTTGTGTTTTTTAGTATTTTGTAGCTATTACTAAGCTCAAACAAGGAACTTGTAAAACCCTTTTTGGTATGGTTCTTATCCGCCTGCTTGGATATGGTACTATCTACTGTAGCCCTTAATCGTGCAATTGTTGTAGAATCATTGTCCATGACAAGGGTATCAACCTAAAACAAAAACAATTCAGGACATATTTTATGTCAGATCAACATCCAAGGAACCTTGTGAAACTTTATACGAAGCAACTTTGTATATCTAAATTCATGAATATGTATGTACCTTTGCTTCATCATCATAAATGCTCTGGATCATTTCACATGCCATGGCTGGTTCCATGGCTTTTGCAGAGCCAGACCAATTTCGTGAGCAGTCTTGTTTTCTGGGACACACTCCTTTTTCCTTTGCTACATCACATATTCTACATCTCTTTCCTTTTACAGCATATCTAACACATTTCTTGGTATTCTTGCCAAATAATGTGGCATGTCCTGCAAAACACTCACTATTGTACATCTAATTTCAATTGAAAAATATTTTTAATTGTAAAAAATTGTTAGGTATCTATAGACCACATAGTACACGTACCTGTAAGGCTGTTATAAGCATGACCAGTTCCACGTTTTTGCCAAGCACCGTCAAAAGATACTGTCAGTTTTCCATCGCTCCTTAAAAAAATTATGAAATGTTTTTGTATCATTCTATTTTATCATATACCTTCAAGTATATGAGCAAGATATAAAGCAATCTTATTTACATTTACAATACATACATCTCTAATTCTTTATTTAACTGCTTCTTGCCTGATTCTTCTGCCATAGAGTTAAGCTGATGTCCGACTTCTCTCTCCCTCTTCTTAAGTGCTTTTTGGGTTATGCTTGGAATGTTCAAGGCAGCAAGAATACTGTTAATGTGTGTTTCCCCAAAACCTCCATTTACCATTCCTGCAATTGTAGTGCTTCAGCATAATTTTTTTGGATACAGTTGTTGATTTTTAATTCAATCATACATGCTTTTTGTATTTGTCTTGAAATTTACACATGAGTACAAAAAATGTGATGATTTTTTCCCCCATTATTTTCAGGTAAAACGTATTGTATAATAGAAATTCCTAATAAAACTGTATACAAGTTATTGTAGAAATTTTAAATATGTACATACAATATTGCATTGTTATCATACCTGCAGCTAACTTAGTATTAACATCCCAAGCCTGTCCTCCGTTCTGTGATGTATGTTTACTTCCAGTTGGAACATCATTTACAAGGCCACATTCTGAATACATGCACTTTACTTCTAGAATTTGCGCTAGCCCAAATCTTCTCTCACAGACAGTGTTAATCAAGTGTAAAGGCTGGCTGCAAAGTTGACAAGCTTTCAGACCGTTTGCTAGAGTACCTAACTCAACAACCCGCCTACCTGTTCGCCATTCCAATTCTACATCGCTAGTACAATCCGACACAATAATATCTTCTTGCCTGGAAACATTATAGACCGGGTCTTGGTTTTCACTAGATAAGTTGTAACTGTGATCAAGTTCATTTGATAAAATTGCCTCTGCATTTGACACTGAATGGCACTCTGAGTTCCATCGCGTATTTCTGCCTTTGGAGAGTGCGGTAACTTGTTTACTGTGTCCTTGTTTAACAAACCGTCCCTTCTTGTTTTTCGTCGCCATATCACGACGTCAAACCGGAAATAAAAGTCTTATGGTAAAAAGAGAACCCAAAACAGTCGGAAAAGCGGAATTAATACTATGACGTCACGCGAGGACGTTTTTACTTTAATTATTTAATTTCGTGATGCATAAAGATCAGGCTATGATCATATTGCTCGCAATTACTAATTAGAACAATTTCCTGTAACTAGTTGTATGTGACCATTATAATTTATAATATATTTTCGAAGGGTTTTCCCTTTTCTGTTTTCCATAAACCTAAAGTGTTTCCTTGTTTATCGTGTATTAGAAGTAAACGATTACAATCTGTGATGTATGTCAAATGTTTTGGGAAAAAAGGAAATATTGACGTATTTATCAGAGATGGGTTAATTGAAAAAACAAACTTTAATTGAACATAAATAATACATTTTTTTTTCAATATGATGAAAACTACTTGGTAATTGATTTTGCTCTTAATAACAATAAATTATTAAAATACATTCTAAAAAAATATCATGTCTATACAATTTTGGAATAAATCTTAGATTTCATTTCAATTTATTTCTGTTCAAGTAAAAAGATGGAATAAAGTGTCTTATAATAATGTATCGTTTGTATACCTGTTTGACAATGTTTTGTGTTGTTGCAATAAAAACGTGTCTACCATTTTATTATTATAATGTTTATACGGTATAACAAAGTACCTTAGACATTAAGTAAAGGTCTAATTTTGTTTAGCCGTGAACAATTCTACACAATGTGTAATACACAATAACAAATATACTGAATAAAAAATTACTTGAGAAAAATTTAGTTCAGAACTGAACTTGAACTTAATGATTCTGATTGAATTTATTGTTCATTCAAAATTAAATATTACGTTTCTCTAAATTCTAAGAACTTGTTTACATACAGTTTTTGAGTGTGTGTTTTCTGATGTAATAATAAAAATTGTGGATACAGAAGATAGCAATCAAAGGATGAACGCTAACTTTTCAGTGGACTGAATGGTAACTGACTGGTACTGGAATGGTCACTGACAAGGTAGTTTTCCATTAGCCTTAAGTAACATTTCAGTTACCTTTTAGTTTACTGAATGGCAGAAACACTCCAGTGACCATTCAATCCTGTTTTAGTTACCATTCAATCACATTTCAGCTACCATTCAGTGATATTTCAGTTACCATTCAGTCACATTTCATTACCATTCAGTCATGTTTCCATTACCATAGTCATGATTCAGTTATCATTCAGTCACCATTCAGTTATATTCCAGTTACTATTCAGTCAAATTTCAGTGGCAATTACGACCTTTTTCAGTGGCCATTCAGTTATATTTCAGCTACCATTCAGTTACATTTGAGCTAACATTCAGTCATTTTTCAGTAGCTATTCAGTTATACGTCAGTGTATATTCAGTAACATATCCTTAGACCATTTAACAAATTAGCAGTTCTAATTAAATAGTCATTTTTAAGTGACCATGCAGTCTCATATCAGAGACATTTTAACTACTCTTCATAGTGCTCTAATTGATAATATTTTGTTGAATATTTAAGAAAGGTCGTCGATTTTAGATATTGTGTTAGGTAATTGTAACCGTACCTTTTATAAACCTCTGTTATTCTCTGTCAATTAAATACTGATTCGGTATACACAATTCCCGATAACTGTACTTAGCGTTTAAGATTGAGGATTTCCTGATTTTTAATGAACTTTCTCACAACTTTCATTTGTTGCCTACTTTTATCTAAGTAATAAGCATATAAGCCGGGTCCGGTCAAATTGCGTATATGCTGCCTGTATGTAATTTTTTCGAGTTTGCAGAGTGGGTAGATAGATACATAGAGGCTCAAAACCATGGTGTTCGATAATGTGTTGGTCTTTCACCGATATTCTGATGGCCTGATGATCTCGTGTCTGCACATTAACTCATCAAATGTTGCCACGGAGGATAGTGACTACTTTGACATATACAAAAATGGTTAATCAATATCCGTATAATGGATAAGGACTTATTTATTTTTCAGTTAAAACGAATGTTAAAGAGGTTTCAATAGAATTAGAACTATTAGACAGAAGATACAATATTATTTATTTCTTCCTCTATAAAAATTAAAGGGGTAAAGGGGTAAAAGTTACGGTGTTCTTAACAATAGAATATATTTAAATGTCTGAAAACAGAGAGAGAGAGAGAGAGAGAGAGAGAGAGAGAGAGAGGGAGAGAGAGAGAGAGAGAGAGAGAGTAATCACATATGACACAATTGTAACCACTTAATTATTAAATTGTATGATGTATAAAGGTCAAGATATGATCAAATTGCTCGCAATTAATAATTAGAACAATTTTCTGCTGTTAGTTTTATGGAAACATTATTAATTATACATATATTTCCGGAGGGTTTTCTCTTTTCTGTTTTCAATAAACTTAAAGTGTTTCCTTGTTTATCGTGTATTAGAAGTAAACGATCACAATCTGTGAAGTATGTCAAATGTTTTGGAAATAAAAATAAGGAAATATTGACGTATATATCAGGGATGGGTTAATTGAAAAACAAAATTTAATTAAGCACATATAATACATTTTTTTTAATATAATTGAGACTACATGGTAATTGATTTTGCCTTGAATAAAAATAAATTGAATGTATTTAAATGCATTATAAAAATATAATATATGAACATTTCTTAAATCATTTTTAGATTACACCTAATTTATTTTTTTTTTAGTTAGAGGATGAAGAAAAGGTGTCTTATAATAATGTGTCTTTTGTATACCTGTTTGACATCTGCAATAAAAAACATATCTAATAATGTTTAATATGTTTATACGGTATATCAAAGTACCTTACACACTGCGTAAAGGCCTCATTTTGTTCAGCTATGAACCCTTCTACATAATGTGTAAGACACAATGATAAAGATATTGAATAAACAATTACTTGAGAAAAGTTGACTTCAGAATAAAACTTGACTGTAATGATACTGGTTGAATGTATTCTTCATTCAAAATTACGTGTCTTGAAATATTAAAGAAAATTCAAGAAATGGTGGTCAAAATGAAAGTAAACCTTCAAATGTATCATCGTGTATGTAAGTGTATCTCGATGCTGTTTATAAATGTTTTCATTCTCAAAATTAATATAAAAAAAGCAACAACAAAAAAACCCATAAAACTATGAGGTCATTAATATGTATTTAATTACATGTCTCAAAGTAATTAAATGGATTTAATTGCATTACAAAAATGGAATTCCATGCAATTGAAAAAAATATCGTTGGATTTCAAATTACATGTAATAAGTTAAAATTTAGAGTAATTGACCCCAAACCCTTGTACTAAAGCCATGAATTTTGCTAAATTTGATACAATAATGATAATGATAATTAACCATCTTTTAAGGATGACGTTTACTCAGAATGAAAAAAAATTCCACTGATGATAATGAAACCCCATCTATTGTATGTTATAGACCTTTGATTGTAGTGTTATTTTATACTTTCAAAAAAGTAGGTCAATGACCTACTTTTTGAGTAAATGGCCATTGAATATTTTTTGAAAAATCAAGAAAAATCCCATAAAATTTTACACTACAATTGAAATTTTCTTAATTTTAAATATATTTCAAATAATTAAACACTTTAAAAAATGTAATACATATTATGAATGACATTGGCACTAAATAGGTACAAAACAGTAAGATTTCAGCTACAATTCGACAAAATATTCCAGTCCGAATTTCCTCTATCAGTTTTCAAATTCCTACCCATTTTTGATCTAAGTTTACAAAAAATTGAATGATGATAATACAAAACATTTATAGCATTGAACTACTTATATTGACCTTATTCTGTTGACATAAAATTTATATGAGGTCAATGATCAAAATTTTGAGATATGGTGTCTATTATCGTTTTTAAGCATTTTTTAATATTTTCGCAATTCGTGCCATACAATTATTTTAATGAATAAGTGAGGTAAAACCAACAGAAAATATGAAGAATTATATAGACTAAAAACTAAATCTTAACTTTCAATATTAGACTACAGCCAAACATGTTTTAGCGGAAAACAAAATCTGCAAAATTCAGTCCGAATTTCCTCTGTTTGGCTAAAAGTCTATTTTTGTTGGAGCCTAATTCCGTAATATATGTAAAAATATCAAATGTTTTGTCAATAATAATTCATTCTATTAATACTTTTTTTGTTTTGAACAAATTTTACTCATTACATTGAACTTTATAACAATCCGAATTTGAGAACTCAAACCCTGAGTAAACAACACCCTTAATACAATTCGTTTTTTTAATGGTACAAAGATTGCAATTTAAATATAAACTTGTTAAATAACATTGTAGCAAATCCAACAGAAGGAGTACTGTAAAACATACACGCAACTGTATTGATACATGTAGCACATATATTATAACAGTTATAACGGGTCCAATAAATAACATTTTTTTCATTTACTGAAACTAGTATACTATATCATTACCAACAAGATCACTACAATGTACTAAAATCTTTCTCTTCGTCACTCTTTGGCTCTCTCTCTCTCTCTCTCTCTTTGTATCCCCCCTCTCTCTCTCTTTGTATCTCTCTGTCTTGCACTAATATTCTAGTATTTGAATAAACAACTACGGGTATCTACTACTATGTGTTGACATACGACATGCAGCTGGAATTGTTCATTAGAGCAGTTTACAGATTGATAGATCTTCAGCTAAGTCTCATGATGTATACGGATCGTTTATGTATGCTTACATAAAAATGAATTTCACTAAATGAATCTAAATTATTATTATTATTTGTGTTGACTTTCTGGTGGTGGTAAGAAAACTTGTGTCATATATTTAATTTGTTCTTTTAAATTTATATATATATTTTCCTAATTAATGCATTTCCTCTTACAATAAGTCATGTCGCAAGGTGACATTGTTATTATTTATCTACATGTAGGACTACATACATGTAATGTTCGCACAAAAGTGGGATTTATTATATTTATTCAAAACTGATTAGGGGCCAATGGGGTGGATACTTGGGGTGTGTGGGCACGTTTTACAATACTACTTTAAAAATTAAAGTAAACAGGAGTAAGCAAACCTGATTAGCTCTTGTTGTGAAGGAGGGAGCAATGTTTGTAACATCAAAAAACAGGAGAAACCAGGGTCAACGCATTTCATTGGAAAAGGAAAAAACTGTGACTGGATCAGATTTTCAAATATTATGCCAATTTACAAATAATTAAAATTTTGATGTGAAGAAAAGGACATCAATCAGCCAAACTCCTCCATGAAACTTACTAGGACCCGACACCTGAAGTAAGCATGAGCCCTTAGGGTGAGGAGGGTGGGGGGCTTATACCTTACTTCAGTTTTATTCATAAAATTTTAATGTCATTGCATGCGCTAAAGCGTACTTAATTTTTTTTCCAATTTTATCTCATAAAACTGAAGTAAGGTATAACAATGTATATTTAAAGCCTGATGTGTTTTAGATTGAAATTTCCCTTTACTTTCAGGATTAGAAATTAGAAAATTCCTATGATTGTATAACAGGCTAGTGGCGGGGACGATGCTTTCCCTCTTTCTCACGCAGTTAATATTTATTTTTAAATTTATATATTGTAAAATTATTTTTAAAGGTGCCCCCAATACTTTGATAATTGTACTGAAGGTGATGAAACTAAAATTACCTGAATCCAGATTTTTTTTCTGGAGATATCTTTGTTTTCCGCGGGTGGGGTGGAAGGGGTCTGAAACCTATTTTTGATAATTTCCCTTTAGTGAAATCAATACATTTGAATTTCCAGGGGAGGGTCTGGACCCTTCAACTCTAGATACGCGCATGCATCAATGCATTTGATGTTTAACGAACGTAAAAGTATTGCAACCACCAACCCCCCCCCCCCCCCCCCAACTTCGGTGATTCGGATTTTGTTGATCAGTGATTTTTTTTTTATTAATTTGAATCCTTAATTGCTTGTCAAAAATTTTGACTCTTCAAAAACAAGAGTAAAATTACAAGCAGAAAACTAATAAACCACTCACTCTATTTGATATTATGATAATCAGTTTAATTACCTTTACCGACAGTGTAAGCCTGTCCTGATATAAAGCTAAAAATGTTACACAATGTTTTGTGATTATCCAGAATTGATTCCGTAATGATGAAACATAAGAATAGTTAGATGTAATTTAATAAACTATGCTGGCACTGTACCAGTTATCGGCTAAAATTTAATGTTTTCTTTTCGTATTTTCTTATTTCTTGATATTTTTGGATAACACTTGCCATATGTTAAATAATGAACTCCTTAGTTTATTTCATTTTTTAGAACCGCAAACATCTTGTTTTGTGATTTTTATCAGGCCCCGAATTTGCCGAGTTTTTACAACCTACTGTACCAGTTATCGGCTTCATGATAATAACATAGTAAAATCCCTGTACATGTTAATTTTATACTCTGCTAAATGAAATTTTAATTCTGTCCCTTGTGGGGTCAGACTTAAGTAGTCGGGGTTGTGATACATTATAAACAAAACTCAATTAATTATTCTTTTATTATCATACGGTAATTCACCAAATCGTACACGTATTCAATACATAATTGTGCAATCAGGCGTTCAACTGCGCAACGAATCTCTCGGAAATTAATGAAATCCTTTTGTTTATACGTGGTATATGTATTGATATTCTATGTCAAATCAAAGAAGGGATATAATAACCTATCACAAAGATGTAATATTCTATTTTTAACTTATTACGTCATTTTCCCCACTGCTGAAAGTGCAAATATGTAAAATCAGCGGTAAACAATGATCGTTTAAGCTCATGTTTAAAACATATTCAAGAAAGTTTTCAAGCAAACCTACTTTTCTTTATTCGAAAAACACGACTGAATTAAAAAATCTTAGATTGTCCCGTGCTTTAAACCAAAAACCTCAGTTTAGCCGATAACTGGTCTTAGCCGATAACTGGTACAGTACCAGTGTGTCGCAGATGTAAAATCTAAAGTTGATATTTTTATCGATGAATAATAACGATTTTATTGTTCATACTGGGCCCCTAAATATTTGCGAAATGATGACATCTACATGTATCGGTATTTGATACGTGTACTGGAGGATATGGGGATCAAATCAGAAAGGCCATGTTTCATGAAACGAGGGGATAAGCAACTGTCGACAGAAGATGCTAATGCTAGTCGTTTGGTTACAAAGGTAACTTAAGGTTTTTTTTATGTTTAAATCTGCTAAGATTAGATTATACTAGTATCAACATTCAGCTTTGGTAGACTGTGGTTCTTAAAATCATGAGGCTATTTTATGTTAATGAATGACATATTTAATTAAAACTGTTAAAATGTATGATCATAATTATCAAACAGTTATATTGTAATATTGTTTGTATTTTCAATTAAAGGAGCGATGGAAAGTTGAGTCGGCGTATGCCCGAATAAAGAGGTGGAAGTACCTTGACAAAGTCCTCCCAACAAACCAAGTCCCTTACATTAAAGACTACATTAAGATTATTTGCGCCATTTCTAACAAATTCTTACGTCCACTATCACCAGGTATTTAAAATAACATATGCATTATGCTCGGCGCGTAACTATAATTGCCTTGTATAAATTCAAACTTGTTCAATTCACACAATAAAGTACAAGTAATGGAAAATTGGCCATGCCCCCCCCCCCCACCCCCACCCCGGTACATCCCCCTTCCCGGGAACAATTTCTGATTTCGCGCATATTTATAAACCTTTTGTCATGAACTTTTCCACAGTTGTAATAAAGTGACATATAAGTTAAATTATTTTTATTGTTTCTAAATAGCCCATGACGACGATGTTGCAGTGGCAGTTAAAATGTTGCACATTAGTCGTCAGTTCAATCGGCTGAAAGAGCGAGTGGAGGCAGAGAGCTTGCACAGTAGGAAATCCTCGATGTGAAGAGATGCTTCAAACATCGATGATTTCTCGAAAATGACCGAGATACAGCTACGTTAGATGACGTGTGGCTCCTACCAGCTTAAACTCTCAAGGTGCTACATCCAAAAGCTTCTTGACGGAAACCACGACATCCTCGTTCATAGAGAAGATCCACAATTTCTAAAAGTTAAGATGCAGAACAGACATGTGTCTTCAAAAGCTCATGTCTTATGGATATCGTACGACGAAGTTGAGGTATGGTGTGGGCTGTTTTTTGATAGTAAAGTAATAAGAATCACAAACAGTTTAATAACCTATTTACTGTTTGTTTTTCCCTTTGATTCAGGTTATGGCATGGTATTGTCTGTGTAAGACTGGGGCGAGAGTGGTCGGTGTGTGTGCACACGTTGCTTCCGTCCTGTGGTATCTCGGGTATGCCAGACACATACCGGACTCTTTGAATATTGGGGTTAGGAACTTGGTGGTCTATGTTGAAGACGCAGCCAACGTTCCAGAACCAATAGACATATCTGACAGCGAGGACAGCACCGTAGAATAATGAACACCTTTAAAATTTACATATGCACATACTTGGTATTGGTTACGTGGTATCACAGTTTTCTCATAATAGGTGTTCAACTATTTAAGCCACATTTTCCCCTATTTATACACAATTGTGAACATATTTGATGGCAAAAAAACCCCAACAACTATAATAATGAATAATATCTAGCCATTACATTCTTTTTTACACAATTGCATTTTTTACCCATATAGTAACAATTTTATTTCAATGAGCTAGATTTATTGCTTAAAAGTTATTGAGGGCACATACTAGTATATGTTTCTTTTGAAAAGATAGACATTTTAAAGTGATGCATTGGATATCCTTGAGATAAACGGGTATATAATCTAAATAATGCATTTATCTATTAATTATACCGCATGCAAGGTAAATTCATGTTGAATGATTTGTAGTTTGTTGAATTTGATGCAAAAGTGGTATTGTTATATTGATGTTAATTGTAGTACCATTGATAATTATTCGTAAACAACATTCTGGAGTAGACAAATTTGTATTAGTATTGACGACCACTTTCCTGCCTGAAATCTTTAGAGAAGATGATTTTTTAAACATTATATGCATGAACACTGCATGAATACATCCGTTTTGGCCCTGCCTTAGAGCCAAAACCCATACTCCAGGGGACACGAAATTCAAAATTTCAGTAGAGGACTTCCTGGTAAACATAACTATGAAGTCAGTTTTTCATACAGACGTGTGAGAATAGCGAATATTTTAAAACATTATATGTATTAACACTATATTACCATATAGGCCTACACAGCTTCGCGCGAGACAACGCGAGATATCGCGTCTGGAGATAAACAAAGCCGCGAGACTTGCCATCGTCGGCTCCAACAAAGCTATGGCCTTTTCGATTCTGTACTGGTCAAACTACACAGCTGGAACATCCAAATTAATGAGAAAATCAGAAGTTGCTGTTCAGTTGGAACATGTTTTAAAGTTTGTGTTCGACAAAGAAGCACAATTTATAAGGGGAATTGTACAGGCCTCTATGCGTGATCGGAGCTATCAGGTTACGGTGAGTTCATCAAATGTCAACATGTTGTTTTCATCCCCATTGAAAATGTTCCTAGATGTAACAGCATATATGACATTAAATGTATTATATGACTAACACTTATCCGTATTTACCCATTATAAACATGATAAATACCAATTATTCCTGACCATAAGCACCCGAATTTCCTAATCACTTGCCATGTTGAGTCATACATATACATATTGTAATATTTAATGACAAAATGAAGTTCATTTTATTAGACATTTAGAAAGAAAATATAATCATGTTTATATTTTATTCATCTAGATATCTCTTGGTACAAATTACACAATATAGCATAGTACATGTGAGTGTGTTAATGGGTTGGACAAATGTCACCACAAAGCCAGCATTCTGTTGTATGGGTATGTCTTTATATAAAAAATTCTTATCTTAATTTAGAAATTTTATTCTGTTAACAAATTAACAATTGCATTGCAAAACAGATGTGAGACAGAGTTGGATTAAACATCCAAAGAGTGCACCGCCTCGTCAGACTCAAACTATGGAAGACCTTTTTCCTGCACCTGACCGGTTTATAAATTACAGTTAACTATCTGTTATTATCTGGGCCTTTAATACACCGTTTAAAGTTGAGCACACTTGTATTATGTATACGAGAAGTATATATATATATACTAGACATATACTAGACTTTGACCCGTGCGTGCACGGGTTGACATTGCATATATGATATCGTACATTTAGGAAATAGATACATCGACGCACTGTATCGTTGACATTTACATAACCATGCTTTAAGCCTACAATAATGCTATTGATTTCACTACCCTCTGCTTGGCCTTCACCATGTTGAAATGCCTCCGAATTCACAAATTTTCAATGAAAATTTACAATCATGTATTTGTAATATTGTTTCTGAGTTTATCCATGCAAATGTGATATTGTGGAAACATAAACTATATGATTATGTCAATGTATTTTGTGAGTTATTGTATAACTTTCTGTTGTACATCAATAACATGGACTTAAAACATCACTAGTGCAATAAATAGACCAGTTGATGACACTGATCGAGATTTCCTGTACCAAAAGTTGACACAATTAGGAAGGTTTTCAGGTTGAATATGAAACCATTATCTTTAGATATTTACAGCTTAATCTTGCTGTTTTATGCTGTTGTTGGTTTTTAATGGTATTACTATTATTAAATTGTATTTAACTTAATTGAAGGCAATATGAGATGAAATTTTCATGCTGAAAAAAAAATATCATGGTTTTTGTTAGCCATATTTCTGTGGGAAAAGCTGTACAGAAGCCTTAAATAAAGCAAAATTGAATTATTATCATCCGGTACAAAAATGATCTGTTATATATTCCTTAAAAGAGATATCTTTCTTCTGACAAAAATTAATGACTTTTTAAAATCTTCTTGATCATAAAAGTTTAAGTTACATGCAGACTTATCATACTAGCAGGTTTTTGCAGCAAAAAAAAAAAAGATTCTAAAGAGTACAGCTTATATTGCTTTAACTGTTTTGGTTCTGTTTTATTACTGTAAATTGTTTTAATATAATGTTTCCTTGTATATGTTATACTGTTGTTCTATTACCATAACTTCTGATCAATTATGATAATTGCACATCAAAGAATTCTACACACATATATAAGCACAAGAAGTCATAAAAAGGGGAATTGATTTTATATCTTTAAGTATATTCTAACTTCAAGTTTCTTGTACAGAAAATTATCACTGTAATATAGAATAATTTTATCATAATTCATTAATATGTATAGTTCAATATTTTTTTTACAGCCATGCATTGGATTTTAGCACCAGAACCACCTGTGCCACAGGGGTATGTGTTCCGATCATTGACGACCTGTTGGCAAGTCCAGAATTTCTGGCTGCAGAGCATCCATCGACTTGGTTGAGACAGAAACTGATTGTGAATGAAGACCAAATTCAACAGGTACCATATACTGTGTATAACAAAATCAGAGGCACTTGATTTCCTAGTATTAAGAAATGTTGATTACGCTACCTTAATGCTGAATAATTTGTTTTGGTCATAATTTTTGTCAATCAAAATTTGTGTTTAAAAAGTAGGGCCTTGAATTTCTTTTCAGATCGCTGCTTTGACAGTTGGACAGAAAGATAACTGCCTCTGGTCTGCAGTGCGAAGAAATCGTCTTACTGCTTCTAACTTTGGTTGCGTTTTAGCAGCAGAAAAGAGAAATATGTACCTTATATGAAAGTTTGTTTTTATACATTTTTTGAGAAATGGATATATATGTTCTGAGGAATTCATTTTCCTCTCTGTTGTTTTTCAGATACCCTGTTTCCCTTTTTAAGCGCTTATGCCAAGCCTATGACCTATCAAAGAAAGATGCAATAATCTGGGGAGTTTGTAATGAAAGAGTAGCAATAGACAAGTACAGATCATTTGGGGATGCAGTAGTAAAACCAACAGGTAAAGATGAAATAACAAACCTATTTTTGTTATCAAATATGGTGCAAGTGACAATTAAAATCATTTAAAGATGTTAATTGTGGGTAACAAATATTGCCAGACAAGTTAATGGGTTTTTTTTAAAATTTAAACTGATAACAAAAAATAATTTATTATATCATGAAAGATTTCCTTCTAACGTTGGTATAATTTTTTTCTTCTGTTTTTTTTTCTAATATCAATAGGCATATGGCTACACCATAATGGTGTCCTTGGATCTAGTCCTGACGGAATTATACGTCGTGCAGCTGCTTTTGGATTTCACCACCAAAGTCCAGCTTTGACTGATATAATGCAGGCTTACAACATTCAGCCTGAGATCCTGGAAGTAAAGTGCCCATATTCAGCAAAAGATAAAACAATAGCTGAAGCAGTCGAAACCATTGCTGATTTTTGCTTAGGTAAGCAAGCAATATTGTGATATTGCACCTCTTCAAAGTGATTTTTTTTTTAATTAAACAAATTTTTTAAAAGTTTATTTGAAGTTAACGGTTATAACCTGATTAGTATTAAGATTATGGAATTCTAATTTTTATGATAATTAATCTGTAAACAATTTATGCTTAAATTGATCAATTCCGTTTTATTATATTTGCATTTTTTATTTCTATTTAAAGAGATTCAAGAATTTTGTGGGGAGAGAACTTACAAGCTGAAGGAGAACCACCCTTACTATGATCAGGTTCAGGGACAGCTTTTTGTATCCAATAAACTTGCGTGCGACTTTGTTGTATGGACACCGAAAGACTTTGTTATTGTTAGTATTCCTCAAGACATTGTATGGCAAAGCAACATATCAGTTCTTACTGACTTTTATTTTCACAAATTTGTGCCACATTTGCAACAATGATCTATTATTTTCATATGTAATACATGTATTATTCATGACTCATAAATAGTAATTTGTTGAGCATCAAGCTTTCTCAGAACAAATAAGATTCATGAAATAAACACCAGTATCAGGTTCATTGTAGTTTGAAGTTGCATGAACAAAATACATGTAGTTTTCAATCTGTTTTTCAGTTATTTTCTGGTACAAAATTCTGAGCTACCTCTTGCAACAAAGGGTCTTGAAAGTTTACTAAGACACAACATAGCTGGAAAATTTTGGTGCTTATGTATCTGAACTGGTGTGGGATGTGCCTCAGTATTTCATAATTTTTTATTCTTTCATTGGCACGTTCTACGTGTATTCTAGATTTTGCAATTTTCCTGCAAAGCTGAACTTCAGCAGGTGTGTACTGAGATTTTGCTGTCAGAAATGGGGGGATATTAAGATGTACACCCTGTGGTAAAAGTTTATGTATTGTGAACCCCTTATCTGCTAGAATCATATCACCAGGAGACATTTGATGCAAAATTCCACAATGCTCAACTAGTGCTACATCTGATGTGCTACCTGGATAAAGTTTACTTGCAAACACTAGTGCACCATTTGGGGCAACACCAGTGACACTTTTGACCGTGTGCGAGTTCTTATAACCACTGTAGGTGCTAGCTTGTAGCCTCATATCATTACCAGGAACATCCTGAGTAATCGCAGTTGCATCCAACACAATACGACATGAGCTAAAATCGCCAAAACTTGTTGGCATTGACCCTTTACATTTCTGCAAAGATGGAATGTTGCGCTCTACAAGACCTTCAAACAGTACTTCATGCATTGCACATATCTGTGATGTTACAATATTATTTACTGAAGTCGCACTTGTATTGAACCTCTCGGCAAGATCTAAAAGTGGGGTGTTCATGGTAAGTTTCATAAGGGACATTAACAGTTGATCACTTTGTGAAATGAATGAGGGAGTCCATCCATCAATGTACTTTATGGGGAATCTTCTCATCATTGCATCGATGGCTTTAAACATGTCTGGTCGAAGACTTGTATACATCAGCATCTGTATTATAACATAATAGTATCGTTTATGTCGTGTTAACTCTTGTTTTTAAATATGGGTTGAAAACTTTCATAGATAAAATTCAACAATATTCTTTTATATGAAATGAATAAAAAAATATTACATCTGTATGTAAAACTAAAAATTTAATGATTTCAATAAAAAGAAAACTGTCCAGCAGTCTCATATGGAAACAAATTTTCACTTTCAGCTTCCAATTGATCAAATATCCTTGGTGGATTTAAAACTGTCCAGCAGTCAATCCATTTTCATTAATAAACACTGAAAATAAAATAATAAACCACAAAGCATCTTGTTCTAAAACACACGATAGCAAATGTTAATTATTATAAACAAATACAATTTGAGAAATGATATAGTGATAATTAAGATTTATCATGCACTTAACAATTAACATACCTTCCTTTCATCTCCTATTATATCCTCTAGTGTAAAGGCTCTTTTCAATGACATTGCCTGAATCCGGTCTGTAAGTTCTTTAACTTGTAGCTTTAGATTCTAAATAAATGAATTAAAGTAAGACGCAGAAAATTTACAATAATAATTTAATAATCCATTTAAAAAAACAAACCTTGTGTTCCTCAATCATTCGCTCAAATGTAAGTTGGTAGGATTGGTCATGAGAATGTGGTGGGAGCTGAGGGGCGCAGTCATTGACATCCAAGGTGCTCACACACATCTCCTGGGGGGCTGCCTCTGCTTTTACGGTTCTCCTTTTAAAACATGGGGATATTCCGAATATTTTTTCAATAATTTAATTTCAAAACTATAATACAAAAGTATTTAAAACCAAATTTACCTCGATATTTTATTTGGATCCTCGAAATCAAAAACAGAGCTCCATGAGAAAATGGTAGGTCCATTGTCTTTCACTCCGTCCTTGAAATGACAACTACAAATGCGGTCGGATGAAGCATTTATAGATCTGTCCTTCCGCCTAAAATGCATGTATGATCGATAAAAAATGAACAGAAAACACACAAATATGTACAAATATAGGCATAATTGGAATTTGCATTTACCCCCCCCCCCCTCCCCTTCGTAAATATGCTGCGTGGAATGCAAATAAAGGGATCTTACCTACAGAGTTTTTCCCATCTTTTCGCCAACTTTGTATTTTTTGGAAACCGGAACATTTTACATGTTCGTTTTAACCCTTGATGGTTACAGTTGAAAACGAAGCATATAGACATTCTGTATACAGTAGTGTTTACGTTTGCTTGTCTCCGGAAGTTAAACACCGGAAGTAGGGTTGCGCGAGACTGTGTTAGCCTATTGACCCCCCCCCCCCCCCCCATGTCTTGAACCCCTGATCCAGGTGTCATGAATTCCACAATTTAGGTAAGGAAGTAAGTGAACATTATAACCATTTATTCAGTTTTTTGCCCACATGTTTGGGAGTAAAGAAGACGGTTTTTAAGATATAATACATGTTTACCGTATTTCCATAGTGGCCCCACCCTAGAGACTGAAACCTTAGCACAGAGGTCATGAGTTTCAAAATTTTGGTAGAGGGCTTCATGGACATCATAATCATTTTTACTATATGGCCATATTGGCCCCACCCTAGAGCCTGAACCCCTGACCCTAGGGTCATGAATTTTACCAGTTTTGTAGAGGGTTTCATGGACATCATAACCATGCATATGGTTTTCAACAAATATATATGGGAGTAGGAAAGATTTTCTAAGACCTATTATATTTCTACTTCATGGCCATTTTGGCCCCATCCTAGAGCCACAACTCCTGACCCTGGGGCCAAGAATTTCATCATTTTGGTAGAGAGTTCCATGGACAATATAACCATACAACCCGTTTTTCCCTTCTTGTGTGGAAGTAGAGAAGAAGGTTTTTGAAAATGTGGCTTTTGGTGCCACTGGGATGGTAGAGCCATAAATTTCACAATTTAGATTCCCTTACCATAGATATACCTCACACCAAAAATGATAGCAATTAGCCTTGTAGTTTATAAGAAGAGGTTTTACATTCTACTCAGGTGACCTAAAATAATATTTGACTGATATTGATTGCATTATTCAAATAGCGTCTCTTCTGACGTCTTGCACCATACTGCTAGTGAGTGCAATAAAAACATTAGATAGATGTCAAACAGAAAGGTGAAATATATATATATATATCTTAATCAGTCAACTCTTTTAAAAAACTAACATATCAATTAAATGTATCTGAAATTCTTTAAATGGCTATATATTGAGGCCAAATTTGAAACATATTACGTGTCCTTAATATTATATGAGTAGCAGAATCATCCACTGTACCTTCTTCTGAGTACACAACCTCCTCAGCATATGTTTGTCCTCGATTGTGTCAACTCCCAAACTTGCAAGTTATTAGTCGGAGAGTGAACTGATCATAAAAACATCCATTCTTTCAGCCTTAAACCTTTCCGACCAAGTCCAATCTCCTTCAACACGTCGTCCATCTTCTTATTTTTGTCCAAGTTAGCATTACAATGCTGTATTCAGATGATACACACCGAATTATGCATAATATTTGCCCTATATGTTCTGAGAGGAGCTAAACATAATTATATTTATGATATATACTTTGTAAATTGCTCATTGGTTCATCCTGCAATCGTTTTAACCATCGCATTACTTTTTCCCATAACTTTTTAATTTGATTTGATTTTTTTTTGTTCTAGCATCATTTACCCATGCATATTAAAGGAATTGTTGTTTCCTATGTGCAAGTTGTACTCTCTCGATTTCCATAATGGTTTTTTTTCTTTATTGTCAGAATTTCCTCTGAGATAGACTCCGTCGGTAATTTAGTAAAGATTGACTTGCATGAATGCAAATTATTTGGTTATATCTTTTCCTTTAAATATAGATTTTACTTAGAGCATATCGTGTCGACCTACATTTGAACTGGGTCACTGATTACAAAGCTTTTGTTATCGTTAACCAAAGATCATGTGCTAGGAATGGAGATTGTGAGCCTTTATTATTTTTTTAGAACGTAGATCAAATCTAAAAAAAAAAAAATCACATCACAAGTTTGTGAGAGATTCTATGCACTTGTTTGGCTAAAAGCGTCACAAATACTGTCATATTCAAGGGTGCTTGTATAAAACGTTTGAGTTTAAGTCACCGGAGGACAGAGGTGATATGGCCAATCTCTTGAAACATTCATGTTCCCTCGCAAATCCTTTTATAATGCTAATTGAATATTATCTGAAGTTTTTGTATCCGGTAATTATTTTAATTTCCGCATGAAAGAGTAACTTTGAAATATATTTCGCCATAAGCATATACGTTGTAGAGTATAATTACACTTCACTCGATGTATTTACCTATAGATATGTTGTCCGTGTTTTTACTGATAGTAGTGTTTGCGATTTCACAGGCTTATGGTGAGTTTACATGCATGCACTACAATCGTCATTTGAAATTTAATCAAAAAGGTAGTATATAATGGAATGTTCCCCTTACATAAACAACACTCTAATTGATGCAGTTATCTACCTGTATTGTTCATCACTAGTGTGTTATATAAGTAGCATTATTAGTTCATTTATTTCCTTAATATTGTTTGTTTGGTATTTTCACAAATCGTATTTACATTTTATTAACGAAAAATATTGTTTTAAAAAACTATTTTAGATAAATATATTATTATATTATATTATTATTTAAAATAACATTATTAATTATGGTTCAGAAGAGTTATTCATAAAAACTAGACATGATCTCGTTGCGAGCAACGAGGAGGTCTTCCGTCCGATTTTTTGAAGGTTATATGACCTTGACTTTGACATTTGACCCTTTATCTCCTTATCGGGGCAACAAAAAAAAATTATGGTTGAATTTTGTTAGGAACATCATTCTTAGCATTTTATTCTATATTGATTTTCATACTTTTTAAAATATTTGTTCTGTTTGAGGTATGTTATCAACGTTTTGTACTTCTGGCCCCTTAGAACCCATTAAAAACCCCTTAATACGGAACACATGATAAAATAATTATAATATATTGTTAAATAAATGTGAGATAAACATTATTGCTTCCTAAACATATTACAAAATAATTTTCATTAAAGTGCTATGGAAGAAAGACTTTAGAGCCCTTTTGGTCCCTAAATTGAAGGGCCAGCCCCTTTTTCTTGGCATCATACGAAAGTTCTTTTGATATTAAACATATTTTGTTCAACAAGTGTTTAGAAATTCTTTGCCGTTTTTGAGCTATCTGGGATATGACGTTTTAGGGGCTGACCCCTAATCTCCTTATTGGGGCCAGATAACAAATCTTTTATGATTGAATATTGTTTAAAACATTATTCTTAGCATCTTTTATTCTATATTGCTTTTCAAAATATTTGTCCTTTTTGAGATATATTCGATCGAAGTTTTGGACTTCTGGCCCCTTAAAACCCCTAATTACGTAACGCATTATAAAAATTTTATAATGTATAGTTTTATTAGTGAAAGATGAACATGTTTGCTTCTTAAACTTATTACAAAATATTTCTCAGTAAAGTGCTATAGAAGAAAGACTTTAGAGCCCTTTTGGCCCCTAAATTGAAGGCCCAGCCCCTTTTCCTTGGCATCATACGAAAGTTCTTTTGATATCAAACATATTTTGTTCATCAAGTGTTTAGAAATTCTTTGCCGTTTTAGGGCTATCTGGGATATGACATTTTAGGGGCCGACCCCTAATCTCCTTATTGGGGCCAGAAAATGAAACTTTTATGATTGAATATTGTTTAAAACATCATTCTAAGCATATTTTACTCTATATTGCTTTTCAAAATATTTGTCCTTTTTGAGATATATTCGATCGAAGTTTTGGACTTCTGGCCCCTTAAAACCCCTAATTACGTAACGCATAATAAAAATTTTATAATGTATAGTTTTATTAGTAAAAGATGAACATTTTTGCTTCTTAAACATATTACAAAATATTTCTCAGTAAAGTGCTATGGAAAAAAGACTTTAGAGCCCTTTTGGTCCTTAATTTGAGGGACCAGCCCCTTTTTCTTGTTATCAAACGAAAGCTCTTGTAAATATTAATTTTATTTCCTCTACATGTTATGATAAAATATTTTCAGGAAAGGAGATAAAGAACGAAAACACTTAAAAATTATGTTGTTTTTTCAAACTCGATTTTCGGGTCCAGGCGAGCTTCGACGCCTTTGAAGTCAGACAACCATAAATGCCTTTAAACACATCTACAATCTTTTGTCTACAATCCCTGAAAATTTAAATTCAATATCTTTTTTTCGATTAGGAGGAGATAGCAGGACAAAATGACCCTCTAAAAATCACTAAAACGTCAATATCTCCCGAACGGAAATGACGTCATTAAAATAAAAAATTATATATAAGCTTTTTATCAATATTTACAAGATCTGAAATTTTCACGAAAATCGGTCAAGTCGTTTTTAAGAAATCGCTTGTACAAAAAAGCGTAAGAAAAAAAAAATAATAAAAGGGAAAAAGAAACAAAGCAATAACAATAAGGTCTTCCGTTGGAAACGGAAGACCTTAATTACATGACCCGCTTATGCAGTTATGGTATTTTTCTGGAATGCTAGCTACCTTCATACCCACATGAAACACAAAAGAAAGATTTTTTGGTTTTGTTTCCAAGAATCGGAAATTCTGTTACAAAAATACCATGTAAAGGGTTTATATGTAAACCATTATGAAAATGCCCAACTTTTCAAAACTTTTCTAAATATGATCGCATTTGTACTAGTGCCGGATGATGTAGCGCACCCATTACAGAGGTCACATCAAGTTCCCTGGGACGACAATTGCTTTTACCATTGTATTACATACGTACCATTTATTCAGCAGATAAATTATTCCCATTCTTTTGTCATATGATTAGACCTTTATTTAAAAAATCAAAATTGATAAATAGTTCAGAATTAATTTAAAAACATCAAAGACATAAAAAAAATTACCAAAATATCCATTTTTATAATAGTTTGTCGTAATTAGTCTGAGTTATTTTTTGTTTCTTAGTGTTTCTTTTCTATCAAGCATAGACGCACTTTCTCATTGCTGGAGACATGAGTTTCTTGAGGTTAGATATTATGCAAATCTTCCTTACCTAAACCAAAACGGCAAAACGCTCAATAATGCAGTGCACTCTGCTGTTGAAATAGATGTGAAATAGATAGTGATGAGATAAATATTTATCAAATACAGTTGTATACGCACGGAAAACATTCAAAAAGTCCTTGTTTATTGACAAATGATGAATTTTGCACATATTGGTTTTCATCAAATGGAACCCCCCCCCCCCCCCTTTTTCAAATTGCTGGATCCGCCTCTGAATTGATCAATGTTGAACCGCTGTCAAATAAATTTGAGACGGAATAGTAAGTATTTGACTTACTGTTATCGGTTTTTAGTCCGAATGAATCCATATTTTCTACGAATTTGATTTTGTTCATGGGAGCAGCCATATTGCTATACTGTTTCTGTTTATAAAGCATTCTCTGATTGGTCAGAACAAGAGGTCACAAAAGTTTAAAAATGGGTACTCTCACTAGATGGCGTAATCGTTAATCCGCATATGTATTGTCTTTTCGGTCAAGGGTTTATGTGCATCTGTACTGGGTGTAACGTGTAGGAAGTACTCAGTATCAGTGTAAACGGTGACTCTTTGGCTGATTAGTTTTGTTTTGATATTTTTTTTGCTTAGTAAATACACATGTAAGTTCCTTGCTACATTTACTGTCACAAGGGTGCTAATCTACGTCATCACCGGGATGACGTAAACATACACAGTCGGCCATTTTCTCTCGGTTCGAATAAGAGGTAAGGTTGTTTTGTACCCAGAGACTAAATACTTATTAAATACACCACTCTTACGGAATTACATTAGACCCACTCTATTATGGTAAAACTGTATAACTTTCCAAACTGCAGTCATTTCTGAAAACACCTCGCATTTATCCAAATGTATGCCGAGGTAACGTTAACGCACTTGCACTATCGTACATTCAATTCACACATTATATGCATGTTTTACAAATTATAAAACATATTTTTTAACAAAACTTATTATTAGCGGTCTTTAAGCCATTAATGAATTCATCTAGTCAATTTCAATCTATAATTTGATATTGTTGACATCATTTGATGCTATTACTAATATCTTGATAACGTTAACACATCCATTTTTCAATGATAACGTTCACACTTTACTTATAATAACGTGTTTTCTTATTTTATCAATCTTATAATTATATACTTTTTATTTATAGGTGAAGATGGTTAAACGTAAAAGTCGATTGTGGCTAAATCACCCAAGATCAACGGCTGCAAAAATAAATTCTAAAAACAAACATATAGTAGAAAATATACCGGTATGTACTAGTGATTCGCCATACAAAAACAATACTCTGATTTTGCGACGAAAGATAAAAGGGACACCTTCTAAGTCACCTCCTTGTAAAGTATTCAAGCAGCGTTCGACACCATCAAAATCTGCATTTATCAAAAGACTGAAGAAGAATACGATTTTTATGTACCCCCCTCTGTATCAAAATGTCCGTCGGTTTCATTTAAAATAATTAAAAATGATTTTGATCAAGAATCTCCCGGGTCGTCTGATAAAGTTTTGAAGTGTCAAAACAACCAAATAGAAAGTGAAAGCATTGGAGTAAAATGCACAGGGCCTTCTAAGAGTAGGCTTGCTCTGCTTCAGCGGTTTGAAAACAACACCTGTGTTACATTCTTGTACCCAGACATAAATCTTACAAACTTTCTCCCAAATAAATGCCATCCTAATTTCCAGAAGGATTTGGTTTCATTCATATACCGCATGGTTGTAGTATTTTCATTAGCGTACCATTCAACAACTTCCAACCACAGTCTAAATGCAATGTTGTTGATCGGGAATAAACCCTTCTGTACCAACTCGAAAAAAAGAACAAATCTTCTTTCAAGACCATGTTCTTTGAGTTGTTGTAAAACTTTTAAGATCATTGCATGAATATCAGCAGTGTCCACCGAGTCCGAAATACACGTATTGCCTACAGGTATTATACCAGTTTCGTCTGAAAAAGAAATGTTTGAATTGTTTTCAAACCGCTCAAGCAGAGCACGCCTATTCTTAGAAGGCCCTAATGCTTTCACTTTCTATTTGGTTGTTTTGACACTTCAAAACTTTATCAGACGACCCGGGAGATTCTTGATCAAAATCATTTTTAATTATTTTAATTTATTTAATTACTTTACAAGGAGGTGATTTAGAAGGTGTCCCTTTTATCTTTCGTCGCAAAATCAGAGTATTGTTTTTGTGTGGCGAATCACTAGTACATACCGGTATATTTTCTACTATAAGTCTGTCCCAAGTTATTGCTTCCATCGCTTTTTGGTGATTTTTGATAAAATTACACATACCTGTGAAAGAAATACAGTTGAAATCGTTAAAAGGGAATATATCCAAGATGTTTTCATTGAACAATTATCCCTTTCCTCTCAGAAAAATTCACAGGAACGAAAACAGATTCCCTACGGAGATTTATAATGGGGAATGTTTACATCTTTTATCCATTCGGAATACACTCGGAATACATCGCGCAATTTTTTAACGTTATCATCCGGGCTTATTAATGGCTGTTGCAATGCAAAATCTCCGTAGACTTACAATTTCGGGATGTGTATTGAAACCCGAAGCGGTAGAGGGGGCGTTTCAAAACAGATAATCTGGACATTTTTCATATAAGTGGATGAACGTAGTTTGAGCACAAAGGTATTTACTATTATTGAAATATCAAGCAAAAAGTGGTGGAAGCAAAAACTTGGGACAGAACTAGTATACATGTATATGTTTGTTTTGCAGCCATTGATCTTGGGTGATTTAGCCACAATCGACTTTTACGTTTAACCATCTTCACCTATAAATAAAAAGTATATAATTATAAGATTGATAGAATAAGAAAACACGTTATTATAAGTAAAGTGTGAACGTTATCATTGAAAAATGGATGTGTTAACGTTATCAAGATATTAGTAATAGCATCAAATGATGTCAACAATATCAAATTATAGATTGAAATTGACTAGATGAATTCATTAATGGCTAAAAGACCGCTAATAATAAGTTTTGTTAAAAAATATGTTTTATAATTTGTAAAACATGCATATAATGTGTGAATTGAATGTACGATAGTGCAAGTGCGTTAACGTTACCCCGGCATACATTTGGAAAAATGCGAGGTGTTTTCAGAAATGACTACAGTTTGGAAAGTTATACAGTTTTACCATAATAGAGTGGGTCTAATGTAATTCCGTAAGAGTGGTGTATTTAATAAGTATTTAGTCTCTGGGTACAAAACAACCTTACCTCTTATTCGAACCGAGAGAAAATGGCCGACAGTGTATGTTTACGTCATCCCGGTGATGACGTAGATTAGCACCCTTGTGTCATTTATTATTGATCCAATCGTATACGCATACGTTAGGTAGGTGACAAAAATTATTAAAAAAGAAAAGTCCAATCATCATTAGATCTACGTGCAGCCACGTCATTTTGTAATTAATAAATAAAAGAAAAAAAATTAAACTGTTAAAATATCTACATGTATTTGTTATAGTTGCATATGTGGTCAAACCTTTCAATAATATTGGATATCAAACACTAAAAAGAGTGAGGGCACATGTCTACAACGCTTATTTAGCGTACAAAAATTAAAAAGATTAAAAACAAAAAGGATACAAATATTAAAAAGATTAAAAACAAGATGTCACATATGAAAATAATTAAATCACAGGTAACAACAAGGAACAAAATGAGAAATAACACAGACACACAATTTATTGTTTACTGATTATAATGATCATTATTAGAAGGTAAAGGAATGATAAAACATAATTGTATTTACATAAAACGGCTTTGTGTTTATCAAAATATTTTAATAAGTCTGTTTAACATTTTATCAATACTCAGTGGTAGTTTGTTTAAGGCTATAAGCCTAGGAAGGGACCATTGGAATAAAAGTTTGATAACTTCGGGTTCCTTGCGGTGGTAAAAGTTTTCGAGAAAAAGCCAGAGTTTTTTGGTTACGGCAAGTCCACCGTAAACAACCCCTAACGCGGGGGAGTCGACAAAAAGTAGGGGGGAGTCGATTCCAACGCATGGGGGAGTCGATTTTCTTCGCTTCGGAGACGGAAGGAATTTAGGTCACGCCTTTTGTAGGTATTTATAAGAAGTATTTCCAAAAAAGATATACCGCACGGAAGACAGCGATAGTCAAACTTTGTGTCGGTCATTGGTCCGAGTTCCCTATGCGTCTAGTAGTCTCAAACACTTCGAAACTATTTGACAAATTTCAAATTCACGGTTATCGGGTGGTCAAAATATGCATGATTTGTAAAATATACGACTTGCATTGGGTTACAGACAGTTGAAACAGTCGAACAAATGATCAACCTTGTAAGTGCAATGATCAAATCCTAACAAATCTTAGGAAAAAGTGAATGATCAAGGCATTTTCTGTTCAGATGACCCCCCCCCCCCCCCCTACTTTTTGTCGACTCCCCCGCGTTAGGGGTTGTTTACGGTGAAGTCCACGGGTTGCATTTAACAATGGTGACAGATGTGTACATAGTCTCCTCTGCGCTCGCCCCAACGGTCACACCGTAAAACATATTAGTTAGCATAGGTGTTATTACGTACGCCGGCTTGTTTGATTACATAGAAAGTAGCGACTCTGATTTTGCTACTTTTACCTCTTTAAACTTTAGTTTTATGCAGGAATAACAGCGGATTGATAAATAGCGAGCGGATGCAGTTCTTAAGGCCTAATTAGATACCGTCTCCTGTTATCTTTCCCTTAGAGGGCGCCACACGATAATACGGTCCCCTTCGGAACTAGCTCGCGCATTATCGCATCGGCTTTATTGTATCAAACGTAAACAAATCGCTGTCAGTTCACACGTGAAACATGCCGGAAACTTGTTGCTGTGTACCTGGGTGTAGTAATAGAGGTGGCCACGTTTTTCCATCTGATCAACTGAGGAAAAAAGCTTGGATTCATGCAATCAGACGAGGGGAATCCCGTTTTCAGAGTTGGGAACCCTCGTCACATGCTGTGGTGTGCAGATCACATTTCCAAAACAGTGACTACCTCTCGGAGACGGTTTACGGTAAATGTTTAGCTTTTTTATTTACGAAGTGTAAGATAAGGATAAACAACCATTAAATTCCTTTTTTCTTTTTATTTTAATGGAAAATCGTTACAGTCAAATGCCACGTTTACGTTACGTAGTTAAAGTCATTGATTATATTTACTGTAAAAGATCGAAATGGTCAAAGTTCCTTAGACGATATAACTACATGTATATAAATCCAAATTTTGAGGTTTTTTTTTTATTTGCTAAGATGAATATGATAGATAATTTGATTTGAAACTTCTAATTTGACACTTTCGCCTTGTTTTTCTTTGATACATTCAAAGGAAATAAACATGCGATTGATCTCCAAGAAAACTTGTGTTGCATATCATTAACACAGCATGATTGTACATCTGCTTGTAAACAAACTCTAAGTACCCCGCTATTGCCTAATACCCTCTGCTGGACACTTGTTAGTTGTCTTATATAAACATCTGGCAGGAACACCCACTGATATTTTTTAGAACAGTAGCTGCCAGTATTACATAACAAACTACTTTCCATAAGCATGATAACAGATCAAAAGATTTGTAAGATCTAAGTATGAGACAGAGTAATTAGATAGTTTATGTTTGACTTACAGATTTTATTTGAATGGTTACTAAAGGTATTTTAACTTATAGAAATTTTAAACTTTTTTAGGAACCACACCATTAAGCAGACGCCTGAAAAAAACAGCAATCCCAAGCATTTTCCAGTGGATAGATCCTGCAAGTCCCGCAGATATTGCTAGGGCTAGCCGAGCTAGGACAAGGGGGGTGAAGAGAAAGTTAATCGAGATTAATACCACCGAGAATCAAAGTCAAGGCACAGTGTATTTTCAAGACGATATTGATGTTGCAGATGAAATTGTCATTGAAAGCATTCCAACCAAGAATGACACTGACGAGGATTCAAGCGAAGAACAGAAATTTTATTTAAATGTTGAAACCCAGACACCTACATTTCCACCAATGTGTATTGATAATTTTGAGAAAGACGATGCTGGCATTCACTTTTATACAGGGCTTGAAACATATGTTAAATTTTATATGGTTTTAAGAACCCTAGGTCCAGCCGCATATTGTTTGAACTACATCTATCACAAGGTTACAAATATCAGCGTTCCAGATCAATTTTTCCTTGTTCTTATCAAACTGCGTAGACATAAAACTAATTTTGACTTGTCCAGATTATTTAATGTCTCAAAAAAACCGGTGTCAAATGTATTCTATACATGGATTCTTTTTATGTCAAAGCAGTGGAGAGAAGTAGACATATGGCCACCCAAATCCCTTGTTAATTATTTCTGTCCATCAGATTTTAAATTGAAATTTCCTAATACTAGAGTTATAGTTGATGGAACTGAATGTCCGATCAAAAAACCAAAACTTCCAAAAACTCAGCAAGCCACTTTTTCGACTTATAAAAATAAGAACACGGTCAAAATATTAGTTGGTGCAACCCCTGGTGGCCTTGTGTCATATGTATCTCCAGCTTATGGTGGGTCAACAAGTGATAGACAAATTGTAGAGCGAAGTAGTTTGTTAAATTTGTGTGATCCTGGAGACTCGATTATGGCCGATAAAGGTTTTAATGTTCAGGATATGTTTGTACATAGAAATATTCAGATAAACATGCCCACATTTTTTAAAAAGAAAAACAGAATGTCTTGTTCAACTGTTATTCAAGATCGAAAGATATCCAGTAAAAGAGTTCACATTGAGGGCATCATTGGACTTGCCAAAACTTTCAAGATTTTAGTTGAACCTATGAATAGTTCAGAAACTAAATTGTCTTCGCATATAACCTTTGTATGTTTTATGCTGTGCAATTTTAAAACTTGCATTGTTCCCTCTGATGCCTAGATAAATTTATCTTTTGCAATCATGTTGTTGTTTTACCTTAATGTAAAATACCTGTTTACTAGTAATAAATGAAAGTGAAATCAAAGTTAGAACAAATTTATTTTTGAAAATGACAATCCTGATATGACTTGAAAAAACGTTTCTCCAAAAGTGCAGGTTTAAAACATTTCTCATAAAAGGAATCCAGTTTCTTTAACATCTCTGATATGAATTTGTCATTTCTGTCAACTGTGAAAAACAAAATATCAAGAAAAGTATACACAATGAACACACATTTTTGTTTTTCTGCGCAGAATAACTGTCCTTGAATTTGGTAATAGTAATCATGATTGGTGTCCAGTGAAAACGTTGTACCATTTTGACGGATGTATGGAACTGTCTGTCTCGTAATCATGCTATTTCTAGCAACATACGGACACTTAACTTCAACAACGGTGTCCTCGTCTATGATCCCATCAGGAGATGACGCCAAGTAAGGGTGTGCTAGGCTCACACATATACCGGTGGGATATACTGTTTGTCCAGTAATCTCTTCAAATTTTTTTAATTGCCACTTTTTCAAATTTCTGTCCATGCAGGATTGGTGATGTACGAAGCCGTAGAGCCTTAGTGACTAGACTTTCTGCCAACTTTTCTGGGTTCGTTCTTTCTGTCATCTTACATATTCTCCCAAAGACTGATGAATGGATGCGCTTGCACCTTTCCTCATGCCACAAATTACTTAAAGCTTGATCGGCTGTTTTCATGTTCAGAATCCTGGCTTCTTCTTCCGAAATCTTCGTAACATTCAATTGTTGGAGACATTCAAAACTTCCTTGATACTGCAAATAATCATGGTCAATATCAAATCCTGTCATATTGGCTGGAGGAAATGTTTGATAAATTGGGGTTTTACTTATGCCCTTAAATGACAAGCATACATTTTGAAACCAAGACTTGTATCCTGGATGGTTTCGGAATTCCTCTGGCCTTGGATCGAACCCCTCTGGTAAATTACAGACTTCATCACATCCTGGCATATCTAAATTCACGACTTTCATCGGAGAACCTTTATGTGGCTTCACTCTGTGGAATGTCTGTAATCTTTGGGTGCACGTTTGTTCTGTCTTTATACTGCCGTGCTGCTTAAAACATGCACAAGCATATAACGCTGTTGACACATGTTTACAATGTGCAAATGGTCCCATACCAGCTGCTCACTCACATTGGCATTTTAATACACTTCCATCTTGACCGATTTCAATATCTATAATGTACACAATAGATTTGGACATTTCTGCTCTTATGGCACCTCTAACATACCAGAACGAATTGTACTCAGTTGTCCTGAGGTATCTAATAAATCCGTCATTATACAAGTTTTTCGCCTTGGATTCAATGTTCTTGTTGAATTGGGACAAGTAAGTGGTTATTTCATTCAATGGGGATCCAGGAAAACTTTTATCGCTATTTAGGTCTTGATAGGAATCAGGATCAGGTAAATCCATGGTGTAATCCTGACCAGCTGGTTCTGCTCTAGAGCAATGTGCATTACGCGCATATGCCTCAAGTCTGTAAATTATAATGTTTGAAACACTAAGTAAATGCAAATTTGAGATATGACAAATTTTAATTCTAAACAGCAAAGAAAATACCTCTTAAATATGTTAAATAAAATCCCCATTATCTCAGTATAACTTGAATGAAAGATAGCAAACGTCAAAACTAGTTTATCGGCGAGGAAATTCGAGTGAAACTAAAACATCGTTTTTTGTGCTGCTTGTTTGTTTTCTGACCGATCATACAAGCACACTTAATTTAAAAAGAGTATTTACATTACCACTCATCTCATCTAGGTTTTTATGAATAGAATATGCATAATATCACAGCAAACACTCAAGATCAAGAGGAGGTATGAACGTGAATATTTACCTCTCAACAAGTTCTCTTTTCCGTCCCGATTTCTTTGCTCCAAACTTATCTAATTCTATTTTGAGCTGAGGGATTGTCATCGATCCATAATTTTTCGCCATTGCCTTTGTTTTGTCTTCTTAATACATGTACCTCGTCTAAAATCTACTATAATAATGATGCTGATATACATGATAACGTGTAGAGATGCCATATCAGCTGTTTATGTTGGACCGCGTTATCTTGTGGCGACCCCTCGCGGTGCTAAGATAAGATAACTCACTCCGGTTCCTAATTGAGGAATAGTCAAAACAACACATAGACGCGTGATTATTTAGGCATAAAGTTTTAACAGATATTTTCCGATCCATTTGATAATTTGAATGGTTTGCATGAATGTGAATTAATAAAAAAAAATCAGATAGTCAAAAATTTAAGAGAGAAATGTTTTATAACGAATTTTTATTAGAATTGGTTTAGGAAATTTGATCTCCTTTGTATGAACTCCAAGATCATTTTAGCTGCATTCAAATTACATTGTAACTATGTATTAATCAGTTTTCAATGCATGATTTTATCTCATGATTAATATGTTAGGTGCGAATTCATTGTAATATAAATTAAATCCATATCAGAATATATTTTTATTTTGTTCCAACAACAAAAAATCCGAGTTTTCTTTTGATTAAAGCCAAAGTTCCAGTTGGTGTTGGCACGATAATAGTACCCCCACTGATACTGCGATCAATATCCTCTTTTCTGTATGTTTTTAAGCAAACTCTTTAATTTTCTTTCAAAATAATAAGCATGGGGAAAACCTGCAATTTTTAATACAAGTTAAATTATTTATATTCGGACCATAAATGACGTATGATACGAGAAAAACCAAGGATGTCTGATATATTTGTGGCTACAAGTGGTCGAAATTGATGCGCGTCATTAAATACCATGCGGGTCAATTTCGACCAAACTTCTGCGGGCAAAAGGTGTGCATTTTAAGGGAAATCGACTGATAAAAAGTTAAAATCTGTAACATAAAGTCATGCAGATAGAAATTAGAACAGTTTTAATTTGATACGTACTTTTGAATTTTGATACAAGTTATGAAATGTCAACAATGTGGCACGAGTTGCCTCTCTTGTATTTGCCGACGTGAAAGCAAGCGTCCTAAAAACGGGAATTTTAAATAAGAAAACTATTATTCTTATCAAATAATTTAACTGCAAAACAAGTTTGGGGTCTGAGTTGTTGTAATTCCGGAAACATCATACGTTTTTTAAACACTTCCATGAATCCTTGTGTTGAGTTTTTGTAATGTGGTCGAAATTGACCGGTGGTCGATATTATCCCGTTCTACCCAAGTTTACTGTCATTAAAGATATGTTGCATTTCATAATATGTAGATAGAGATCATGATATAAATTAGTATCCAAATACACATGAACACATTACAAAATGAACGTTCGTTTTTATTTACAAGCAGTTTACAATTGGTAAATGAGGTTTTGTAAAATGTAAACAATTTTTTCGTTGTATAATGTGTTTATAATATAAGCAGAATTGGACGGAAGAAAATTAAAAAAGGGAAAGACATGCGATATACAGTTGCAGTTAGTCTATGGTAGGCAATTTGAATCTTAGAACATTATAATAATATAGACTTTTTTTTCCTTTTTTATTATGGAATTTCTAAATATATGGGGAGAAATGGGGGTTTTTTCCAGAAACTTTAGTGTCTGTACAGATAAGCAAATGAACTAAAGAAATTTTTGATTTTTTTTAAAATGCATATTTTGTGGATATGAAAAGTTGTATAAAATCTATAATCAGGATCAAACTGGAATTTTTTAACTGCAAAATGGAAGTCTTTTTTGTGGATTAGAAGAGATGGTAAAATGTATCTCAGTTTAGAAACATAAAAATATAAATCTAAAATCTACAAACGATGGAAATTGTAATAAAATATTTACATTTAATAACCTTGTTTGTCTTACTTTAAACAAAACTTTCGACGAAATGAGAAAAACTACAATCTAAATTTTTTTGCTTTAGTCAAAGCTTATGCTAAATTGAGTCTAATAGGAAAGCACAAGAAATCAGGTATTGACATTCTATTGTCAAAAACAGTATGGTTAATTTGAAGTGGTAAATTTGAGATATCATAAATCTACGAAACAAATGGTTGTTATATGAGTTTTCTATATTTACCCAATTGATATTGTCATTTTTTGGTTAATAATGTGAAGATAAAATATTGTAAAAATTCTCTGATTTTTACAGTCAAATTCCATGGTTTTGTCCAACTTTGATTCCTTTTGTTTAATCACTTCTATATCCTATTATACATCCAGGGATAACAAAATATCTAAAACCAAACTTGGTTTTGAGTCAAACCATACTTATTAATGGTTTGGTCTAATTTAAAACAGAAGCTTCAGATATAAAACTTAAAAAGGAAAATATAGAAAACAAATCTTGTTCCTGCAAGTCAAACTTAAAACCAGGTCTAGTTAGGAAGCACAAGGCATCAATGATTGACATTCTTTTGTCAAATGTAATACAGTTATGTTTGGTACAGTTGAAATGTTCCTTGTAGTTTTCATTCGTGTTGTTCTAGCTGTAGCTCCCAGTCATTTTCTGCTGTAACCATATTGCTGAAATGAATTGAAAATAGTTGTAGGAGGATGATTGTTGATAGAACTTAAATGTGATATTGTAGAATGCAGTGACTGCAGTATAGAATTACTTATTTCTTTTATTTATGTCTGCACAGTAGGTGATTTTGAATATCATTATTGATTGACTGAGATAGTTTAAAACAATTTTAAGGTTCAAATTTATTCATAATTGTAATTGATATGTACTTACATTTGAACAATGGAGTTTCCTTTGACATTGATTGACACTCTCATATTGTCGATGTAGTTCATTTCTGGGAAAATTCTCTTCATCAACTCTTCAGTCAAGTTATAGATGATGTCATTGATCATTATTGACATTTGATTTCTGAAAGGAGGATGAGACATTTTTATTTTTGTTTAAGGAGGGTGACTTTAGTTTACATTGCGCATGTTTTTGCGCTTTCTAATAAAATGCAGTTGATATATACTTCTTATAATTTTTTTGGATATCATTTATAAGATTAAACACAATAAGCAAAATACAGATAAAAATATTTAGGTTGTTAAAGGGAATTTTTTATTATTATCACAATTTTTACGCTGTTTGGTAGGGAAGCATTGCCATTGCGCTTTTATGACGTTATGATAAAATGAAGCTTTGTAGGAGTACGTTATAAGTAATATCATAAAAGAAAAAGTGAGAATTGTACGCTGTTGAAATTTTATATACAGTATGATCCTATCCTCGAGGATATTTTCTTAATTTTTGGAATGAATCCATTTTACCAATCATCATTCGTGATGATCCAAATATATAGCAAAATTTGGTGCATTTTAATATTTTGAGATGCCCCCACTAAAAACCAGACGGTAGAATTTTGTGTTTTTTACATATAAGGTAGGAAAAGCTATTATTAATCATATATAACAATTTGAGGAAAAAGGCTATTGTAGTATTTTTTTTTAAAAACTGTTTGATGTGCGGAAAATGCAGTTTCCTATATATTCCTATAGTAAATGTACCTCCATTTTGAGATGGTCCCTAAAAAGAACCATACGGTCGATTTTCATAAACCTTTGGAAATAAAGTAGAGTTGTTTTATATTTCATATGGTTAAAGAATATAGAGTTATGCTATTGTAGTTTTTCCGCAAAAAACCCCAAATTGGCCTCCTTAAATGGCTAACATTAAAGTTTTAGAATTTTTAGTTCAAATCATTTACTGTGTGGAAAGAATTAGGCCGTTTTTATAAAATTTGGATTTGAACTGTTTGGATGTAAATCAGGGACAAAATTGAAATCTTTGAAAGCTATTGCACATCTATAGGACAACCAAAAGCATCTCCCAAAGGATGTTTCGTGTACTGTCGAAAATGTAGGGAGAGTTCAAAGCACACTGTTGTTTTTTTTTTTTTTATAGAACTTTTGAAAGGTTTATAATCAAATAGTTTGGCTTACCTTTCAAAGGAGGCTGCTTCAATTTTGCCATGAATTGATTGCTCTTGTTGCATGACCTGAAATGCATTAATAAATTATCAAGAGCAGTAGGATAATTATGTGAGAAAGACATATCAGCTTTAAATCTTTATTAATTAGCTTGAATGGTTAGTTAATTGAATGGTTTTTCTTTAAGATTTGTTTATGTTGTATTTAAATATTTTAATGAATCTTTTGACAACTTGATGTAAAGGCCATGCCCTTACATGCAGCCAAAGTTCAGAAATTCTCAAACCTGAACATAATTTGAAACAGGATTAGGAATTTTTCTTAAATCAATTTATTTGCAATTTTATGTATCAGTATCATATACTGGTTAGATAGAACAGAGAGTGTAATTTTGTTTTATTTTGTAGTATTTCTTTTTTTGAGGAATTTATTGGATCCAAATTTGAACTGAACCTGTAAAGCTGACAAAACTTTTCAGTGTTTTTCCAATTTATTTGCTATATCAAATAAGTTCATGTATTTGTTTTGTTGTAAGGGTGAATAATTTCCAATTAACTTTATGAAATTTAAGAATGATGTGACTTTGGACTGAGACTGTGGTATTTACTAAGTATGAAACACTTCAGGTCTGGTTGAATTTTATTTAGAGATTTTAGATTGTTTGAAGATGGTGATGGAGATGATGTACACTTATGGAAGTGGAATATTGTATCAGAGCAATGTTTTCTTCGGCGTGGTTAATATGAATATGATGTCAAGTTTAAAATCAACAGCAAATTTAATGTGAGCACAATGTGTCATAGGAGGGATGCAGACACAATTATTGGAATGAAATTGGAATGGTTCTGGGGTTTTTCTCAATGATGATTTTGGCCATAGGAGGTGGTATTGTTTTTTAACTATCGCCAAAGAGTTGTATCAAGAGAAGAATTGTGAATCATAATGAGCAAGCACAGGGAAAATACCAATTTAATGTTTTAATGTGTCATCACATATAATTGATTTAAATCAGTGCTGTGTGATATTATTTGTGCTATTGATGAAATGGCATATGAAATACAAAATTTTGATAATTTCATTTTATTCTAATATTTTGTTTTCAAATATTTATGTTTGTGTAAGCAGTTTGAAATTTCAGTGAGTGGATATTTTTTTGTCAAATCCATTTATATGAATTAATGAGTGGAACAGTTTTAAGACATTGATCATAGGTCATTAATGATGGAATGGCAGATTGATAAAACAGGGAACATTATGTCCTGGCCATTTCATGGTGGGAAGATTAACAATCAATTCTGTGTATGAAAACACTTTTTTTGGTTTGTAGGATTTAAATTTAGGTTAAATAAGAGAAAATTTTTATTTAGCTAATTAGATTTATAATTTTTCTTATATCAGATTTTCCATGGAAAAGTGGTTCTGAATTTCAATATAATAAATTAGTTGTAGAGGAAAGTGACAAATATATGTCTAAAAGGTAAGTCTATGGGAGAATTCTTAAAGTTGACATCAGGTTTGCATAAGAATAATTCTTGCAATATATATATGATTAGTATGATTTCTACTATGTTAAAATTTTAAGTTGTGGAATGAATATTTGTTGATAAAAATCTGCTTTGGAAATATTTTAGTAAACAGCTTATATAATCAGTACTTTTCTGCATGGAAATTGTTATAAAATATGATTTTAAGGGTCTGCTAGTGTTTTGTATATTTTATTGACATTTTTCTTGGTTTATATAGATACCTGCAGTGTTGTGGATGTATTTGAGTTTAGTGAAACTCTTCCCATGTACAGATCCACTGTTAGGCATATGATAGTTATATCACCATGTAAAATGTATATTTTACATGTTGCGAACATTTTCTATAGTTTAGCTTGTTGGTAAATTAACGTATTTACTCTTCTTAATTATCGTGAAATTCCTCCTGACTGTGATGTGATAGAATGTAAATTAATGTTTATCAAACGTCTTAACTGTAACAAAGAAATAGGACATCAAAGTAATCAAGTAGGGTATTATCACCATGTAAAATGTATATTTTACATGTTGCGAACATTTTCTATAGTTTAGCTTGTTGGTAAATTAACGTATTTACTCTTCTTAATTATCGTGAAATTCCTCCTGACTGTGATGTGATAGAATGTAAATTAATGTTTATCAAACGTCTTAACTGTAACAAAGAAATAGGACATCAAAGTAATCAAGTGTAGCTTTGGGAAAGATACTTATTAGAAAGGCGGGATTGAAGGACAATGGTTTCAACTAAGAAATGTGTGTTTGACACTAATAGAGTTAATGCAATTACATAACAATTAGCGGATTAACGCAGGTGAATAAATGGGCGTTTACCTGGACGATGGTCAGTTAGGATCAAGAAATATATTCTCTGATTGGGTGATTTATACATGTCAATTATTTAGAGGGTCACGCCAGTAATATAATATTACATGTTTTAGAGATGATTAAAGTTAGTTGAATAGAGTCAGAGTTCGATAGATAGAGGTTAAGAGTCAAGATACAAGTCGTCCGTCTAATCCGTTACGTTTTCCCTCACTGTCATATGTAGGTTAACATTAAGTTAGAATTATTAATAAGCGCGTTCCCCCTTTTTAATGTGTACGGAGTGGAGAGTAACTGTTTGTATAATTGCGTTATTAACTGGAATAAATGTGGAAAATACAGCGAGTGTTGAGCTAATTCCCTAGTAATCGCCCGGTACAGAAAATACCCCATACGGTACAAACCCGGCGGTTATAATTACATCATCGTATTGGTTGGTGAGTTTGTTGACGTGAGAGCCCCACATTTTGATGTCAAGGGATCCTGATTGGTCAGTTAATGTGATGATCCTCCTTTTCGATGTTTTTGTCTCCAAGACGTTGGTAATCTAAGAGCAAACAGATATTCAATGTGTAATAAATATAATATTAATTGTTTTAATAGTTCATTTTTGGGAGTTTAACCATTATTTATTTTTGAACTGTGTTTCTCACAGAGCAATTCAAATATGTGTCAAATATACATAGTGCTGCATTTGTCAACTTCTCTGCATTGTTAATAAATTTAATCGGAAAAGGAGGATAAATAATTGTGTTTTGAATTAGATTGTTTTGTTTATTCATTTTGTTTTGAATATCAATGGAAGCAAAATTTGAACGCTTGTTGAGATTTAAACCAGTTAATCTCCGTTACAAATACATATATTGAAGTTAGTTTGCTTAGGGTTTTTTTCTGTGAACCTTGATTTACTGAAGAAAACAGTTGGATTAATGAAGAGTTGGGTGTTGGCAGTGCAAGCCATATTGCAATTTCATACTCTGAATTGTGGATACATTGCAATATGTTGCAAATACATTATTTTTGATATTTCTATAAATAAATTAATGTGATGAAAATCATGGTCTTCTATTAGTTTGTAATGTTTGTAATAAGGATCTAATGCGTAAGGTGGTAAGATATAGCATTTGTAACCATTTGGCTATTCTCTACATAATGGTGGAAAGTCAGGTTTTCTTTGGGCCTGATTTGGGGGTGAAATTTGGCCTCAGGCCCAATCGGAAATTTTAAATATTTTCCGAATTTCGGTCTGAAAATTCCCAATTGTATTTTTAGGAAAAAATCTTTGTACGAGTTGTCAAAATTTTACGTATGTCTTATCTAACATGTTTCGGTTACGGTAATGAATGCTGGATAAACGCATTGTGGTGTTTTTTGTATTTCATTTTGAATAAATTATAGTCATAGAAACCATTAAATTTCATTGATATAAATGAAAAGCAATTTTCCCAATCTTTCGGCTTTGTCGCTATTTTCCCAATTGAGAGCGTCCTAGCCCCCAGTCCCAAATTGGTGGAAAAAGAAACAGTGTAAGTGGGTCATTGGGTTGGACTAATACCCCTAAATGCACTGAAGTAAAGAGACATGTTTTATTTGTCACTTAGGTTAAATAATGACGAGATATTTCCTTTATTTAAGGTTTAAATACAATAAATAAATCCAATTTCTTAAATTAGATAAGCTTTTATTTATTAAAATATTGTTAGATTTTTTATTAGTTGTTGCAGACATGCTTTTAATCTAATTTACCTGTATTTTAAGTATAGTCTGTCTTAAGGTATTTAAATTACAATATTTTAAAATTATGTTTTGAATTTGTGTATATCAATGTAAACTTAATTAAATAAATGAAGTCTGTTTGATTCAATTCACAAAGTTCTTTCTCTATAATTTTTCTGTTAGGGAGAAGTGAAATCTTCAAACCAAAAATTCATGCCTTATTGTAAATATAATATGCTATACTAGTAGAAATGATGATGTAGGAGAATGAAATAAAATCAATAAAGTAGAAGATAAGACATGTATGTGTTCAAATTAATTGCACTCAATAAGCATAAATAGCATGAAAAGCATGAAAAAAAATTATTCAACATAAATTCCACTATTAATGAAGGTCCAGCAGAATTTGTGATAAATAATATCACAATTTTTCTACAAATATTTACTTACTTTGTCTACATGGCCTTTGACAGAAACTCTGTCTCCTTTTTGCTTTGTCTTGATTTCAGCAATTGATAATATGTCCGGTTCAATATGCGTTTTGATGATTTCAGTTGAGATACTCTTTTCCATAGCAGTATCCATGACCTTTTGTTAAAAGGAGCAAAATTCAATGTAGTATACATCTATTTTATAATAATTGTGTTTTTAAACTTACACATGTTTAATCGAGTACATTTTTATGTAAACAGAAGACTATGAATTCTGTGCCATCTGTAAACATTAAAGATTACCTTAATATTTTTAGATTGAATGGTAGATTGAATTGATATGTCAGTTTCTTTTATTAAATAAGTTGAATATTTAATTCTTACAATGGTGGTGTCAGTTATCCTTATGGAATGATCATCTCTTTGACTAAAACCTCTTATGAGTAGGCATTTCCCAGTTGACTTTTTGATTTTTTCGAGATGTTTGATGGTTAGGTAGAGTTCGTGTCTTGTGTTGAATGCTGTGGTGGTTGATAGAACGTTTGTAACAGCATATTCTTTAGCATCTGTTGGGTTTTTCCTGATTTCTGGTGTTTCCATGATGTAGATTTTCTGTTGTGCGGCTTGAAACTGAAATGAAGGTACACAATTCATTTATGTCAGGATGTTAAAGTATGTGAAATTTTAAATTATTTAATTTCTGGTTATAAAAAATACAATATGTACATGTATATGTTATTTACAGTATTGTTTATAAAACGATTTGGAAGTGTTGTTAATGCTAAAATATATATTACACATTCCATAATGCTGTTGTATCCATGGTTGTTGCAGTTTGCGGTTTATGTTTGGAAGATTAGTTTTTAATTATTTCATTAATGATTTATTTATTTCTGTTTGCACTTACTACTAAATTTCTCAAATATTCCTCTCTGGAAAATCAAATCTGAAATTTTTATTGTTTGTCTGTATTTTGTTTAATGGGGTCTGTTGGTCTGATTTTGGGTAGCCATTTTGGGTCATCTCTAGTCTGGAATATATGTGGCATATATTAGTTCTCTTGTAAATTGGTATTTTTCAATGCCAAATAAAGTATATTGATTAAAATAGTTAGGGGACAATTTCATATTTACAGAGTTTAGTAAGAGACTATATTTGGTGGCAGAGGATGTTTAAGAATATTATGAACATTTTTCATAACTCAGTTGTTTTAGGGTACGTAATTTTGGTTTTTTTATTTTCAGTGCAGACCATATTTTCAGCTAGTTTATACATTGGGTTATCTTTGTCTTGTTTCAATAAACATATTTTAATAATATTTAAATTTTTTTATTGACATACATTGGCGCATTTAACTATTATTTCAAAAAAGTCTCGTGGATTTAACTATTAATTCATAAAAGTCAAGAGAAAAATGAACTCCAATTTTTTCTAAACATTAGTTTATTTGATGCTATATCTTAAAATTTACATCATAGAGTTATACTTTTGGTTTTATTTTTTGAAGAATTTTTAAGATATTTTTGCTAAGTCTATTAAAATTTGAGAGGAAGTTTGAGATTTTTAAATAATTTTATTGCATGTTGAATTGTTAATGGATAAAAATAGCATTTCATCAGTGCAAAAAGGTCAAAATATCAATATGGTGAAGATATTGCACAATTTTTCTTAATGATTATTTTAATTATATTAAATTTCTTTAATATAAATTTGTATTTGATGCCATGGTTTATCTGATTAAAAATTATTGTGGGAAAAGTGATTTGTGTGCAATTTGCACTTTGAGTGCAGAAAGATCATATTAAAAATTCACTGTAGCAGCGAAAGGAACATATAAACCCCAAAATTTTGTTTTTATTTTTGGTTTAGCTATGTATGTAGAATTGTAAGAAATACTTTTGATAAAAAGTTAAAAACTTATGATCGCAAATTCCAACGTTGTTAAGTGAATTTTCTGTTTCAATTTATATACGAGGCAACTTTTATAATCTGATTGATCCTGCTCTGATATAAGGGCAAGAAACTTTTTCAAAATAGATTTGTTAAAAGTGTTTATATCTGTATTATTGAAGGAGGAATATCATTGGATATTTCTAAGAGATTTTGGAAATTTGGATTAACTTTGGTATGAACAGATTATTTATAGATGAAAAATGGTTTTTGGTATGAAGAGTCGTTTAACTTTGACAATTAAATTTTTTTTCTTGTCATCTTAATTTGCAGAGAAATATACACATTGATCTGGGAGATTTATACTAGCAGTTTAGTAATTTATGATTAATGCAAAAAAGTATATTAATAAAAGCATAATTTTAATAATTGCACTGTAGGTGAGCATTGCTGGGGGTTAACTTGCTATTGACTGGTGTCATATCCAGGGGGAGTCAATGACTCTCATCCACTTAGCATGACGGAAACTGGGGGACAAGCACTGGCCCTATGTACTTTCATGGCATGGAGAAGGATTTAATTTTATTTATTATAATAATTATGATTAATTATTTTGGTAAAATTGTTTTAGATATATTGTTTTTACTCATAACCAAGTCAAATTGAAGTTTAATCTCTGAATGGGGTTTTTATCATACTTACAATGGTCTTTGTTTTAAAAACTGAATATGCAATAAAATCACATCTTGAATATTTAATGATTTAGAAAGAAAACAAGTGGAATAAATGCTTTTTTACATAGACATTGGAAACAGGATTAGAAGCTTACAATAGTTATATATTCAATGATGAAGATTTAAAGATGTGATTTTTAACCTCAGAATCCAATGAATAACATTTTCAGCAAGTTAAATGAACTACTGTGGTTTCATTAATATTCAAGGGTATCAATTTTCGTGGATAAAGTGAAAATTACAGTTTCAAGGATACGTAAAATCGTGGTCAATGACCCTATCAATGCAAAGTGTGAATAGAAAAGGCAATTTAATGAACATTTAATTTCGTGGATCAACTAAACAACGAAATCTACGAAAATTGGTATTCAACGAATATTGATGAAACCACAGTATATGTTTAAATCAGGTTGGAACGAACCCCCAAATGGGAAGAAATAGGGCGTTTGGGATATCATAGTCGAAATGGGATATAAAGTTAATTAAGGTCTTCCGTTTCCAACGGAAGACCTTATAGTGATTGTAAGGTTTTTTATTAGGGTCTTCCGTTTCCAACGGAAGACCCTTTTGTTTTTCTACGGTTTCTTTTTTTTCTTATTAGGGTCTTCCGTTTTCCAACGGAAGACCCTTTTGTTTTTCTTCGGTTTCTTTTTATTATTAGGGTCTTCCGTTTTCAACGGAAGACCCTCTTGTTATTCTATTGTTTTTTTTTAATTATTATTATTTTTCTTGTTTTTCCTTCTGACTTCTTTTTTGCTTTATATCTCAAAAACTATTCAACCAATTTGCAAGAAATTTTCAGGGATTATTTTAATTTCTTGTCCCTTGAAGCCTTCAAACTTTTAGTCATTAAGTCACTTCCGGTTTCTAGTTACATCATTTTAAAAATTTTCAAAAAGTGATTTTGTCCAGCACTTTTCTCGTAAACAGTTGTTTATAAAGACTTGAAATTTTCTGTGATTGTAAATCTGCGGATTGACTTATGGCAAATGTACAGAAAAAATTATTTTGTTACTTCCGGTCGAAACCGGAAGTGAAACAAATTTTTCGAAAAAATGAATTTTCTGATCAAATCAAAAACGAATATGTGTTTTGTAGAGCTTATTAAGCTGAATCTAACACTGAAAGCCGTTTTAAAATCGGACGATGCATAACAGAGATATCGGGGTTTAAAAATTGATTTTTCCGGAAATTTTGATTCCGCTTCCTTGGTTTAAAAAATAGCGTAATATTCAAAGTAAAATTAACTCGTACCAAAAATAATTGTTAAATCGTACTTGAACACATTCGGATTTTTTTTGTTAAGTCGTTCTTGAAATCGGAAATGTTTTTGTTAAGTCGTACTTAAAATCATTCGTATTTTGTTAAGTCGTACCAGGAATAATTCGATTTTTTCATCTTTTTATTTTCGTTACTCTTGTTGTTGGTTTAAAAGCTCTGCTTCTGACAGGAACTTCCAGCTTTACTTCTGACATTAACGGAAGACCCACTCGTTGCTTTGCAACGAGCTTTGCTCTAGTTATTATACTTTTTCTTTTTTTTCTGACTCCTTTTTTGCTTCATAACTCAAAAAGTTTTCAACCGATTTCAATGACACTTCCAGAGATTTTAGCAAGTTATCGTCCCTCAAAGATGTTAAAGTTTTAAAGACAACGTCACTTCCGTTTTGACGTTACGTCATTTTTAACATTTTAAAAAAGTCATTTTGTCCGGGACTTTTCTCAAAAACGCTTTAAGATAGAGGCTTGAAATTTTCAATGCCTATGATTTGGTCAATTTACCTCTGTAATAAAGCTATATAATAAAAATCTGTCACTTCTGGTCGAAAATGGAAGCGAATCAAATTTTTTGAAAAATTGAATTTTTTGATCAAACAAAAAACGTATACGTACTTTGTAGAGCTTTTTAAGCTGAATCTAATGCTGAAAACCGTTTAAAATTCGGAGGATGCATTACAGAGATATCGGGGTTTAAAAACTGATTTTCCCGGAAATTTTGATGCCGCGTTCTTGGTTTCAAAAATAGTGCAAAATTCACACTGAAAGTAACTTCTACTGTAACAATTCGAACTGATCATAAAACTTTTTAAAAAACATAAAATTATATGCATATTGTATAGTTTGCAAAGCTAAATACAAAACTTAAATTCGTTTTAAAATCGGATACTGCATTGCAGAGATATCGGGGTTTAAATATTGATTTTTCCGGGAATGTTGATTCCTCGATATTGGTTTAAAAAATAGTGCAAACTTCCCACTGAAAGTAACTCCCGCTGAAAAGATTTCGTACAGGTCATAAAACCGATCTCGTTTTTTATATAGTTAATCAGAGTGTTTATCGAAACGATTTCCTTACTTCGATCGATAATTACGTTGTTAGTTTTTATTAGTCTTATTAGTTTTAATCGAAATAATTATCGTACGATTCCCCATGTCAAGTCGCCATGTTTTGACCGCGAACAACAGCTGATAGCGGTGTGTCAGAAGAATGGCCTGCAAGACGGCGATAGTGGAAATTTCAGCTCAACTAACGTATGAAAGATTATAAAGGTATGTTTCAATACAGGATATGTCGTATTGATTTTTTCTTTTCAAAGTGTTTGTGCACTTTTCAATCTAATCCGACATTCCTCTGACTCTAACCTCCGCTTTTGGCGTGCGTAACAATATAAAAGCGGGCATTTCTTCTTCTTCCAATAAAGTGTAGGACTCGTTGGAGTCTCATCGCACTTCGGTGATTTGAGTCTGAGAAATCTCGGGATATTATCAGTCCAATGTATTTTTACGTGTATGTTTTGCACACTACTCTTTTGAATTTCTATTTATTATTATGTATATGTATGTCTTATTTTGTATTGAACAACACACCACACACTGTAAAACAGTGCAATTAAAAGGGGTGGGGGTCCAAAGGCACACAAGAGTAGAATGTTGTAATTAGAGTGCATGTTTGCATCATGATAACTTTACCCTAAATATTTGAATATAGCAGATCTTTACCATATCACCTCCACTGAATTAATGAATTAAAGAACTCAGACAGGCTTGTGCTTAATTAAAAAAATATATTTGACATGGTAAATATTCAGTCTAATTAAAATTAGAACTCTTGCCTGCAGGCTCGGCGTTATATATGATTATCGCCTGTGAAAGAGCATGTAAAACAGAGTGCAAGATGAAAAGAACTTTAAGTTCAGATTTTTGGTTAATGTTCCCTGATATCTATAAAACATTCTTCTCAAGATTTGATTATTTCACAGAATATTGTAAATTCTTTGAGATTAGTTTATCTTTTATATATATTGAATTTTATTGATTCAGTTTAGGTAAACTTTACATGCAGAACACATTTACGTTGTAAACAATTTTTACAGTAAGACAAATGTATGTAATAATTTTTACTACATGTGCCTCAGATCTCGATCTCTCTCTCTCCCGATCTCTCTCTCCCGATCTCTCTCTCTCTCTCATGCTTTTAATCTTGGCAAAGCATCACAGAGCAACATCATTTTGTGCATATCTCTATCTAGGAAAAGAAATCAACAATGCTTTAAATTTTAAAATGAGCATGTATTATCGTGCAATCCCTCATTTTTTCATTGTGCAACTAAAATCCAAAGCTTTGTAAAATTGTTTATGGAATTTTATACCTACTAAACATAATATTGTTTTTAAAACCTGTCATTAATAAGAAAAGAGAAAAAAATCTTAGCTCAATTTATGTGCAAAAAAAAAAAACCCCAGTAGAATTCATTTAAAAAAAATGGTATAGCAGAAAATTATACTTTGAGGCTGTTCGGATGAAATACTGTAAGTCGTTTAAATTCCACGGTGTTAAAATTTCATGATTTTTACAAAAGTATCAATTGCGATGGTTTTAATTTCACGCTGCTTAAAAATTCAGTTGATCAGAATAGAAGCATTTAAATTTCATAATATTTGGTTAAAGTGTTCAAACTAATGCTTCTTAGGAAAATCAAAAAATAGGGGGAGGGTATACATGTAAGGGTATTTCTAAGTGATGTGATGCTTTTGTCATGATAATATCATGTATATCATATGTATGTAGTTTTTAATAAGGTTTCTTATTTAGGGAGGTTGAACAACAGTTGACCTCTAAAAGATTGGGTAAAGATGCTTTATTTATGGAGAGCCCTATAAATCTGTGTTAAATAGAAGAAAGTGGAAATGCTGGGTTCACTTAAATGGCCATATTTTTCTTAATCCTTAATGGAATTGGCAAAATGAGGTATACTTTTTCTCAGAATAGCATAAGCTTTGTACGTTTAAGACAAGATGACTTTTCAGAGAATGTTAGTGTAAGTTTCAAGACTACATTATAAATTTGCAGCAATTTTGCTGTCTGATTTCATGAAATAACATTAAGCAACCTGACTTATGTAACTCAATTTTTTAAAAACAGCATATTTTTCTTTCAAATAAAATTCACATGTAGACAAATGCAGTTATCAAAGTATACAATATGTCAAAAAACTCAAGTTTTTGCTCCTTCCTATCCAAAAGTGATATTTAAGATATATTTACAGAATTCAAAAAGCTACCCCCTCTTTCCAATTGTCTCCATTACCATTACATGTTGGATATGTAAATGTACATTTGACCTTGAAATAACATCTGCTATAATAATTACTCTCGAAATGATCAAGAAACAACAAATTTTTACCCTTTTATTGTATATATGCATCAAAAATGTAGGAAAACATGTAAAATTTGAACATTTATCATGGAATTCTCATCCGTCCCCAGGTACCCGGTTGTGTTTGAATTTCATTTTAATTAAGAGCAGACATCACACTTGTAGGTCTTACTATTTTAGCAAAGTTAAAAGGAGACTAGAAACCAGAATAAATAAGATATTCACTAAAAATGATTATAAGCTTACTGTTTCATGAAAACAAGAAATCACATGTATGTCGGCATGTCTTTTTGTGAAAAAAAATGTTACATTTCATCCATTTATCAAGAAAAGATCAATTTTCAATATCAGTGATGGTTGTTTTTAAATATGTGTGAGAAATGACTCAAGGGAATTGCCACAAGTTTCATAATATTTGGTTAAAGTGTTCAAACTAATGCTTCTTAGAAAAATCAAAAAATAGGGGGAGGGTATACATGTAAGGGTATTTCTAAGTGATGTGATGCTTTTGTCATGATAATATCATGTATATGTATGTAGTTTTCAATAAGGTTTCTTATTTAGGGAGGTTGAACAACAGTTGACCTCTATAAGATTAGGTAAAGATGCTTTATTTATGGAGAGCCCTATGAATCTGTGTTAAATAAAAGAAAGTGGAAATGCTGGGTTCACTTAAATGGCCATATTTTTCTTAATCCTTAATGGAATTGGCAAAATGAGGTATACTTTTTCTCAGAATAGCATAAGCTTTGTAAGTTTAAGACAAGATGACTTTTCAGAGAATGTTAGTGTAAGTTAAGGTAGCAAGGGACAGTTTCGGATAAAGTACCCGTCAATATTTTTGTAAAATTGAGAGTTGCTGTACTTGAAGGCTTATGAGTGTTGCTAAAATTCATGAAATGATTTTTAATGATTATCATTAGTTAGAGGGATGTCTCTTGTTGAAATTGATATTCAATATGTAGACCCCATATGTTAGGTACATGAGATTCAGAAGTAAAATGCGAAACCTGCGGCTATGACTGTTTCGTGACTTTAGACAGTGAAAATGCAAGTTACAGACGGGAGGGTAAATAACATGAAAAGTAGGTGGATGGGGCATTATAAACTATACACCGGTAAGTTTCTGACATGTGATGGTGCAACATGCACATGGTATGGAAGGTCAACCCTTTGCAGGGAATTGGCTGGGGGAGGTCTAAAAAGCTGAAAAATCATGAAAAATTAGCAAAATATGGAAGGATCAAAATCTCATAAAAACCTGTATGTAGAAAATTTTACCGGTTTTGACTAGTAATTTTCTTCAGAAATTGGTGATTGGCCTTATAAAGAGTGAATTAAAAGTATTTGTGGTGAATGGGAACTGAGGAAATTCTAGTTACAGGGTTACGAAGACACACGTCCCCAGGCTACAATGAAATGTATCAAAAAAACTGTCCTGTGCCATCTAATGTCACGTTTCGGGATATGTCATACTAATTACACTGCATGGTCAGTGTATTTTTTTTTCAGAAATACTATGCATATGTTAATGTAAACACAGCTATTATTAGTACCGGTACATGTATTAACACAGCTTATTGATTTTTTTAATTTCAGCTATTGGTGGCCACATGGTTTTTACCTGTTGATTCTTTTGAGCTCTTGAGGTTAACCTGTCACCTCTACCCACATGCATATTCCTTAATGTGTTCTTCAGACTATTTACCAGTAATTCAAATTAAATCGGATAATTCATGAACAGTTACTGTAATGGAACTTTAAGAAAGCATCATGCCTTGTTGTGGTTTGTGTTTGATAAGAAATTATAGCAAACAAAATTATGGCTGTTTAAAGTAATTTACAATTGTTAGCTGTGAAAAATTGTTTTTCAATAAAAGTATGCAATTATGTTTCCTTTATTTTGTTTTTAGCTCACCTGAGCCAAAGGCTCAAGTGAGCTTTTCTGATCACAATTTGTCGTTGTCGTTGTTGTAAACTTTTCATAAATTAATCTTCTTCTCAAGAACCACTGGGCAGATTTCAACCAAATTTTGCACTAAGCACCACCACTAGGTGAAGGGGATTCAAGTAGTTTAAATGAAGGGCCATGCCCTCTTTAAAGGGGAGGTAATTGAGAATTATTGAAAATTTGTTGGTATTTTTCAAAAATCTTCTTCTCAAAAACTATTCGGCCTGAAAAGCTTAAACTTGTGTGGAGGCATTCTCAGGTAGTGTAGATTCAAGTTTGTTCAAATCATGGTCACCGGGGGTAGGGAGGGGCCACAAGAGGGGGATCAAGTTTTACATAGGAATATATAGAGAAAATCTTTGAAAATCTTCTCAAAAACTATTAGGCCAGAAAAGCTCAAATTAAAGTGGAAGCATCCTCAGGTAGTGTAGATTCAAGTTTATTCAAATCATAGTCCCAGGTGGTATGGTGGGGTCACAATGGGGGAATCGATTTTTACATAGGAATATATAGAGAAAATCTTTAAAAATCTTTTTCTCAGAAACTAATCAGCCAGGAAAGCTGAAACTTACATGTATGTGGAAGCATCCTCAGGTTGTGTAGATACAAAGTTGTGAAAATCATGACCCCAGGGATAGGTTTGGGCCACAATGGGGGGGGGGGGGGGTCAAAGTTTAACATAGGAATATATAGAGTAAATATTTAAAAATCTTCTTCTCAGAAACTAATCAGCCAGATGATTCTTTATAATTGTTAAGACTTTGGCCCCAGGACAGTTCTTTGGCCTCACAAGAAGGTTCAGAGTTTGATGTAGGTTTATATCCCATATATAAACTATTGTTAAGGATCTTTTTGAGAACTACAATACTCAACATGCGATATGACTATAAAATCAATATAAAATCATCCTTTTAGAAAAGGAACTAATGATTATAAACATAAGAATATTTAGGGGGGAAAATGGATTTTATTTATACAGGATCTACATGTATTATTGTACATTGTCCAGGTAGTTTGCATTGTGACCCCATTAAGCTGATTTTATCATACCTATTGTTCCTCAGGTGAGCGATGTGACCCATTTGTCTCTTGTTTTAGTTTTTATTGTTTTTCAATATTAAAAATTAAACATGTAACCTACGGTATTTTTCATGATGAGTACTAAACTAAAATCCGTTTTTAAATCGGACGATGCATAACAGTTATCGGGGTTTAAAAATTGATTTTTTCAGAAATTTTGATTCTGCGTTTATGGTTTCAAAATAGCGTAAAGTTCAAACTCGTACCAAAAATAATTCGAATTTTGTTAAGTACTTTGACACCTTCGGAATTATTTTTTTGTTAGGTCGTTCTTAGAATCGTTAAGGTTTTGATAATTCTTTCATAGTATCATTCGTATTTATTTTTATCTTTTACTTTAAGTTGCTCTTGTTATTGATTTTAACACTGCTTCTTGCAGGAACATCAAGCTTTACTCTTGACATTAACGGAAGACCCACTCGTTGCTTTGCAACGAGCTTTGCTCTAGTTCTTATTATTATTATTCTTTTTATTTTTTTTCCAACTCAAATATTTCAAAAACGCTTGCATCGATTGTTTTGAAATTTACAGCTTTAATGTGTATCTTAAAGATCTCTATGATATGAAAAAATTATATGATGACGTCATCAAATTCGTCAGATATTGACGTTTTTCAAGTTTTAAAAAGTGATTTTGTCCGGAGCTTTTCTCATTTTTGATTTAAGATAAAGCTATGAGATTTACAGAATAGGTAGAACTACCGTTTAACTTATGACATAAGGCTGGAAACTCAATTCGGACACTTCCGGTCGAAACCGGAAGCAAAACCAATTTTTTTGTTTTTTCATGTTTTTCAATTTTAAAAATTTCACATACCTATCTTACAGTAATTTTCATGCTGAGTTCAAAACTGAAATCCGTTTTTAAATCGGACGATGCATTACAGAGATATCGGGGTTTAAAAATTGATTTTTCCGGAAATTTTGATTCCGCGTCCTTGGTTTAAAAAGTAGTGTAATGTTCAAAGTAAAGTTAACTCGTACCAAAAATAATTGTTAGGTCGTACATGAACACATTCTGATTTTTTTGTTATGTCGTTCTTGAAATCAGGAAGGATTTTGTTAAGTCGTACTTAAAATCATTCGGATTTTGTTAAGTCGTACCAGGAATAATTCGATTTTTTTTTCATCTTTTTATTTTAGTTACTCTTGTTATTGGTTTAAGAGCTCTGCTTCTTACAGGAACTTCCAGCTTTACATCCGACATTAACGGAAGACCCACTCGTTGCTTTGCAACGAGCTTTGCTCTAGTTATTATTTTTTTCCCAGTTTTTGTCCACAAGATTTCTCAGAGATGACTGGATAGATTTATGTGAAATTTTCTGGAATGGAAGAAAATGACAATATCTCGAGGCGTTTTTTTCATTTTGTCAAAAATCGTTTCCGGTCGTCCGTTTCCTGTCCCACGTTGAAAAAGCTTGTACCAACGAGATCTCAGAAACGGTAAACACTTGAACATCCAAACTTTGTGGGATGATAGACCTATAGTTGTAGATGTGTTTAAACATTTTTGTTTTGTTCGGCGTAACTTCCGGTCGTCACCGGAAGCACTTCAAAATTTTTTGTTTTTACATATTTAATTTATCTCCCATAGAATAAAGATATTAGTATAGATCCTTTCATATGTCATCTATACAATGTTAAATAAACAAAAAAAATCTACTTCCGGTGAGATATCTCGATTATCTCAGGAAGCTTTTTTAAAACATATTTTGTACCCGCAAGTTCTCAGGTACTGTACGTGATTAAGACCTTATAGTGATTGTAAGGTTTTTTATTAGGGTCTTCCGTTTTCAACGGAAGACCCTCTTGTTATTCTATTGTTTTTTTAAGGTCTTCCGTTTCCAACGGAAGACCTTATTGTTATTCTTCGGTTTCTTTTTCCCTATTATTTTTATTCTTTTTTTTTCTTCCCATTTTTGTGCACGCGATTTCTCAGAAACGGCTCAACTGATCTCCATCAAATTTTCAGACGTGATAGATAGTGGTCTGAAGTTGATAGCAAATTTTTTGCACTGATGACGTCACATCCGTTTTGGAGATATTGAGATTTTTCTATTTTTTATATGGGTATTTAGTCTGCGGCCGTTCTCCTAAACTATAAGAGATTTTGAGCTCAAATTTCTACGGTTGGTAAACGAAAGATTGAAGTTTTGCATGATTGTTGTTTTGTATGTTTAGCACTACTGGCGCCAAAGCTCACTATGGCTCGAAAATTGACATTAAAAAAGCGTCGTAATTTTTTGTGCTTTTCTCTCTTTATCTCTTTTCTGGAAAATATTTTGTTAAAACATGTAATGTAAAAAAAGTTTATATTTACAAGACCTTTCTGCTGATATCAGGAAAAAGGGGCTGGCCCCTCAAATAAGGGACCTAGAGGGCTCTAAAGTCTTTTACCCATAACTCTTTACCGAGGGATATTTTGTAATAAATTATATAAGCAAATATGTTTATCTTACAAATATGAAGCCAAGCAGTGTGACGATTTTCTCATATGTTACGTAATTAGGGGTTTTTAGGGGTCAGAAGTCCAAAACTTTGACCACCTATATCTCAAAACGGAAAAATATTTTGAAATGCAGTATAAAAGAAAAGATGCTCAAAATGATGTACTTAACACCATGCAACCTAAAAAATTAGGTTCAGCGGCCCCAATAAGGAGATAAGGGACCGGCCCCTAAAACATTCTTTCTCAGATATCTCAAGAATGGTAACGAATTTCTGAACACTTGTTGAACAAAATGTCTTTATAATCAAATGACCTTTCATTTGATACCAAGAAAAAGGGGCTGGCCCCTAAAATTAGGGACCTAGAGGGCTCTAAAGTCTTTCTACTATAGTTCTTTACTGAGGGATATTTTGTAATAAATTATATAAGCAAATATGTTTATCTTACAAATATGAAGCCAAGCAGTATAACGATTTTCTCATGTGTTACGTAATTAAGGATTTTTAGGGGTCAAAAGTCCAAAACTTTGCTCACCTATATCTCAAAAAGAAAAAATATTTTGAAATCGGTATAAAAGAAAAGATGCTCAAAATGATGTCCTTAACAACATGCAGCCTAAAAAATTTGGTTCAGCGGCCCCAATAAGGAGATAAGGGACCGGCCCCTAAAATATTCTTTCTGAGATATCTCAAGAATGGTAACGGATTTCTGAACACTTGTTGAACAAAATGTCTTTATAATCAAATGACCTTTCATTTGATACCAAGAAAAAGGGGCTGGCCCCTAATATTAGGGACCTAGAGGGCTCTAAAGTCTTTTTACTATAGTTCTTTACCGAGGGGTATTTCGTAATAGATTATAGAAGCAAAAATGTTTATCTAACAGTTATGTAGCCTAACATTATAATGATTTTTCTCATGTGTTACGTAATTAAGGATTTTTAGGGGTCAAAAGTCCAAAACTTTGCTCACCTATATCTCAAAAAGAAAAAATATTTTGAAATCGGTATAAAAGAAAAGATGCTCAAAATGATGTCCTTAACAACATGCAGCCTAAAAAATTTGGTTCAGCGGCCCCAATAAGGAGATAAGGGACCGGCCCCTAAAATATTCTTTCTGAGATATCTCAAGAATGGTAACGGATTTCTGAACACTTGTTGAACAAAATGTCTTTATAATCAAATGACCTTTCATTTGATACCATGAAAAAGGGGCTGGCCCCTAATATTAGGGACCTAGAGGGCTCTAAAGTCTTTTTACTATAGTTCTTTACCGAGGGGTATTTCGTAATAGATTATAGAAGCAAAAATGTTTATCTAACAGTTATGTAGCCTAACATTATAATGATTTTTCTCATGTGTTACGTAATTAAGGATTTTTAGGGGCAAAAGTCCAAAAATTTGCTCACCTATATCTCAAAAAGAAAAAATATTTTGAAATGCAGTATAAAAGAAAAGATGCTCAAAATAATGTACCTAATAACATGCAACCTTACAATTTTTGTTCAGCGGCCCCAATAAGGAGATAAGGTCCGGCCCCTAAAATATTCTTTCTGAAATATCTCAAGAACGGTGACGAATTTCTAAACACCTGAAACAAAATAGTATCAGGCACTTAAAATGAAGATCTTCTTTTCCTGTTTTAAATCATGTATAGCTGTTAAATAGCAAAATCAAGATCGAAAATAAATCTCAATTTCTAAAATCAGACGGAAGACCTCCTCGTTGCTCGCAACGAGATCGTGTCTAGTTTTATTATTATTATTCTTCTTGTTTTTCCTTCTGACTTCTTTTTTGCTTTATATCTCAAAAACTATTCAACCAATTTGCAAGAAATTTTCAGGGATTATTTTAATTTCTTGTCCCTTGAAGCCTTCAAACTTTTAGTCATTAAGTCATTTCCGGTTTCTAGTTACGTCATTTTAAAAATTTTCAAAAAGTGATTTTGTCCAGCACTTTTCTCGTAAACGGTTGTTTATAAAGACTTGAAATTTTCTGTGATTGTAAATCTGCGGATTGACTTATGGCAAATGTACAGAAAAAAATATTTTGTCACTTCCGGTCGAAACCGGAAGTGAAACAAATTTTTCGAAAAAATGAATTTTCTGATCAAATCAAAAACGAATATGTGTTTTGTAGAGCTTATTAAGCTGAATCTAACACTGAAAGCCGTTTCAAAATCGGACAATGCATAACAGAGAAATCGGGGTTTAAAAATTGATTTTTTCGGAAATTTTGATTCCGCTTCTTTGGTTTAAAAAATAGCGTAATATTCAAAGTAAAATTAACTCGTACCAAAAATAATTGTTAAGTCGTACTTGAACACATTCGGATTTTTTTTGTTAAGTCGTTCTTGAAATCGGAAATGTTTTTGTTAAGTCGTACTTAAAATCATTCGTATTTCGTTAAGTCGTACCAGGAATAATTCGATTTTTTCATCTTTTTATTTTCGTTACTCTTGTTGTTGGTTTAAGAGCTCTGCTTCTGACAGGAACTTCCAGCTTTACTTCTGACATTAACGGAAGACCCACTCGTTGCTTTGCAACGAGCTTTGCTCTAGTTATTATTATTTTTTTCCCAGTTTTTGTCCACAAGATTTCTCAGAGATGACTGGATAGATTTATGTGAAATTTTCTGGAATGGAAGAAAATGACAATATCTCGAGGCGTTTTTTTCATTTTGTCAAAAATCGTTTCCGGTCGTCCGTTTCCTGTCCCGCGTTGAAAAAGCTTGTACCAACGAGATCTCAGAAACGGTAAACACTTGAACATCCAAACTTTGTGGGATGATAGACCTATAGTTGTAGATGTGTTTAAACATTTTTGTTTTGTTCGGCGTAACTTCCGGTCGTCACCGGAAGCACTTCAAAATTTTTTGTTTTTACATATTTAATTTATCTCCCATAGAATAAAGATATTAGTATAGATCCTTTCATATGTCATCTATACAATGTTAAATAAACAAAAAAAACCTACTTCCGGTGAGATATCTCGATTATCTCAGGAAGCTTTTTTAAAACATATTTTGTACCCGCAAGTTCTCAGGTACTGTACGTGATTAAGACACGAAACTTTCACTAATTATAGACATTTGATTGAAGATGTGTTTAAACAGTTTCATTTTGTCTTCCGTCACTTCCGGTTCACAGCGGAAGAGTTCAAACAAATCAAACTGTTTATCCATAAAACTGTTTTTATTTGATAGTTTTAGCTACTTCGATGAATAATAATGTAAAATAGGAAAGTAACAAGATATAAAAAATTTAAATTTCATTAAGCACTTCCGTTTGTCCGTTTCCTGTCCCGAGACAAAAAACCTTATATCGACGAGATCTCAAAAACGGTTACGACCTCAACAACCAAACTTTGTAGGATTATAGACCTGTGTATGGACACGTGTTAACACTATTTTGTTTCATCCGGCGTAACTTCCGGTCGTCACAGAAAGTACACCAAATTCTGATTTTTTAAAAATATGTTGGTTATTTGGCATGGAAGTAACCTTTTAGTTATAAAAATACAGGAGGTCATCCACAGATGGTGAAAAAAACCAAAAAAGTTCTACTTCCGTTGAGACATCTCAAATATCTCAGGTAGCCTTCTTTTAAAAAAACAAACTACCCCCAAGATCTCAGAAACTTAGAGAGATCAAGACACAAAACTTTTATGGATAATGGACATTTGAACGAACATGTGTTTAACGGGTTCCATTTGGTCGTACGTCACTTCCGGTTTTCACTCGAAATGATAAAATAAAAGCAATAAAAGGTTTTTTTTAAATTAGAATTTTTTATAGCATATTACTCAATGTGATGAACAATAACTTATCATAGGTAAATGTACTAAAATACATATTTTCAATTTCTTAATCACTTCCGTTCGTTCCTTTCCGGTCCCGAGACAAAAACCATTTCTCAACGAGATATTATAACTAACAAAAACTTGAACATCCAAAATTTGAAGAAATACAAGGCAATGTATGAAGATATGTTTACTGTTTTGTATGATCCGGCGTAACTTTCGGTCGTCACAGAAAGTACTCAAAAATGAAGTTTTGTCTTTTTGTTTGTTTATTTCTTGGGAATTCCTTTTTAGTATAAATAATATCCATTTTCTGTTTACAAGAGAAATGGATCTTTTGTACAGATTTATACATGAGGAACGGAAGACCTTTTTGTTGCTATAGCAACAAGAGTCTAGTTAATTTTATAATTCATTTGTGCTATTATATCTTAAATGAGTTATTTTAGTATTATATTCCATTTGGCTGTTTGGGCGATTGGTTCGAACCGTTTATTGAAGTACGTAGCTTCGCGATACGATAATCAATTTTTTGAAGACATTGAATGTATAATATATTTTTGTATAAAATAAAGGATATAATTAAATAAAACAATCACCTGATACAAATTGATTGGTTGCGGTCAAGAGTCAAATTATGGCGTCGTTTCAAAACTGTTTACTGACATGGTTTCATCGCATTATTTGAATAAACATTCCCAACTTATAATGATGACTCACCGGTGAGGATTTATGTTTCTTGGGAGATGGAGCCCCATCGCCACCAGCAGCTCCCGCTAATGCCATGTCTCTATCCTTCGTCTTTTCTCTGTAGTGTTTCGATTTTAAGATGTTCTCTGTTTTTCAGCGTCTGTGATAGAAGCGCGCGAAAGCTGTTCAGGCGGTGGTTTATTAAATGGTTACTGCTATTCTGACACATAATTTTTATTTAAGTTATAAAGATATGAATATCATTCTGATATCTTATATGAGATAGGAATATATCATCTTATAGTTATTTTTTTTTCTTAGTAAAGTCTATAGATTTTCGTATTGAAATGATGAAAAATCCATTGGAGCCAGGCATAACTGACGAGGGGGCGAAATGTTTTATACACCGTGTACGATACATTGGATTAGACAATATGAAGGGGTGAACGGGATTGGTCATTTATTTTTAGTACAGACAGATGAGGTTAATATTGATTGTAATTTTGCGGAAATAAGAAATTGAAATAGTGTTATTTTGTATTATTGAATTTTTTGATTTAAAAGGTAAAATACCAACTGTTTTTGGAATGGAAAAAAATCCGTAAGCAGTTTTTTAGTCCATTATGGAATGTTCCATTTGTGCAATCCGTACTTTTCGTTTTTGAATTTTTCGGGAATATTGTCCCGGAATCAGTCATTTAAAATCCATTTATTAGTTACATATTGTTGTTTACATGATAACAAGGTATGTGCTTTGTGCTAAGTTTAGTTGATATTAAAAACCGGTCTTTTTGAAGTTAATCGTCATATGCGACATGCGGATATAAAATCAGACATATATACATGCGCGGATCCAGAAAATTTTTCCAGGGGGGGTCCGAAGGATAATTGTGTTTGCCAGGGGGGGTCCGAGGCATATTTTCGCGATAATTTTACTATGTAAATTTAATAAATTTTCATTTTCCAGGGGGGGTCGGGAATCCCCAGACCCCCCCCCCCCCGACCCCCCCCCCCCCCTCTAGATCCGCGCATGTATATACATACGTCCGTGATAAAATATAGTATTATTTTGTTTTTCTTTTCTGGATGAGTAATGTCAGAGAAAACATATAAAACAAATGGATTTTAATGAATGTTTTCATATAAATCATTAACCATTAATTTCAATAACGTAAAATAACTCCTGAAAGGACTTCACTTACACAATGCAATTACTGTAATTGAATTAGGCTGTAGCAGGTCCTGTGATAAAAACGCAAAAATAATTATCAAATTTTAATAAATAATTGGATTGATTTTTTTCATTTTCTGGAAGTTTATCGTTCATTATATACAAAAATACTGAACCCGATCGAAATTTTATACACATTTCTTAATCAGTTAATTATACGATATTGAGGTAGTGATGATGTACGTGTTCTGCCAAGAGGATTTTTTTTTTTTACATCTTATTCGATGATGACTGTAGTCGGGCGAAGATGTTTAATCGTTTTCAGCACATGTCGATCAATTTCTGTTACATGTACTTTACATGTAGACTAATGCAGGTATCATGGTATACAAAATCTTTGATAACCCAATTTTATGTTCTTTTGTCCAAAATTCATGTTTTGTAATTATAGTTTACATACAGGTAGTTGGAAAATCATGCCCTCCTGTTGTCTCCATTAACATTACATGTAGGATATGTAAATGTACATTTGACCTTCAAATAACAGATTTGGTAGGATTATTACTTTTGATATGAGCAAGAATTAACATTTTTTTACCTTTTTATTGTATATATGCTTCAAAAATATAGAAACACATATAAATTAAAACATTTTTCATATGAAATGGTTATGTGTCTCCAGCTACCCTGGTGTGTTTGAATTTTATTTCTTATTTTTGGCAGGCATATCACAGTTGTAGGTCTTACTGTTTTAGAGTGGTTTAAGGTATTCAATGTATAATGAAGAGATATTGAACAATTTTGAATCATTTCAAGCTACTTAATTAAATATGTATTGCTAGATAACAATGAAACTGATATAAACCAAACTCACATGACTGATAACATATAAAAAGCCGGTCATTTTGTATCTTAAATCTTTTTATTATCTCCGTTTGATGAAAAAGAGAAAATTTTAATTCTGTCAAAATATCTGCAGTAAATGATTCATTTTATTTCATATTTTAATATATAAAATGTGTATACATGTATTATCGAAGAGAGTTTTTACCTTGTTGAATCTGGATGTTGTCCAATCCGGCGAAATTATTGGTTAATTTTAAATGTTGTGCGATGCGGATCATGCCTCTCCTTGTTTTAACATTTAAAATTAGTTTTAACAATATCTTAATGAAACATTTGTTGCCCATAGACTTCAATTCAAATTTCAAGGTGTAATTAGTTGGACCATAATTAAAATTTTACAAATTTGTTTGGTGGAGTATTTTTATTTGATAACACCTTTAAAATGATTTAATGATTAAGAATACTGGATTAATCATTTATTAGGTACAAAATGTGATTCTTATTGATCAAAGACCTTAATAAAATTAGACTGAGAAACCTGGAAAGATTTGATGCTCATTAGATATGATTGTTAGCTTCGTTTTTCATAGAAACAAGAAACCACATGCAGGACGGCATGTCTATCTTTGAGTTAAAAAATGCTACAAATTTTTAAATTTACCAAAAAGGAGCAATTCTTAGCATCAGTGATGATTATTTGAAAAATGTGTAAGAAATGACTTAATTGAGGAAATTGCCACAGGTTGCATATTATTAGGCAAAATATATTAACCTTAATGGTTTATATTATAATCAAAAGATAGTGGGAGGGTATACATGTTAGGATATTTCTAAGTGATGTGATGCTTTTTTCAAGATAATTTCATGTAAATGTATGTAGTATTGAATAATGTTTTTTAGTAAAGGAATTTGAACAACAAATGACCGTTAAAAGATTAAGTAAATATATTTTAATGATGGAGAGCCCGATAATTGTGATATAGATCGATAGAGAATAGTGGAAATGGTAGGTTCATTTAAATGGCCATATTTTTCTTAAAACTGAATGGATTGGCAAAATGAAGCATACCTTTTCTCAGAATTGAATAAGCTTTCTAATTTTAAGGCAAGATATGTTTTCATAGAATGTTAATACAAATGTGATTATGTTACAGCTCAATGTTTATATTTTGGTAAGTTTTAGAGAGAAATTAAGCACGTCAGCCATGAAATTCATGTATGAGATACTGACTTTCCTTGAATCACTGTAGTTTTTAGAGTAATACTAATTCAGGGATTTTAAAAATCATATCTATTTACGTGCATTTTTATTAAATGAAATTTATTAATAGGTTGATAAACGTTTTTTCATAATCGATAAAATGGAAACTTGAAATGCTGTACTGATTTTCATTGATTGGTTTTTTATCATTATTTCTAGGACTGATATTTAATCAGCAGATTGTAATGAGTTTTTTTCTGGGTATAGGGTGATCAGCAAACCCTCATGATAGCTGTAGTAGGTTGGCATTTTTTGAACTTTCGCCTGTACATTTGGTGACACATAAACGTGGTCTAATATTGTTCCTCCTTCAGTTGTGTAGAAATGTACCAATTGTGTCATACCAAGTTTCTCCATTAAATTTTGGATAGGACCATGCAAATTTGCATCTTCGTTAAAATCTCCGAGACAAACTATGTGCCTATGATTTGAGGAATATGTTTCTAATACTCTTTGCAGCTGAAGTAAAAAGTTTGAAACATTCACACAACTGGATCGATAGACAGTGATAATAATGATATCATCTTTTGTTATGTGTACTGCAATTCCCTCAATATTTTTTTCTGGGAAGGAAATGATGGTTTTCCTTGGTCCAGTTTGTTTCAAATACACACCAACCCCTCCACCTTTTGCGAAACGCATATGTATCATCTCATCATTGTTACATTCATATGCAAGTCCTCTAGATGCATGGTGAAACTGAAAATTATTCATTTCAAAATTACTGACGATATGATTTGCTTTTAGCCATGTTTCTGTTAGGCATATAACATCAGCAGTTTTAGTCCTAATATCTCTCTGGAGGTCAGCAAAATGTTTTGGAAGACTTTGTATGTTAAGAAGGAGAATTGATAGAAGCGGAGCAATCTGAAAAGGTTATATTTGCCATTTGTTGTAAAGCTTCTTTCACTTCTGGGTCAGCATATATTTTTTTCTGTAATCCTTGTAGGTCATTAATGTCAATAAACAATCCGTCTTGAGATGTAACTCTACTTAGAGCAACATATCCTTGGCCAGGTGAAAATGCTCGATCTATATTGACAACTACTTTGTCGACTGTCATACCCTGCACTTTATGCGCTGTGCAAGCCCATGATAAACGCAATGGAAATTGGTGTCGAATAGTAGTTTTTGTTTTTCGTTCAACTACTTCCTCTTGGACTCTTTCGATCATGACAATGTTTCCTTGATTCGTTCTTTTTCCAGATTTTTTTCCAACAGATATGTTGTCAAATATTACTCCCACAGCCATTATAGTGTTGGAGTTATTTCCTTGGCCAAATTGAAAGTTAGATACATGCCCCATTACTCCATTTACCAGCCCATCATCTACTTTGCAGTTTCGTGTTAGCATTACTCTTGCGTCAATGGCCAGCAATAATGTACTGGGCAATCCTTCAGTCTTATAGCTAATGGGTTTTTTTCCTCAGATTCAGTTTCCCGGTAGAGGAATCTTTTGTGAAGTCTTTGGCATCAATTTCCACAAGATTTACACATCGTTTTTTTAACATTGTAAGATTAAACGAGTTTACTTCATCATTTGTTGCATAAATGTGAAGGGCATCTTCTGGTCCTTCTCTAACACATTGAGACAACATAGATTTGGTTTGGTCAGTTAAAGGTTGATTTCGTTCTCTAGTTCGCAGTAAGTTCAATGTAGCTGCAAAAGACATGTCTTTCTTTTGTCTCATCACTTCTGTTAACTCCACTTTCCTGAAATTTTCTACCCAAAAATCTTCAGGGTATGTGGGATTGTCTTTGTATAACCTTTCATCTTTGCGTTGTTTTACTGGCGGAAGTTGGTAAAAATCACCAACAGCAATAACGGACACTCCTCCAAATGGTTCTCTTTTTTTCTTGATTTGAACAAGTCTTTCATGAATGTAATATAACAGTCGTTTGTAAACCATCGAAACTTCGTCAATTATAAGAATTTGTAGCTCGGAAAGTTGTAATCTCATTTCACTCAAACTTTGTTCTTTTAATGGTTCATATGGTAGTGTCATAAATTTTGGCAAAGAAAACAAATGATGGAGTGTATTTCCTCCGATATTGAACGCAGCCGTGCCAGTGAATGCAGCTAAGAGCACAGTTACACTTTCTGGAGATAACATTTGTTTTTCAAGCAAACGGGATGCCTCATAATGTATAGCTTTAATTAAATGGCTTTTACCTGTCCCAGCTCCACCGGTTATAAACAATTGTAGCGGATTAGGATTCTGTCCTAAACTTTTCATTAGGCACCATTCACGCACATGATAAAATAATTGGATCTGCGTTTTGTTTAAGGTTTGTAAGACCGGCAATATCTCATCTCTTGAATTAATTCTCTGTTCAACTCTTAATGGAACATCAGCATTAGTGGTTTCCTGCATGTCTGGGATTGTTTCTATCAATTGTTCATTACAGTCATCATATTGGCCTCTTTCTCTTTGGAATTTCTGCCTCATTGACTCTGTTTCTGGGCAAAGGTTTGCCCAAGCATCTTCTGGTTCTCCTATGTTTTCAAATGTTTCCATTGCTTCATCTATTACTTTTTCGTTTTGTGCAAATCGTGCATGGTTTTGATCAACAATAGATTTTACTGATCTGATCTGCTTTTCTACCATAAATTTGATGTGGCCTTGTTCATAAAATGTCTCGAAAAGTTCATACGGTGGTGGTTTTAAATGAGAACCATTTCGATATGGTAGAAACAATTGAAGAAGAGATTGATAGTACTTCTCGGTCATCTTTTCAGCATTAAACCTTGGGTATCTAATAATGGCTGGTTGTGTTCTTGTTCTTTTTTGAATATAACCCTTTTCATTTTGTAATTTGAAGACGTTTTCATTTGCAGTCTTTGGAATCTGTGATTTTGCAAGAACTCTAAATTCTGAGCAGAATTCTGCCAGACACATGGTCTCAAAATCGTGTTTGTCTGGTCGATTTTCATATCTCTCAACTATATTTGTCATCCAAATGTCATTTTCATCATGATCTTCGTCTCCATTTGTATCTTCTGTCTTTTTATTTCTTTTAATCTGAGAGAGAGGTTTAGTCAATCTGGTAGGATTTTCACCCACTGGAACAAATACAACTTTCCTGGAACATTCTTTCATTCTTAAGTTACAGACTCTGTAAACAGCCTCCTGTGTGCTTACTTCCCTATGATTTAGGTAAGCTGATCCAATTTTCTTCAATGTGTCTCGTGCACTGGCATTTCCTTCCTCAGCTTCAAGTTTTGTTTGTTTCAATATCATACCCATTTCCCTTTCAGACTTTGATATGTATGAAATCATATACACGATGCAACTAAATGGATCTGTAACAAACTGAATATCCATATTTGCATTCCGACATGGATTATATTGATTCGTCCATAGTTCATCAAGTTTTCTTTGAAGAACAACTGAATGTTTCATTGTCAAGATTTTATGTGCTTTTTCATACTGATCTTGTGATACGTTTACTCCCTCCAAAACGTCCTTAAATGTTTTTGATTCATTTTCTTCATTTATCACTTCATTCCAAATACGTTCAAGAATTTCTTTTGCAGCTACTTTTTGTTCTTTCAATTCAACTGAGTCAGTTTCATCTCCCTCTTGTGTTTCGTTTGGAGAAGTAATGAAAGTGCGAGCAGAAGGGGGTCGTGGAAAATTGAATCTACAATTTGTGCCTTTTTTCCTGCATGATTTCGAATGTTTTTTGCTGTGTTGTTGCACTGCCAATACAATGTCTCTTAATTCAGGATCTTCATGTTCTGCAGGCAAAGCACATGATACATACTTATCTATAAATTTGCATACAGCTTCTTCGCCATCCTGGTCAAGTTTTGGAGCATTTTCTACCCAATATAAACAATGCATGTGTGGAGACCCTCTTTGTTGGAATTCTACTCTTTGAAAGTAATCTGCAACTTTTCCAATGGGTTCAACAGGTGAAAGAATTACATCTGTCTGAAAGACATGAAATCTGTGTTCAAACATTCTTGCAACAGTAACAGGATTACTTTTTAGCACCTCATTTTTCTCTGACCAGTCTAACAAACACGGATCTCTGTTATCATTTTTTTGTCGTAAAATTGTTATAATTGCATCATTCCATCTATATTCAGCTGCTGAGAAAGAACAGAACCATGTTGGGATTCCCAATTGACGAAGCATTGCAAAAAGATCCTTTTGGGCAGATGACCAATATGCTGGTGTTCCACGAATTGGCTGCATAAACCTTAAAGCTTCGTTGTTTTTCATGAGCCTTGCAAGAATATCAGGGTCCTGAACCATTTGAGAATCTATAACCTTGTTGCATCCCATTGCTTTGATTGATTTCCTCTATTACTTGATTAAGATCAGACATATACTGACTAAAGAATATAAAAATGCTGTCCTTTGCAAATCTGTCATCAGCATTCATTAGTCTGTTGTTGAAATATCTTGATAAAGATATCTTTATATCCCTTTGATCATTCCATGAAAACTGACCACTCGGGAAAAGGTATGGAAATGTTTTAGCTTCATTTCCGGGTTCCTGCAACATTCTCACTGGATTATTTCCTTCACCAGGGGCAATGCTATAGATATCGTCAAAATAGTGGTCAAGAACTTCCTGCGCAATATCCACAGGTTGCAAACATGTATCAATCGCATTTTCCTGTGGTTCCTCAACAGTTACATCATTTTCTTGTAGAAGTTCTTCATTGTGATCACTGATTTCACTCCAGTCTGTATTGATTGTAACATGCTCATACCATTGATTGTTCTTTTTCAAAAAGTCTAATGCTGTCAGTATGTGATTAGGATTGACAAACTGATACTCATAGTATCCCTTATAATTCAACTTTCTTTTTAACTTTACACGGAGCAGTAAATCTTCGTTCTCCTTTGAAGGTAAAGCTGTGACTTTTTTTAAGTTGGAAGGAACGCACACTACTTGTCCATGAATGTTTTTTTGACCACCATGAGGAAGAGCCATGACCTTCATGAAAGGAATGTGTAAAGAAATCAAGTGTTTCTCAAGGTTATTTAACCTTTCTAGTTCTACTGGGATATCCTCAAGTGTAAGTCTATTAATCTCACTCTCTGGTGGAATATTGCAAGCCAAGATCTTTCTGTGGCACGTATAGCAAATCCATAAATTTGATTTCACACAATTTTGCGGACAGGAAGTTGTGCAATTATGACGGTATTTTTGTTGTAGGCATAAATTTGCCACTTTTGCTGCATTTTCATTTTTTATATACATAGATTGTTCACATCTTTGAACTTGATTTTGAAATAGAAGTCGGTTACAACAACAGCATGTATAGTCAATGCCCTCTTTTGTTTTCTCCTTAAAGATTCTCACAACTTCATCTTCTTTTGTACATTTGTCTACTATGCCTAACAGCTGTTTTCTTCATGTTTTTTGTCTCTGAACTAGATTCATAACGCCTCTGGCTATAAGTTTTGACAGCTGATCTGAATAGTTCATCTTTGTTATATCTTTCTGCAGCAGCTTTGAGCTTCTTTTCCCTGAAATCATTATTTTCCTTGTTTCTTTGAATGCTTGCTTTGTTAATGAGCATCTTGTAATTGGTATCTGTGGCATACTTTTCCTTACTTCTGAGTTTAGTATTTGCTCTGTATTCAGTGTTGTTCTTATATCTCTGAACATTTTCTAATTTGACCTTTTCTTTATGCTTTTTATCTTGTGTACTTAGTATACCTTTGTAATCCTCTTTTCCTGTCCTTTTCCCTGCTTTCTTTATGAGTTTTATACTTGCGTTTGCTCCTCAATTTGACATCTTCTTTATGTTTTTGATTTTCTGCGTATTTGCGTACACTTCTTGCCTTTACATGTTCTCTGTGCATCTCATTTGAAGCATATTTATCAATGCTGGCTTTTTGTTTTTTAGCTCTCTGAACAGTGTCTCCATAAAGATTCCTGCTTCGAAATTTAGCATTTTTTTGGTATTGCATGTCTTTGTGGTATCTGTCTGCATTGTTTAATTTTACTTTAGTTCGATATTCATCATCATGTTTGTAGCGGTTAAGTGCTTTCTCAAGTTTGTTTTGTCTGAAGGTTGCACTTTCCCGGTATTTTTTTCTTAAAGATTGTTTTCTTTTATCATCTCTCTTGATTTGCTTCTTTCTTTGCAATTGTTTGTTACTTTGATATTTTGCTGCACAATTCTTGGGAACTGGTCTTGAGTCTTGTGAATTTAAATTTATTGGACTTTCTCTGCATGGGTTTTCTGCAACATTTAGAACCACATTGTAATGATTTTGGCCAACATGATCCAAATAAATTGCACCAAGATTGTTTTTTGGCAAAACTGTGTTTACTATCTGTCCAGAATACCTTAACCAATGACCCTCTGAGAATGTGTAAATATCAACTTTCAAAAGATGAGCCATTGCCAAAATCTCGACCTCTGTTGCCCATACACCATCTTGTGACATTGATGAAGATGCAATGTAATTTTCAACAGACTGTTGATCATTCCTTAAAATTTTTTTGAATAACTCTTTATTTTCCAAAATATGTGCACACACAACATTACGCATGATATTGTGAAAATCTTCAGTATTTGTCAACGCATATGATATTGCTCTGAAATAGCAGTTGCCATCTCTTAAAATTTCTTTATGGCAAATTGGTTCTCCAAGGTTTTGTTCATGACACTGCGACAGTTGATTATCTGTATTGTGCAAAAAAGGGACGTTTAGAGATTTACAAAGCGTCGTTTTTTCTTTATTGCTTAGAAGTAGGAATCTATATTGTTCATGTGTTTCAGAAACAAATACCAAATCACCATTATTTGTCAAATTTTGAGTTCCATTGTCGTTTCCCTTATCTTCGGGAATGTTTAAAATATTGGTCATTTTGCAGTGAACTCCAGTCAAATTACACTCTACATTTGAGGAATACCCCATTGAAAGAGCAAGGCCAGTAAGATGCAAAAATAGTTGGTCAATAGTATCAAATAAAACTCGTGTGCTTTTGCCGTTTGTAGAAAACAATCCCTCTATTGTTCTTGAATGAGAATCAAAACTAAAGAATCCATTCTTTGTTTTGCCAGTGAGTAAAGTGTTCCCACCAAAACAAACAAAACAACCATCAGTATTTTCTAGAGTATTAGTGAGTGTTTGTTGCAATGGTAAAGCATCAAATTCTGTGAAATTAATATGTTGATCTGGCAAAATAACACTTGTCTTTGGCTCATTCGAGAGAAATTCAAATGAACGATCATAACATTCAAAATTCTGTGGCAGCTCTTCTACAAGCAAATATCTATCATTAATGGATGAGCTTCTTTGCATAAATGAATACAATTCATCGCCTGTTATTAAGATTCTGTTCATGTCTTGCGCTGACCAAAACTTAGTATTCTTTAACTTGTGATAAGAAAGAGCTGATAAACAGTTTGCAACACATTGAGTTCCTGCGTTCTCCTCGAACAAATAATCAGCTTGATGGAATGAGCCCTGAACAGAACGATATAATTCATAGATACCTGTACATGTTGAACTTTGATGACTCAAACTTGCGTCTTTCTCAATTTTGTCTTTTTTGTTTTCTGCTAGTTTATGTGACAAGTCATTTTTATCATAATAAAATCTCATTGTTATATTTTCATACTCTGTTTCATTTTGTTTCATATATTGCATAGTATTTCCTTTTGATTCCTTTTTATTTTCCTCAAAATATCCCTATCTTTTAATTTCCTGCTGGTCCCTTCATCCATGGAGGTTTCCAGCTGCGCCTGACCTGCTGGTCCAGACACGTGCACGGTGTCTGGTCCAGGTGCCCTCGGTGGAGCACAAACCCACGGTGGGGAGTCAGGGGACGGTGCCGTGCCTCCGTCTTGGGCACACAGACGACTTCCCAGAGGAGATGGCAACCTCTGGGCAGGTGGATGCATTTTCACTCTAGGCGAGGCCTGCATCCTGGCCAGGGGTTTTTCCTCTTTAGGTAGGCACCCCATAGAACCTGACCCCAGAACATTGCTGGGAGGAGCTGAGACAGCTCCAGAGACTACTTCTGGTAAAATATCAGGCTCTACCAATGCTGCAGAGTTAAGTTGTTGTTTTCTCTTTCTCAACCGGTCTTTTTCACGCTGGTATTTTGCAGACAATGCCTTTCTCTTTGGCATCTAAAAAAAATTCATGAAATGAATGAAAATAGAAATCTCATTGTTATGGACATTATTTAGAAATACAATTTGTATTTTTATTTAGGAGCATTGGCAATGTTCATGGCGTTTGGACAGAAAAGAAGGTACAGTTTCCTTCAAAATTTGCCTTAAATTTCACAAGTTATTAAAATCTCATGAAAATGCACGTATACCATCTTGAACACATGTGCATATAAAGTACCAAGTTATACACTTTTACTCTGTTTTGAAAATGAATAATGTGTTCAACATTTCTTCCTTTTCCTAAGATGTAGAGGAAAATAATGAAAAATGGCATATATCTCATAGTTTTTTGAAGTGGAAAATGCGTAAGCAGCTGTCGTCCTCAACTAAATTAATATATTTAATGTGATATCACATGATAAAGTGATAACGTAAGTTTCATCATGGGCGACGGTTGTGGACAAACTGTTCTGTTCAAAAGATCACAGAGGAAATGGCGTCTTCTGCTCAGTTTTAAGAAAATTACGGGAAAATGCACTGTTTATGATGTCATAATTACACTTGTGAAAGTCTTTCTAGGTAACAATTTATATCTTAATTTATGGGTATTCTTATGAAAATAATTGTAACATTTTAATTTTTTGTGATATTTTTAAAAATCAGTTTAAACCAGGGCAAAATATGACTGAAATTTTTATGTGTCTGTATCGACAACAACAGACTACAGTCCCTTTTTCCATCCTTATAATATTTACAAAATATTAATCGCAGTAATTAATATTCGAGAGGGCCAGTTTGCTGAAGAGTGAAAAATGTTCTTATAGATTAAATGATACACAATATTGTCAATTGATTTTATATTTTACTGAAATTGAAATATAGGGCCAATATATACAAAAAATTGTGAACCTCAATTTGCCGTACGTTTCCTATTTTAGAGTGGAATATTTAGACTGAAATAAATAGGATTATTGTAACGATTGGCCCGACGGCCTTAATGGTCACCTGAGTACCATAGCCCACACACAAACTTGTCGAGGAGTCTCATTTTTACATTTAATTAAGTTTCATTCTGGTGTATAAAAATTATAGTATTGAAACAATGACCACTCCCTGCCTGAAATCTTTCAACCTTTATTATTATTTTTTGAAAAAAGATCATATTAGAGTGCATGACCAAATATTGAAAAGGGAAAATGCTCTGATAGAAAATAATTTTCCCCATATTTGTTAATTTTCAAGATAGGATTTAAGTGTATATCTTTTCATGGATAAACTAATATGAGGTGGCTAGTAAACATGTTTTATCTAAAACAATCTCCAATCCCTCATCCTAAAGGGCAGACAGAAACTCTCCCTGTGGGAAATTAAACAAAAAAAAACCCCACTCTTCTTCATACAACATCCAGAGATACTCGCTAATCCTATTCCGGCTTTAGTATTAATCAGTGGTTCACCATCTGGTTTTTATACCAAAATCATTTTACATGTACTGTTTATCAATCAGTTTGGTTAGCCAATTATTACTATACTATTAACAAGTCTATTTGTTTATTTACTAAGTTCATAAAGTGTAACAGTTTTTGTTTCCAACAATAAAAAAAAAAAAAAAAAACTCTTTTGATTATACAACTTCTTAATTACATAAAACTTAATGATTAAAAACAGAATTATGGCAAGGCAAGGGAAAATAACTCCTTTATGAAGAAGCAAGGAAAGAAAACACCTTTAACTTTCACAATTTCTTAACTTTGATAGACAGATTCATTCTGTCTCTTTTCTGAATATCTGAATTAACTTTTTTTTTTCATTGAAATTCCTGAGCAGAATAATATAAAAAGACAAATATACATCCCCCCCCCCCCAGCCTTAAACCTTGCCTTACATGTATGTGATATGAAATATTCTTAGATGACGGCTCAATGTTTTTTTTTCCTTATTATGCAGTCAGTTTTTATTCTGTGTCAGTGGACGTTTTTTAAACATTCTATATACATTAACACTAAATGACCATTTTGGCCACATATGACCTTGAAATTTGTTTAACATAAAGCCTGAACACTGGTGATAATTGTGTCTAAATTTCAAGTCTTTACTTTGAAAAGAACACAAGTTGAACATTTTTAAATGATATAAGGCTAAATTGCACAAAAATCATATGAACGCCATCCAACTGTGTGTTTCAAAATTATCAAAGTATGTTTTATATCAAATTTTTTTAGCCTCAAGTAATTCATGAGTATGATTTATATATTTTTTCTTAAGATAATGGGTTCAAATTCACTTTTACATAATATTAAGTCATTATTTTCTGTATTTGAGAAAATATTTCAAATAATAATTTCAAGTGTGTTTCATAGTACCTTAAATCTATATGACCATTTTGGTCCGCCCTAGAGTCAAAACCCCTATCTTGGGGGACATAAAATTGATAATATTGGTAGAGGGTTTCCTAGTCAACAAAATTATGAATTCAATTTTCATTACAGCTGTGTGGGAGTAGAGGAGAATTCCTAAAGTAGTAAAGAACCCTGTTCCAAATTCAACCCCATTATTAAAGATACTTGATCAATTCTATTTATTAAGAAGGTAAGGTCACCCCTGCAGATCATATCTTATATACAATGACACAAACTATGAGTTACACCTGGAATGACACAGGGTATAAAAAAAAATATATAGATAAAGGATTATGGTGTCAACTTTTTTCACAAGTTATCTAATATTTCTAATTTCGAAAGGGGCTGGTAAGGTCAACATTATACATGTATTTATTGGACACCACACCCTTTGTCTCAAAGCCATGGTTAAAACAATTTTAGTACATGTACATATATATACATGTATAGATCATGGCAAATGCATAATGTGTTTTATGCACATTTTGTTACAGTAGTGATAGGACTGTTAGATCAATGTGTCAAGTTTTTGTAACATTGAGTACTTTTACTTCATGGGATTTCACATGGTTTACCATTTTTATTGTCATTTATTTTCAAAGCAGGGCCAATTTCATCTTTTCAATTAAATTTCTGTTCAGACAGTGACAATAAAGATTTAGAAATAGGTCATAAGTTAAAGTATTATGAATATTCACTGTATCAACATCTTGTCTTTATGACACAATAAATTAAAGATATATTTATTTGAAACTAAGGCTGAAGTAATAGATTCCTTAGAACAAATTTAATAACCCTGTCTTTTCTTTTACATCCTCATCCTAACTTTACAAATTCTTTGAACTGAACAATTTACATCTTAAAGATAAAATTTTTAGCATATACATGCAAACTAGATGTGTCGAAAAGCCACGAATGCTCCCACAATCAGTCAAATCTTCATATGCCAAATTAGGCCATTGCAAATTTTGTCTTTGCTTAGTGTCCACCCAAAACTCAAAAACCCATCTTTCTATCAGGAAAAAAACCCACAACCCTTAGAAAAAACACACAACTTTAAAGATTAAACAAAATAAAATTTATAATATATTTTTAAGCATTTTCTTTATTTTGTAAGAAAAATGCAAAAATAACAAATAACCACTATGGTTTTCATTTTGAATGTTGTTATTATGAATATTTGATTTCCGATTTCATTTAAAAATGCGATCCCAAGCCCGACATATGAAAAAGCGATCTAATCTTATCAAAAATGATTTTTTAAATTTTATTTCAACATCTCGAAACCAATCCGTCCGTGGACGCTAAACATAAAAAAAAAACTTGGAATCGCCTTTACTGTAACAATTCAATACAAAAGATATATAAATCCCTAAAAATCATTCTTTTTATATAACTTCAAGACGCATAACTTCATCACAAATCATCAGACCAGAAGTAAATTTCAATCTTGACCTGTATTTTCTAGTCAAGTTAACAAAAGCATCAATTTAAAATTTAAGAGCAGTCAATCTTGTTTTAGAACAAGAGAAATAACTCTGAATTAATCATACACTAGGATGGAACCAAATTTGAACTTGACCTCTATATTTGTCAATTTGACTCAAGCACAGACTTTTCTTACACAATCTCATAGATGTCATAACGTAACAGAAGTTTGTGCATGGTTTTGTCAGATTGTAAATATTTATTTAAAAGTTGACCCTATAATAGTTATACTCTCGAATGATCTTCACTTTAGTAAGCAATGTCTATTTATTCAGGTGACATAATCATCCTCATGTGTCTGCGTTTCATTTCAATAGTGCCCACTATAATCACTACCATCTGTACTTGAAATAAATATATCTTCGGAATAGTATGTAAATCAAGAATATATATATATATATATATATATATATATATATATATATATATATATATATATATATATATATATATTTATAGCAGATTATCTTTCATAACAATTTAGATCTTAACGATCGGTTCCGACATCCAAACCTAGAGATACAGCTATTCATGCAACTGGAATTATATGCTGACGTGAAAGACAATCTGACATGACTTACTCTGTTTCAATTTGATTGATATAACAAAACTGTACTATCGTTCTCTTAATAAAAGAGTATACAAGATCTATCTTCTTGTTTTGCAACAAAGCAGCACCGTAAAAACCTCTTGAAATGTCTTCGATATCTTTCGACAAACTAACTGCGTAGTTTCCTTTGTTTTGTTTTTTTCTAAATATAGAACTATAGCTTATTAGTTAACTCGTACGAAAACATTTCTTTATTTCAAACCGACAATATATTGAATATTGCAACTTGATTTTAATTAATGAAAAATAACGCTACGGTCATTTGGATGAACAGTAGATCCTTTATATAATGTATCAAAGTGGTCACTACTGATCTCATCAACTGATCAACGAAGGGAGATAGATCACTGGTATGATTCTTTTGCACGAAGCCAAATTTTATGGGCTGTAGTGTCGGTTACCTTATAAATTCTAAGATAATAGCTATAGTTATAATAATTTTAGGAACAAATAAACAATTTTCGGAATGAATTTTGGTACAAATTACTATCGTGTTTTTACCTGAAAGCACATTGTTGCGAGCAACAAGTGGGTCTTTCGTTTGATTTTGAATTGATAGCGTTCAATTAAACTGTTGACATTTGGTACGATTTACTATCATATTAACTTCCTTTTAAACTACTTTCTCAACCTACACAAAGAAATGCAATCTCCCACCAGTGAAGCAGGAATGATAACTCTGGGTAGACATTGCGCGAAATGCAGATTCCCGGAAAACGTCATTTTTAAACTTCAATATCTCAGCAATGCGTTGTCCGATTTTAAAACGGTTTTTAGTTTTGTATTCAGTGCAAAAATGTCAACAAAATGCATATGCTTTAAAATGCCAAAAATCCAAATATTAGAATCACTTCCGGTAACGACCGGAAGTGACGGACGACCTGCTCATATTAAAATTTGATAAGTTTAAAACATATTCTGATCGAAAAAAAATTGTAGATTATTTGATTTAAAAAAATTTTAAAACACAATTTTCCGAAAATGCTGTTTGAGCGGACCGGATATGACGGACGATCGTAGTTTTACCTGATCGGCCCTAGAAATTCAAAAATCTATCATTCCTGAAACTTTCAATTTTCTATCTTTAATCGTTTTTGAGAAAAAGGGAGGACAAGATCACTTTTTACAAAAAGAAAAACGAATATAACGGCCGACCGGAAGTGACGTCATCAACAAAACTGTACATGATAAAAGACCTTGATATTTTGTATTTTTCGTGAAATTTTCATAAAAATCCATTGTAGCATATTTGAGATATTTGAGTTTTAAGAAAAATGTTAAGAAAAAAAAGAATAATAATAGTGAAAAATAGAGAAAAAGAAACCTAACAAAAACAATAGGGTATTCCGTTGGAAACGGAAGACCCTAATTATGATTACGATACATTCAGCTTTTTATTTTTAAAAAATCATTATTTTATTAGATTAGACTTTTTATAACATGAAATGACAAGTGTTCGGACAAATTAAATAAAATCCCACTTATATTGTTTTTGTTTATGAAGATCGTTCATAAGTAAATGTTAGTTTAAATGAACCTACTCAATTTTGTAAATGTAAATAATGTTGTATATATGGGGTTGTGTGTTTTTGACAGTTAACGTTGCCCTCAATAAACCAGCATACCAGCAATACTCTGCACGAAGTGATGACAGATATGACGCCAGTAACGCTGTGGACGGACGTAAATCTGATCTTAGCATGAATGGTGGTCAATGTGCTTTATCAGTGTCCTTTTTAACCGCCACCTGGTGGGTGAACCTGACCAGCATCCACAGTATTCATCACATCACTATCTACTTTAGGACGGAAAATGACGGTATAGTAACAGTCATTTTGTATCTTGGAAATGATAGTCTCTGTGGTGTAAACTGTCATCAGGCATAATTATATGCTTTTTATTGACATGTTTTATCAGAATACTAACTCTTTATATGAATTTCCCTGTTAGTTTGAAATATCAAAACCGAAAACATGTTGTAGGTTTTAGTGTAATAGAAACTACAGGAAATAAAACTGTTCCAAGGGCTCCAATAAACATAAACAATAACTGAAACAAATGATCAAACACATTTATAATTTTTGAATTAAAATTACATATTAAAGAGAAAATTACATATTGAATTCAAGAGTTTACTGAATTCACTTTACATATACGCATAAACGGCAATCTTAGGTATCTGTATTGAATAAGTCTAATTTCGGCATTGTTTACACTGCATTCCGATGATTTGTCTCCCGACCTGGTCTTCTCTATTAAACATGCTTGTGACGTCATCAATGATAATTATACGTAATAGAGAGAAATCGAAGATATATTCAGTTAGAAGAGTTACTAGTGATAATTTCTGCCTGAAGTTTTTATAATTTAAACCAGGGATAAAGTTAAAATCGACAAGTTTCTGAGTAAATATGACATCATGCTGCTTATTGTGACGTCATATTGATCAGAGGAATTTGATCGCTGAAAGTTGCCTTATCATACCCGCGTCCTCTAAATCATATGAATTATTTTCAGGGTCAGATATTAAAAGGATTAAAAATATCAGATTACTTTGAGAAATGTTTCATAATATCTACCTACCATGGGTATCAAACTTATTATATTTACTGGTATACCTTAAGGTTTTTGTTGGGTTTCAAGGGATATTTTGTTAAACAAGAAGGCGTAAGGTGGCTGTTCTTGTTCTTTACTGTTTGGATTATACGTGCTTAGCTTTTAAGAGGGGGTTCAGACCGCCCTTTTCGCCACACACTCTCTTAGGCAATATGCGACACTGACTGAATTCCAGTTTGTTAGCACAATCGTATCGCTTTGACATATAAACGTATATAGGTTTAAACAAGGAAGTTCTAAGTAATTATATATATATATATATATATATATATATATATATATATATATATATATATATATATATATATATATATATATATATATATATATTTAACAACAATCATTTACGATAGCTGCTGAACATTTTATATTACTCTTGATATTAAATCTTTGTCCAGTACTTTTAATTCACACTGGTAAACGAATAGTGTTGTTAGAAAAATTCCAGTTAAAATGTTTAAAATACGGTATCATAGTGTTGTTTATATAAAGAAATGGTTTAATAATACGTAAATATTATTTTCTTAGAGTTTAGCCCCCACCGTCATGTTTCATATTATAATAAATAATGGTTGTGGTGTTATTTTAAACGACAGATATATGAAACTTGCATATGTCTTCCATGTAAGTCTGTGTTAAACTAATTAGCTATTTTAATCGATAGGTGCATGGTGAATGTACAATATGTTACGCCTATAGTACAGTTAATATTTAGCAATGTTTTAGTTGATATTGTTAAAAAGAATCAAATAGAATTGTTTTTCACTGAAGCGATAATGTGTTGTACAGATTACATGTTTCGGATGCACCTAGCAGGCCGTGTTCTTGGATTCTCCGTCTATGTCTCCAATACCACGGATAGATCACAGGGAACGTTGTGTTTCAAGGACGACAACTTTACAATAAACACAATACCTTCTGTCTTCACAGCAAATTGTTTTAATCATGGACAATATGTCATCTACTACAACGAGAGACTACCAGGAGTTGTCTACCCTGACAATTATGAAAGTTTCGTAGGGACTGACCTCTGTGAAGTAGAGGTGTATGGTTAGTGTTCTTTATAATTTCATTAACCTTTGAAAAATGTTTTAAAAATTGTTCTTATATGGTCACATGGTTACTTTTATTGTCAAAACATAAAACAATAAACTACTGTGTAGACCCTGTGGATTTAATCAGTAATGTGACAACGTGTTGTCAATTTCGATAAAACTAATAAATCTTGTTCAATCATTTGAAGTGTCTATTTTTTCGGAATCCCTCCCCCCCTTCAAGATAAAATGGTATGGTGTTATGCCTAGTAATTTTAAGATCGACGTGAATTATTTAAACTAGTTACAAATACACCTTTTGCTATTGTATCAATATAAAGATGAATTAGTGACAGGACTGTTGCATTCCAAACATTTCATTTAGCATCAGCGTAAGTGGGTTGCAAATCCTCTTCCTGTAGGGGTCATTGATGTTACATGTATGTTAGGACGGGGTTAAAGTTGCGCGATAAAATAACTGAACAGATCGCATATACCATTTATAAATAGTGCCTGCGCGGGAGGGTAACATTTGAAATTGACACTCCGAGGAAACCATTGTCAACCGACGCGAAGCGGAGGTTGATAATGGTTTTCAAGGGATGTCAATTTTAACTGGTATCCTCTCAAACAGGCACTATTTATTTGATTATACTGAATGTCTAAAATTTAGAGAATTTCTATATTGCTTTTATAGAGAAATGACGAAATTTCTACGGCGAACAGTACGCGCATAAATGACGCGCATGTAACATTTCGTTGTGTTACCCGTTGCTAAGTGTGTTGCTAACGCTGGGGGTAATAGAACGGATTATCAACTGCGTCTAAACCAATCAGAATTAAGTTATCAACATGAAAGTATAATAATAAAATTTGTTATTTGGTGTTGTTAATTCTTTATATCGTCGTAGGTGGTAGGTTGAATAATTTTATTAGTGTATTATATAACAATTTTGAATAAGTTTTCTCGTTATGTCACAAATGAGATAATTTTAATACTATGCCTTGAAAATTGCTGAATCACACCTGTAATAGTTATATTGCACTCCCAGGAAAAGTAATATTTCACAGGAAATAGTTATATTGCCCTACCGAAACTGTTATATCTTGCGTGCAATCATTCTGCATAATAATAACGTCGGATTCGAAATTTAGCTACAATGTAAGCAAACGTAAACAGTTCCTCGAAAATAAAAAAAAATAATGTCATGACAGTGTCTGCTATTCAGAGAAACTTACTTTACATGTAATTATTCAATTTGAAAAAATATCTTCTTTTTGAAAGCATCGATCGGCGTTATACAAGAAATTGAATTGAAAGAAATGAAGATGCATTAATAATTAAAATGCCCATGTAAATGAGGTTAATATAATTTAAACAGAGTTTTATTTTTGAAAATGTTATATAACATATATTACATGTCTTCTCGGGCGACAATACCATACTATGTGTCCCTCAGTGACAGGAAAACCCTGAAGTGTTATGTCGCCCTCTGCCTTCGGCATCGGGCAACATAACACTCCAAGGCTTTCCTGTCACCTCGGGCCAAATATTCTGGTATGTCGCATTGAAGCCATGTAATATATATATAATATCTCTAAACACCTTCTGTTGTATTGCTTAAATTTTATAAAAGCACATAATTGTATGGCATAGTAAAAGGCATGGTTGTTTAGTGTACCTCTTCCACACTATAAAATTATGACCTTTAGATCAGCATCTTTGCTAGCCAAGAGTTTTCGGTCCAATTTGCTCCCTATAGACCTAATGAGGTCTTCCAAAGGTTTTTGGGGAGCAGAGTGGATCGAAACCCTTGGATATTCATTGATTTTTTTTTACCATTAATGGATCATCATTTTTTTTAGATAATGGACATTCCGTCTGTTCACTGTGCAATGATTACCAATTGCATGTACACCTTTTTAGCTTGGTGATGGTGAAGCTTAGAACTGGTTTAACACACGTGTATCATCAGTGTGTCTCGGTTTCTAATGATTTCATTAAAAAGCATTATTTAATACACGCGTGCATGAGTGTAGTTACGTATTGGCTACACCTACAAATCATTAATAGAACTTATAAGACTTTAAAATTGCTGTTTTATTCTGAAGCAATCATACGAATCATTTACGCATGCACTGTTTTGTCTATGTAATCCATCTGAATTATTTTTGCTAGCTGTTTGTATACTGAGTTGACGTCGACGTAACTATTCGACGTCATACTCTGAGATCGGCGTTGAATGATGCTTACCGAACTCTACGTCATAATAGCCAGTTATTAACGGGAAGGGGTGTGAAATAACATTTGAAGATTGCCGGAGAGTGGTGTTATGTAAATCTTATATCACACCCCTTGGGTTTATATCACACGGGTTGGCGATTTTTCTGTTTTTACCGCCAGGGTAGAAAAACGTATATTTTTCTATAAGTATACGATATAAAATAAATAACCCGCGTTATTGTTTATTCTAACATATTTCTTTTACAATTCATAAATTGATTATAAAAAGTAATCAAAATTCACTAAATTAACGTTAAAGTACATAACTTAAGCTAAAAGAAACAACCAAATTGTCTCCTGTTAGACTTTGAATCTGACATCATCACAATAATTTTGTGCAGTCGGTGATGTTTCTTAGGTCGCTGTATGTCATTTTCTTGTCAGTCTCAGCCGCTGTAGATTTCGACCAGTCGATAAATGGGGCGTGTCAATTTCAGTCTCGGTGTTTTTATAGAGCTATGGATTAACTATATGTTTCCGTAAAAAATAAAAGGAATAATACTTAGTAGATATGAATATATGACTTTAAAATGTACCAAATAATGTGGTTACTCTCGTTAAAAAATAGACACAGCTTTCTACAAACGAACATGCTTAACTGGTTGTGATGGATTGTTTTTTTATTCAATGATACTTATGTTATTAAATGTTCTTATATTTTCACTAGCATATATTTGTGTAAATTTTGGAAATGAGTGTGATAAGAAATGTTATGATACTTGAGCTGGGTGTAAGTCTATCAATGGTTCATGAGACTCTTGTTGTATCCGTTGCTACGTTCAGTGTTCGAGCTGTTCAACCTGGCAACAAGTAAACGTTTTTGGGAACTGTGCATCGAGATAAATTACATGGTACTTCTAAAACCATAAATCTCAAAGACAAACACATTTGAACGTTTAGTGTGGATTTAGCTATGGTATTGTTAAAAAATAAAATGTGCGTCAATATGTGTATGGAAAGAAAAAAAATACAGATATAATATTTTATCTTTGCAGAATGTGACAAAGGATCGCATGGTATTGGATGCAATGAAACATGTGGGCAGTGTCGTGATGTAAACCAATGTTCCCATATCAATGGAACTTGCTTAACTGGATGTGAAGTTGGTTTTAAAGGGAACGTATGTAAAACAGGTAAGGACAAAATACTACAGGTACAGGCAAAGGAACAAAATAATTCTATTTTTTTTTTTCAAATCACCTAGTGTGTTTTAATTCAAAATAAAGGAATGACACCATGTAACTGTTGCTATGATATACAAAGAGGTGCATTAACTTTAGGGAAGCCTACATGTATATATCATCCTGTATTATCCTCTAAACATTAAGTTATAGTCAGTCCATGTCATTTCATCGAACAGGTTGTGACAGTGGTTCATACGGCGTTGACTGCAACGAAATTTGTGGAAACTGTCTCAATGAAAGTCAATGTTCTAATGTCAATGGAACATGCTTCACTGGATGCAATGCTGGCTACGAGGGGGACTTGTGTAAAACAGGTGAGTAGAGAGTTATCAGGACAACTAGTTTGATATGCAGCAGGTAGTTAGGAGAGTGATGATAACTTATTGAAAATACGGAGATGTATAACATGAATTACATTTGCCATAAGTAATATGAAATATCCAGTAAGCGCCTTTAAAACCAAAATAAACAGTGAAGTACATTTTAATTCATATCTATAGGAATGATAATAGGACGAAATTAAAATTGAAAATAGAACAAAAATATATAAAGAAAAGTTAAGCAATGAGCACATGACTTGTCAGTAGTCAGTTGCCAACCAAATAAACGTTTACCTATGCCATTCAGGAGTCCCTTTTTTCGATCAAATTATATTGTTTCTAAATCAAACCAAGTGCCATTGTAAACGGAATTTTTTTTTCATTTTGTTTAATTGAAACCTATGATTTATTTTTACTCAAAACCAAGAAACATAAAACAAAAGGAATCAAGCTGTTTGTCAACTTAATGCAATTTCACGAATAAAAATCAGGTTTACCAAAGTCAATGTTTAGATTTCTTATGAATGTAAATCAATACAATTTTTGTTACTGCGTTACATGTAACCTGTGTTAGAAAACAACAGATGTTTGGAATTCGTTGTATCTATAATTGATTTAGAATGCAATAGAGGATCTTATGGATATGAATGCAATGAAACATGCGGGCACTGTAGAAACAACAGCTACTGCTTTCCGATTAATGGTACTTGCTTAACTGTATGTGATGTTGGCTATGAAGGAGCCTTATGTAAAACACGTGAGTAGGCAATCTTGCGGTATATAAATCAATAAACAGAAGTGTTATTTTGTTGAAACATTTCCAGATCGTATTATCAGTACACAAGATTGCAAAATTAAAGTAAAAATGCTTAATATATTTGTGTCTGTCGACATATATTTCATGTATGGGAATGCATATTTTAATCTCTAATTACGATTTGAAACAAAGGTGCATAATTAACACAAGTGAGTAGAATAAAAAGTGATAAAAGAAAAAAATGATTAAAGAAAAAAATAGTGCATGCATTATATGTCTTTCTTTGGTTTGGAAGTACAAAATATGATATCAGAAATATTTAAAAAGAAAGCAAAGTTATATGTTTAATTTAATTTTTTTTTTCTATATCTGTATATTTAGACGTGATTTAAATATAATAGTGTTTTTTAATTATAGCGTCAAAGTATTCATGACCTATCTTTTGATCGAAGTGCCAAATTATAAAGTTTGCTTGTATTTAAGACTTATTGGATGTTTTTGAAATCATGGTTTTCCCTACTAGTTTGAATGTATCAAGCATAAAAATAATTATGATTTAATATACCCCTAAAAATTGTTATGCGCCATATATGTATTTCAAACGACAAATCTAATAAAATGACAGCGAATTTCTACACGCGTTAAAAAACCTAGCAAAAAACATTAAAACGAAGGCTTGAGAAAAACTGAAATAACAAGGCAAGGTAAGTTTTTATTAAAATATTGCATATTGTAGTGTTGCTTTTGGAAAACTGTAAGAACAATTAATCAGTGAAAAAAATGTTCTGCAAATTTGTAACAGCAGTCTACCTGCCGTTGCCAGTCTAGCTAAAACTAAAAGATGTATACTACCAACATCTAACAAAGCTTTATAACTACAGACATTCTTAGATTAATTGTGAAATTTTAATCAAATATGTTTATGTTTCAGGATTTCAGTAATCAAAGAATTTCACTGATTTATTCAATTAACTTTTGCTCAGATGTTTATTTTAAAATTATTTTCATTTAAATATTTAATTAAGATTTCCTTTTTGTTTAAATGTTGATATATTTTTGAAAAAAAATATTAATATGTGTAATAAAAGTATGTTTAATAGTTTACACATGAAAGTTAATTGAATTACAGCCACAAACGGACTTAAGAAGACCTGCAATGGGTGTTATGCACCATGTGTTATATAAGTCATTGCGTCGGCTGTAATGTTATTTAAGCAATGCAATGCAATCTTTCAATATTATCGATTTTATGTCAAGCTATCAGAGCATAATATCAGATTTGTTTTTCGGCAAAAAATGTCTATGTTGAAATATTTGAACAGGTAAGTAAAAGTTAGCATCTTTCACACTGTAAATAGTTTAAATTATTAACTTAAAATGTACTGAGAAATTGACAGATGTTTCTAACATTATAATTCACTTTTTCACACGTGTATTATCTAAAAAAGGGGGATTGTATAACGCAGCAATGTTACAGTGGTAACAGCGTTATTGTTGACAAGCCAATCGTGTTAAATAGTTCGTGTAACGTGGGTGATCGTTCGTGTAACGTGCGGGATCGTGCGTGTATCAGGAAAATTGGTTTGCGTTTTTAACCGTGCGTGTTCGTGCGTGATCGTGCGGTTTTTTCGTTTTGTAACTTTTTTTTACTGATTGCCAGAATTTATTCTTAAAACAAAGACAAGTAGTTTTTGTAGAACAATGTGAATTTAAAACTTTTTTAAATAAGAACATTGACATCTGTTAACATTCATTCTCTTTTTTGTCGTTAAATACATTTTTTTTTATTTCCATAGCTCATTTAATCCTTTGTTCGGTCGAGTTAGTTTTGCCTAATTTTATAATCAGCCTATATCAAGCATCAATTGTGTCTTGACAAATAATTTCAATCATATTAGCAAAAGCGACGTGTTGAATGAAAGCGGCCATGCTTACCCATTCCCCGTTTTAAACTAAACGATTATTCCCAACGTTTTTCTTTCAAATGAGAATACGATACGCATTATTATCTATTAGATTGTATACACATTTGTTTGAAATAAAATTTATTTAGACGCTTTAAAACTTAGAATAATAGAAATAAATCAATTATGTACTGTAAATAATGAAAATATTGGATGTGAAAAATCGAAAAATATGGAACAAGGTAACAAATTTACCTGTATCCCGCATAATTAAATCGTACGTAAGAGAATTAAATTACATAAACAGTCAACTTGTATGTAAATAATTCCGTGTAGTTTATGCATTATCTTCATTTCTATTACACTTAATTTTCTTTAACTTATGATATAAGTTAATATTCGTTATGGAGACAAAAATATCAATTTGTGTGTGAATCCTTTATATGTGTGTATGGATGTGTAAAAGTGTTACAAAACAGTGCATGACTAAAGTACATGCCGCTTTTCAATAACACACAAACATAAAGCAAAACAAAATAAAGTAATACGTTTCCTTAATTCTAATCTTAAAAATTAATTTAGATTTTGCGTGTTTAATGGTGTAGAATCGTTCGGTTGCCTGTTTTATCGTTTTTGTTCGTGTATCGTGAAGATTCAGTAAGTTAGTGTCGTCCGTGTATCGTGCGTGATCGTTCGTGTATCGTGCGTGATCGTTCGTGTATCAAAATCGTGCGTGTCGTTTGTCAACAATAACGTTGCTACCACTGTAAGGCGCCCCGATGCTAAAATACGGCTGGAAAACGATATTATTTGAATCATAGCAAAAATACTTTGACCGGGAGTATTTCTTAAAATCTATGTAACATTTCGACGTTGTAGAAATAAAAGGTCGTAACTAGAATTTTCATAGTTTTCAATATCAAAGAAAAACTGTTTCTTTCAAAGTGTGGTAAATGGATACCTTTTCTAGATGTATTAGTGAAATCTTAAGCCTTTTAAAACTAAGATATAGCATGGTTTTTACTAGAATAAAGGTTAAAATAGAATATATATGAATCAATAAATCAGATACGACTTTTCTTCACTTGGTCACAGAGATATGAAAAGTTGTAACTGACACTTACGACTTTATTAAAGTTTGGTTATGAGAAAGTTACGGTCTTATGTATCACTTACAACCTTTCAGTTTTCTCTATAACTATTTTAAGAGTTTATGCATGTATTTTCTCTGTTCATTATTCATTATGGTTCAAATCCTTTGCATATTAATGACATATAGCTAAAATGCCTCTGTAGATGATACTATTTTTTGTGTCATATTTCCATAGTTATCGCAAATGACTATTGTGCAAACATCTTGCTTGGGAAAATGATATCCAATATTGTATTATTAAAGTGCAAAAGACTTGGTGGTATTGATACCTGGAGGTCTGTAGCTCCAGGTCTAAACAAAAACTCGGATGGACGACCAGCTGGTCATCAATCCGAATTTTTTTCAGACCGAGAACTTTAGACCTGCAGCTATTGTTTAGCCAATATTTCACGGGTTCTTTTTCTTCCAACAAGCATTTTTTCTGGTGTAATTCATACTTTTTTCTGATTGAGCTGAACTGTTTTTTTTTTTTTAGATATTTTTGCTTGTCGTATTCCTACAATAATCAGACTGAACTGTACGGAAGGATTCAATGTGTTTAACACACACACACACATATATATATATATATATATATGACACTGTTTCCCTCCTATATTGAGGGTGTCTATGAAAAAAGCATTGAATATCCAGTTTCCTTTCATCATTACTTTTAACAAAATATAGCCAAAACTTCAATACTGTATAAATATGTTCTGCTGATCATCTTTAATGTTTTGAAAGCATTTGAATCTTTATCTGCAATTTTTTGTTTAACTTTCTCCCCCTTGCAGGAAGTGCATTCATCCCCTGCATTTCTCTTCCTTATATTTTGTCTCCACAATTCAGGATTTTTCAGTGGATGTCAAAATCCAGATGTTTCCTCTAATTAGGGACCTGATTCAGGTATATTGTTACTTTCATTTTTGGTACCAGATCCTTTTCCAACGAAGTTGTCTTCCAACACCCTATCTTGGACCCCCCCCCCCCCCCCCCACACACACACACACAGACACGATGATGTTTCTTTAATTCACATATAAACAGTGAATCATCAAGGATTTTGCCCCAACGTTTCTGGGACCCTGTGAAAAATCAAAGTGAAAATAAGAAAATGATCAGTAAAATTGAAGTTATAGGTATGCAACCTATACCCCCAACGGATTAGGATTTTCATAATTTTGGAAATTGACTTTTTTATGCTTGTCAAGAATTTTTAGATGAGTCTGCCGCCCCCCACTTTCAAAAACGATGCTACGTGCCTGGATGTTCCCGTATTAAATATTGTTATTGTTTTTCAAAAGATATATCTGGTTGATGTCATTTAACAAGTAGTACTCCCAAAATTTATCTCAGCAACGATTTATTGCACATGCTTGAAATTTTTACACAATGTTTGTTAAGGCATGCTATATCGTGGGATATATTTTTATACAAATCAGACGTCAACTTCCTGTTCAATGAGTTCTTTGTTTTTTTTTAACCAAAATTTTCAAACAAATTTTCGTCAAAGATTTCTCAGCAACTATTTATCGCAGATGCTTGAAATGTTTACACAATATTTGTATAGGCATGCCATATCGTGGGATATATTTTTGTACAAATCAGACGCCAACTTCCTGTAGAAAGATGACTTTGTTCATTTTTAACAAAAATTTTCAAACAAATTTTTGTCAAAGAATTCTCAGCAACTGTTTATCGCAGATGCTTGGATTTTTTTACACAGTATTTGTATAGGCATACTATATCGTGGGATGTATTTTTGTACCAATCAGACGTCAACTTCCTGTTGAATGAGTACTTTGTTTTTTTTTAGCTAAAATTTTCAAACAAATTTCCGTCAAAGATTTCTCAGCAACTATTTATCGCAGATGCTTGAAATTTTAACACACTATTTGTCTTGGCATGCCATATCGTGGGATATATTTTTGTATCAATTGGACATCAACTTCCTGTTAAATAATGACTTCGTTTATTTTAAGCCAACATTTTCAGACAAATTTTCGTCAAAGATTTCTCAGCAGCTGTTTATCGCAGATGCTTGAAATTTTTGCACAGTGTTTGTTAAGGCCTGCCATATCGTGGGAAATATTTTTGTACCATTCGGACGTCAACTTCCTGTTTAATGAGTACTTTGTTTATTTAAGCCAAAATTGTCAATCAAATTTTCGTCAAAGATTTCTCAGCAGCTATTTATTGCAGATGCTTAAAATTTTAACACACTATTTGTTTAGGCTTGCCATATTGTGGGATATATTTCTGTACCAATCGGATGCCAGCTTTCTGTTAAATGTTGACTTTGCTTATTTTGCATATTCACATCAGAGCGGGGGTATCACTAGTGAGCATTGGCTCACAGATATCTTGTTAAGAGAATTGTTTTATTTTTGTTTAAATATTAGAATGATGTACTTCTATACTTTTGCATTTACTTATTTTTGATATTCAAAAGCAGTGTAGTAGATTTGCCGAAAAAACATACCTCTTAAAAAGAAAAAAAAAGAGAAGAGAAATGGATGTTGTAATTAAATTGTGAATGAAAGGAATACATTTTTTTATGATATACATGGTTGTGATATAAAATTACACTATTTTTATTGTCTCTGTGATTAATGTTTTATTATTTCAAAATAAATATTCACATTAGTTGCATTTTTAATAGGTTGTAAAAGTTAACTGACAAAACAATAACATCAGTCAATGTTATGCTATACATGTTTTCTTTTTTTTAAATAAAGTTGGATATGCTCTTTTTTTACAGTACAAGGGTTATTCGATGTATTGTGTACTGAAGCAGAACGATAAGGCTTTGCACTATTTTTTAAATGGTGATATTCTTGAATATCTCTGTTCAGTACCTTGTATAGGGTATAAACACTATCCGACGTGGTTATGGATTCATGCCCATTTTTTGTGCGTCGTGTAACAAAATACACCAAACCTTAATTCAGACAAAAAGGTTCAAGGACAATGAAAATGATAATGATATGGAAGGGATCTTCTCGTTATCAAACATACTTCTTATAATATGAAATTTATGACACAGTCAAACAGATTATATAACCATATAATGCTATTAGGTTAATCAAATTTGCCTACCTTGTTTTCGCATGGAGGTCAGGTCAAGGTCACAACCGTTTTCCTCAACTTAAAGGATGATAAAAATGAAAGTAGTTATTTGCAGTTATTTAGACATTTGTTTAAGCTATGAAGATTATATTCTTTAATGAAATGATAAAATGCCGGAATATATCAGCTTATACTACTAAATTCGAAAATAATATTCAAACTAAAAATTAATATTGCTTAAACCGCATTTTATCTTATTTTCTTGATTATTTTTGTATGCTTTTAATATTGAAATATTTCTGATTTTTTTTAATATCAAGACTTTATATAATGATATGATTTGACAGAGAAGCTAATATTTTGACCATTTAATTCGAGAGATTCTTTCACACAAATTAATGTTAAGAATGGGTTCTTTAAGAAGTTGAACCTTAAAAAAATGTAATTGCCGTTTGGAAATTTGAAAAACCAGAAAGACTCTTTTCTTAAAATGATGATTTATACAAATTTATATCCACAGTATAAAGGAATATATGCTCATTTTCTTCCAAACAATCTTTTTTTAGCAATTGTTTTCAATATAATTGATTTTTCTTTACGTAATTTAGCACAACCCTATACATTTGTTTAAGTGTCCTACATACCTTTCAACAATTTAGACTCAATGATTTATGAAGTACACTTACAACCGGATAACAATATACTAAGATTTGGATATTTAATTGCATGTCCTTGAACGTTTGCAAGTGTCAATTACGAGATCCTCTTAAATCTCAATACATAATAAATTATGTACGTAGTCGTATTATATAAGATCACAATCTAAACGCACAACATAAATACATATTTGTTTCTTGTTTATTCGTTTCAAAATATATGATTATTTGGAGAAAACGCTTTCGTTTTATCTGTTGACATAGACGCAAGCAAAAAAAAAAAGACTTATAAAAATCAAACACCAGGCAGAGTATAAATTGTCCTCCACTGAATGCCATCGGGTAACGCACTATCGTAACTTCTAATGATACGGCATCCACTAATGATATTAAGTTGCATTTGTAGACAAGTCATTTCAACCAATGATACAAATGTATCAGTAACGAACTACCTAGCCGTCCACTGCATTTACAATTTCTAAATTATATAAATAATGGTCAAATTTTACATCATAAAATAATAATAATAATCAAAATGCCCTCTTATCAATTATAATGTACATCTTGTTGTAAGACGATATATTATACATATGTTTCCTTAAGGATTTTGTTTTCCCATAAAATTAAAGTGTTTCCTTGTTTATTGTGAATTAAACTGAAACGTTCATATGTGAAACATGGAGTCAAGTGGTTATCAGATAAAAAAGGACATTGACGTATTGCATTAACCATGAAGCTAGCTAAATTTAATGCAATTATCAAAACGGAAATTCTATAGAAATTTGTTAAAGTTAACGAACACAATTGGGCCAAAAAAGTAAAGCAACACCAGCTCCACACCATTGTCTGATCATTGAAATTTTAAGTATGTTATAATATATCTTTTTAAGTAAAGACTCATATTGATGGAGTATTTCATAACGCAACGGCCGTTATTTAAATCTTACTCATTAATATGCATTGTTACAGAAAAAAAAATCGCTGTTATTGGTAATGGGCGGTTAATTCTATTCATATGGGTTTTCATACACGTGACGCTGTTAATTAGAACAGAAATGTTGCATAATCTATATTTCTTACAACCGTTCACGTTATTATAAAAATGCTATAAAGACGATATCACTGACCAGATAACAGTACCCGCAACGTTATGTTTTACAATCGTATCATATCGTATCGTGTTTCGATCAAATCGTATCGTGTGTGTATAAAGTGTATCATTCGTTAATCTTATCATATCACGGGTTGATCATATCAATTTCATCGTTTACTTTTAACAGGTTTTCCTTTTTTATCCTACCGCGTTAATCGCTTCATGTCTTTTTATGACCAAGTAACATTATATCAATGTAATGTTTCATATGTATTATTGATCTGCTGTTCTAGAATTAAATAATACAAACTATTATTATATAATATAATTCCGGTAACATAACTGTAAAATGGCGAAAAAAATGGATTATTTCGGATATAACAATCAATGTTACAAATCGCCCTGTGCGTCGTTTGATTTTTGATTTCTTACATCTAATAGATTTCAAGAAGGGTCCAGTGATTTCAACAAATTTCGAGTATTCCTGACAGTTGATTCCAAGAAGGGGGGGGGGTGATATACATATTAAATCATAAGTCGCGCTCGCCACAACGGTCGCATCGTAAAACATATTACATGTTTATTATGTTAATCATATTAATGTAAACAATCGAAGAGACAAGGTACCACATAAACATACAACTATATGTCGTTTATATTTAATTGCACGCGGGGTGTTTATCTGCGTAAACAACTTGTATGTAATATAATTCTTTTCTTATGCATTTTTATTTTACAGAAATTGAGGTATTTATGACAGATTTTTATCCTATTTAGAACAAGAGTTGTATTCTATATGAACCCACTATTTTCCGTGTGATCTGATCTCGGTCTGAAATGTCCGCGGCGATCGGCTGGGGAGATCGTTTATCCTCTCGTCCGGGAATTCTATCCTATCGTTTATCTTCTAAAAATAACGTTGCGGGTACTGTAGATATATTTATTCCATCCATATAATATTTATTCGGCTCCATGAATATTTAACTAACATTGGTGCAATGTATCCTGTATGTGTTTCCTGTAATAAAGTGCCTATAAAATAGGAATCCCGGTTATTTACTATACGTTGTAGTTGATTTTAACTTCACTTTATGCATTTGCATATAACAATGTTATTGGTGTTTTCTTATATGGCGCTTTTGGCGATTTCAAAGGCTTATGGTAAGATTTAAACAAATGATATCATCTTAATTTTGCAATGATTTTCAGTAATAGTTGATATAGATTTTATTTCTTTTTCTATTAGAATATCGCATTCTAATCAAGACGGATATCTATCTATTAAACTGCATATCAATAACATATTTCATAACCTCATTACATGTGCATGTATTTAACACTCAGTATGGATGGTCTTTATAAAACAATATGATGTTACATGTGATTTATTTTAAAAATAAACAGCAATTTAAAACGTTCACTGTGATATGACTTGGTTGATCACGTGATCAAATCATCTGCAGCCAAAATGGCTTCTGAGAAGATTTGATCACGTGCCAACCAAGAAAACGTTCATTTAAGAAATAAACAACGTTATTTAGTGAACATGGCGTTATGAATAGCAATTGCTCTGTTGGCATATTCCATGATGCGCGCTAGCGCATCATGGAAAATATGCCAGCAGAGCAGTTGCTATTCATAACGCCATGTTCACTAAATAATCGTTGTTTATTACTTATATTTGCATTTTACCACTCGCAAATACCCTGTATTAGCCTAGACCTTGACATTTAGCTATTACATCAAAAGTAAACATTCAGACTGTAATGTATCTTTTTAATTCACATAGATTTGTTAACAGAATCAATGATATGTTATATAACAGCAATTCCTTTAAAATGGTATCAAAAACATGTTTAAATATTACATGTAAATACGTCAATTTTAATGGAGTTGGAGAAAACACATGATGTATCGTATAGTGGTTTAAATCTATAACGTCATGGAAAAGTATCTATAACATTACACCTTTATGACGTCATAGTATACTGACAGAGCAATTGCGATTATAGAGATATAATTGCAGCTCCTCCGTATGGGCTTACAGTGGGAAAGAACAATGGAAATGCAAATATACAAAATTGAACGTTTTCGCTTTTCTATAGGTTCAAATAATGAAGCATATATGAATATGTAAATATATAAAAACATGATGTGTATGAAGACTATGTATGATTTTCTTTTATTATCCTTAAAACTTTTTTAATGAACTGCATTTTAAATAATTTAAAAAACTAAACAAAAAAAAAAAACAAAAAAATTAACAAAACAAAACAAACAAACATACAGTAAAAAAAAAATGAGAAAAAAATAGAAGGGCCAAAAAAACACCAAACAATTTGTTACCCTCTGTTTAAGAAATATTTACAGATTGTAAATGCTATTTATACCTTCTCTGATATGCTTTTTTTATATTCGTCCAGTCAATCTGGCTAATACACCCAACCTAAAAGAAATTGCAACAAAAAGTTTAATGGTAAAATTTCATCTATTGCACTATTTTTTGCACATTTTTGGGTCAAAATATTGGTTTTTGCACAAAAATCGATGACAACTGGAAAAAAAAATAATTCTTATGACAAAACAATTAGAGATTAGCTTAATTATATGCTGACATTTATACGTATTTACAATTAAAAACACGGCTCTTGAAAAATCATCTTTAAAAGTGGAAATTGCTGGGTAAAAAAAATATAACGTATATTACATATTTTTTAACAAATGAGACTTAAAGTTTTATAAAATACACTTTACACCGGATAAAAACATTCTAAGATTAAGATATTTAATTGCATGTCCTGGAACACTTGAAAGTGTCATTAACGAGACCCTTTCCAAAAATATCAATAAATAAAAATTATGCACATAGTCTCAATACATATGAAAGCAGCCAAAACGCACAACTTACATGCATATTTGTTTCTTACTTATTCGTTTCAAAAGAAAAGATTATTAGGAGAAAACTACGAAAGCCGAGAAGGATCATTCGAGATTCGAGATTCGAAATACGAGATTCGAAATACGAGATTCGAGATTCGAAATTCGAGATTCAATATCTAAATTAACCAATCAAATCAAGGATCTGAAAATATGTATCCTAGCGACATCAAAATGTTCTAAATAAAATCATACATACATGCTCTTATATACAAATAAATGCTATGTTCACTTCTCCCTACCTAACTAAATAATTATTTGTATTTACTTTTACACAGAATATCTAAGTAGACTAGTAATAATGCAGTGTGCTTCGCGGATCTAAGTGATTTTGTTTGCCCTTGTGCATTTCCACCTGATGCGTTTGAACCCTAAGGTATTTCACCACCAGTAATAGTTTAACACCCGGGTTTATTCACCCCTTTTGTGTAAAAATGCGGTTATGGTAGAGAACTTCATAAGCGTAGCTAATTTTTTCTGTAGGGGGTCCTAGGCCAATTTTAAAAAATTTTACTATGTAAATTTAATAAGCTCCAATTTTCCCGAGGAGGGGGTCCAGATCCCCTGACCCCCTCCTTTCTGGATCCCCGCATGAAGATTAGTACATGTATCTAAATAATCTAAATATAAATAATCTGTCCTGTTTCACTAATAAATATAAGCATTACTTATCGTTTTTATGTATGCACACAGTGATACACTAGTACTATGATTATAAACAAATCATTGAGATATTATCACATCATACGGAATTATTAATAAATACAATTTTTGTTTCCTTTTCCTCTGTAAACAACTTATTATGAGTCTTACTTTTGGAATTGTTTTCAATATAGAAGGATACCTACTCTCTACAATTAAAGGTAGGGATGATAGGGTGCCAATTTGTTCACATTGCCGATTTCTTGTGCAGAGAACAGTAAAACCCTTTATTTGATTGTGCATGAATATTTCAAAATTAATTGTTGTACATATATTTTGTTATAATTCATTCATTGATATATCAACAAGAATAAAAGCATATGTTTCACAGCCAAGTTAAGTTTCTCTGTAGTTTCCTAACCCCCCCCCTCCCCCTCGCACCAAAATTGACAATAATTACATATAAGTCATACAAATGTTTACTTTTTTTGTAAGTAACTCTCTAAAGATGTAATTAAGCACTGCAAACAACGATGTGTGTATTTAATATACTACTACATTACACTTAGCCAGATAAAATGTAATCAGGATGAAGCTACAAGGGGTGAGTGGTGCAAATTTACCAATTTGTCGCCATACACACAGAACACCAAATAAAGAAACTGTGAGTGGTGTGTGGAATTCATAAAAGATGGCGGCAAATTATCTCAAATAATCAGTGCAGAAACCCACAAATAGGCTGTTATTTGTTACATATCCTGCAAAAACATTGATAAAAAATGTTATCGTCCCATAACATAGCCGATTAAGTTAATGTGTACATATGGTCAACGTACACGTAATTCTAATATACAAGAAGGCGGACGTATCAGGCGGGGATCCAGAAAATTAAATTTCAAAAATGATCGGTTAAATTACATTTAATGCTTTGAAAATTGTTTTAAACTATCGCACGGGTCAAAATGCGTGATAGAAGCTATGTACAGTGTAATTGGAAACTTTCATTTTATATCAATATGTAGTATTACCTATTATAACAAATGAGAGTATAGCACACCTGCCACAAGCAATACATGTCCTTTACCGGCACCAACTCCCTCCCCATAAAAAAATGAAACAATTGTCGTTTTATTTGCTAAAATGTGTGTGGTTCAAGATTATTCTAAAGGACATACCCGATTAGAATTGAAAAAAAGAGTCGTACGTTTAAAACTAATTTTGTCAAAACTTTTAGATTCATTTGGTTATATTTTGGTCCATTTGGGTAAATATATGCACCAGCGCAGCTCTAATTTATATATAATCAGGCCATAAATTCAAAATATTTTCAAAAATTAATAGCTTTAAATCCAGTGGATGAAAGAAAAGGAAAGCAAGTCGAACTCGATGAGTGCTAATAGCTGTGTTGAATGAATGGTACAGTAGGATATGCGCAAAAAAGTCCCGTCTACTCTTTCCTTCCCTATAATCATTGGAATATTAAATCCGATTATAAGAGTCAAATTAAAAATCAAGTACGGATATGTACCTGTTTATCAAAAGTAAAACTACTCATAATTTATCTACAGTGCATCGTTATGGAGCTACACAGAAAGTTTTATATTAATTTGCCGAGCCAAATAAAAAAAACCTGGAAAACGAAGAGAAAATAAAGTGGGGACAGAATAACTGACAAATTAATTAGGACTATATAGCCCCCCCCCCCCCCCCTTGAAATGTGTATACTGAAAACAGATTATTGGCGTATAACATGCGCACACAATTTAAAGAAAATTTCATGTTTTTTTTATCATTAACGCTAGCTAATGTAAGACATCACAAATACCCCAAGCCCCCTCACGGAAAAGGAAATGCTAGGTGATGAGAGAGAGAGAGAGAGAGAGAGAGAGAGAGAGAGAGAGAGAGAGAGAGAGAGAGAGAGAGAGAGAGAGAGAGAGAGAGAGAGAGAGAGAGAGAGAGTCGATGTAAATCACAGGTGCGCTAACACCGTTAAAATTAAAGCTTGCTAGTTGGTCTGCCCTACCCTAGCTACCTCCTCTCTTTTCTCGTTTTAGAGGCTTAATTATTGTCTATATATGCTTCTAACAAATCAAATCAATTTCAACAATTTCAAATTCTAAATCAAACTGAATTTGACACTACAAAACTCTCTGTCTGTCTGTCTGTCTGTCTGTCTCTCTCTCTGTCTGTCTGTCTCTCTCTCTGTCTGTCTGTCTCTCTCTCTTTCTCTCTCTCTCTCTCATATCGACAATGGCATTGCCATACCCTACAATACACTATTCTTATCTGGATTTTTGTCTTTGAGGTTGTAAATCAGTATATCTTCTATGGTTTAAAACTTTATCATAACCTATATTTTGACATGTCGATTATTTTTTTGAGTTTTAGTTTCATAGCTAAAACATTTAGATTAAACAGATCTTTCTTCGCGAGCCGATTTTTACACAGTTGGGGCGAATACACTTCGGGTTAAAATTGTTTGGGGGGAAATACATACAGGGCAAACAAAACCACTTAGATTCGCAAAGCCAACAGTGTTATTTCTAATTCAATTGTTTATACTGTGTGGGGTTAATTCATCAATGTTAATTTAACCATTTTATAACCACTATATAAGAGCTATTAAGACATTTATTTGTAGGAAAGAGCATGTACGAATGATCTTTATTTAGAACAGTTTGATGTTGCTAGGATACAGGTTTCAGATCCATGATTTGATTGGTTAATTTAGATATTGAATCTCGAATTTCGAATCTCGAATCTCGTATTTCGAATCTCGTATTTCGAATCTCGAATCTCGAATGATCCTTCTCGGCTTTCGTAGAAAACGCCTTATGTTTTGTATGCTGACATAGACGTAAGCAAAGCAGTTTTTTTTTGTATCAAAAAGCTATACAACAATGTGCAGATCCAGTATTTTGGTTGTTGTATAGGTTATGTCTATAATGTAAACTTGTAACTCATTGATGAAGTTTAATTAACTTGAATTAAATTTTTCATTACTTTCTCTAAACATGCAGTGCCAAAAACTTAGAAAATGTACTAAAAAGATATAAAGTAAAACAAAAATAATACAATTCATCATGACGCATATTTGTTTTTTTTATAAAACGCGTAACGTTTATTTATTGTATAAACATTTTTAGACGACGAAAACAAAATTAAAACTTCAACATGGTACGGTCAGTTCAGGCATATCTTTTACAACATACGCCATAGCATAGCATAGCATTGAAATCTCATAGCTTAGCATTGGAATCTCATAGCATAGCATTGGAATCTCATACCATAGCATACAATCTCATAGAATCGCATTTGTCATATAATACCATAGCATAGCATTCAACATTTTTTTTACTCGGTTTTAAATGTTTTTATTTGAAAAAATAAATGTTTACATGATAGATTTGAGGTAAACTTTGGCTTCCTATTATTTTACTTCGATATGTGTGGAACTCTTCTGTGTATGGGGGCGTTTTTTGTTCAAATTTCATAGCATACCATAGCATAGCATAGCATACCATATCATTAAGCCCTATATTTCAGTCTCTCATAGCATAGCATACAAATCTCATACCATAGCATACAAATCTCATAGCATATCATTAAAATCGCATACCATAGCCTAGCATTAATTTGTAAAAGATATGCATAAAATGACTGTAGTAGCAACGTCGTTAACACTGTATTAATAATAACTGTGAACGGAATGTAGATACAACTGTTGAATATCCATTGAAATATCCGTAGAGGAAACTGAGATACAGAACTATGTCACCCATTTACATTATAGATTAATTAAGTTATTTTTATCCCGTCAGCTCGTCTGCTTGAGCGTCATCTTTACCTAAGACAATTCATTATATGTGTCTATTGTATTGATAAAAGGTGTTTTGAAAGTCTCTCAAATGGATGTCGCAAATATTACAGCCTTTGAATGCGTATGCGTATCTTTTGATTATTTCAATAAAGTTTCTGTTTGGAAGCTACAGAAATATAGATCCCTCCCTTCTACGTTACAATTGTCTTACGATTTCATAATTCCCAATTGTTTTGGGTGCATACTTAATGAGTTGTTTTTAATTGTGTCGATATCATCTGTCTCTACCGTTTATGTCATTTTGTTCTTGATACACCGCAATTAGTTGAAATTCATTTTTTTTCCTGTTTGTCACTTTTCCATATTCATAAGGTCGCATATGATGCAGTTTAACACATTATTTATCGTTTTCGTATGTGGTTATCTTTCATTTGAAACAAATAATGCATCACAACACCTCATTATAAATGGTATACTAGCAAGGATAGCAAGGATAAGAAGCAAGCAAGATGTGAAGGATAGCAATACAAACCATAAGAAAACTAGACAGACAACGTGTAATTGGATTAAGCCTTGTCAACTTAAACAGCACAGTATAACCCAATTCGGAACCTGATCCCAATTAATATAAAAAATGTCCGCAACTTACTTAATTTGAACATTAATGTCCCAATCCAGTTTTTTTCCCATTGACAAAAACGGGATGATTATAGCAATTTGATAAACAGATTTGATGTACAATATCAAAATGTAAAGTTAACCATATTAAAATTAACATTGAAAAACACCCCAAATTCCTTTTAGGTTTATTTGACTAAGTAAGCATCGATTCCTAATTTCAAGGTGTTTATATATGTGCATGGATAGTATACATGTAAATACATGTGGTGAAACATTGCACTTCTTCTAATGCGGAGTCTTCATCATTTAAATCACGTTGCTTATGCTAATTGTTGGCTCAGCTGATTGGCTGCCCTACACAATTGTACTATGACTTATCCTGTAATCATTTTGAATTATTTCCTGTGTAAAGGTGTATACAATATATGTGTCCCATGCATAATAAATATCGCATTGTTTTGTTAATGAAAAGATAATGATTATTACATAATTTGCATTTCATTTCATTAATTTTTTTTTTTACATATTTCTATCAAGATGGCGACAAGATGTGTAGTGATTCCCAGGAACATTTTTGAATATCTTTATTATTATGTCGTTAATGTATGTAAGTTTCCAACCATGATTCAATAATAAAGTGAATATTTTTTTCTATAAATACTTTTTTTTAAGTAACAAAACAAAATGATGCTTTTTCTTCTTCCACATTCCTTCTGACTTTATCCTTTATTATTGTGGGTTTTTTTTTTCAATTTCAAAGTTATTTCCTACATTATCTTTATTTTCTTTCTTTACAGATCTCTCTTTTGTTGTCTTTATACAATGCAATATTTTGACTTTCTGTTTTATTCCTCTTTGTATTTCACACTTTTACTATAGTATGAATATAGGTGTAGGTTGTTTCTTAGAGCATTTAGTCGTAGGCAGAATGTTGCTTTATTGTCTGAAAAAAGAAATAAATACATATAGTGTCACTTATCTAACGCTTTTTAAGGTGTAAATACTCATTGCATTACAATAAACTGTTGTTGTATTTCCAACCACCTTTTCTACATGGTTGGTCAAAGTACATGTATTTGAAAAGCAAAATCAACCGGGGAATGACCAGATTTATACGCATATTCAATAGTTGTAAAGCAGTTAAACTGAAGAAAAGAGGGGGAATAATGAATTTAACAAGTTGGTGCGGTTTACTTTGAGCCATATGCCAAAAAGCGTGAAATGTAGGAATGCCGCTCCCTCAACGCATCTACAAAGGCGTGTTCAGAAAGCATATATCGACACTTTTTGTTACCTTTTGAATATTCTTTCTCTTATGTAGCTTTGTATCGCGGGAGTGAAATATCTCCGAACAACAAAATAGTCATTTCCCATTGTTTCATTGTCTTCACACATTCTCAAACAAAGAAGGTGCGTTTTTTAACTAATTACAACAACTGTTGTTATGTTTTAAAGTTTAAAAAAAACCAAGATTTGTCAGAAAATTTATGAGTCATACATCAAACATTTCTTCTTATATATACTAAGATGTATTTGATTATTCTCTCTCATATATGACTTTGTCCCAGGGAAGTAGCAATTTCCCCCAACAACAATACAGTAAATGTCCGATGTTTTAAAATATATTGAAATATTCTTAGACAACCAAGTTGCGTCCTTTTTTAAGTAAAACTGAAATAAGGAATGCTTTATCTGAAAGGTTTTTCATAATTAAGAATGAATAAAATTCCCGATCCATCCTTTCAGAATTTCCTCTTGAATGCACTTGGATGGATTTGTTACTAGTGACACACATGGCTGCATGTGACCCATTCATGTCTTTTTTTTTAATATAGCTCGTTCGTTTTGTCAATGATTATTTTCAGTTTGAGTTTTTTTATCAATTTGTGTCTTAGTCTAGTCAATCTAAGAAAAAGAAAAACTGCCAAGCCCCAGATTTAAAGTAAGTGCAGGGCCGTAGTGCACCCATTCTGTAGTTCAGGCAAAAGCAAATGTTTTCAATATTAGACTATAACTTTCGTTTCAATCAAAACATTAAAGAGAATGGTTCTGACTAAGGCAACAGAGGTCAAAAAAGTAAAAAAAAATAAATAGAACAAAAATGAATAAAACAAATTTTAACAATGAAATGCTTACTTTTGGTTTGTCACACGCATTGTAAGGTATAGCAAACAAATTACAAAAGCAATGCTAGTTAAGTACATAAACCGAATGAAACACAAACGAAAGCATTTTACCTGTTTATGTTTACTGAACCATTATATGAATTTTCCATTAAAAGTTATTAAAAGTTTTAAATCATCATTGTTGTCGATCAGAACGTTACACAGAAGAAAAGCTGATTTTCCTTATATTTTAGGTTACCGCAATAATTACAATTGCTTGAAAGTATAAAATCATTCAGCCTGCAATAAAGTATGTGCATTAATCAGTTTCCTCTCTGTGTCTGTCAAGTAAGAATAAGTGTCAATAACAATGTTGGACTTTTGCGACTGATAAAACTTTGGCCTGAAGTTGTCCATTTCTGACCTGGATCAAAGTTTGCAATTTCCTTTGAATTCACGGTCAATGTAACGTTCCAAGAAGAAAAACTTTAAAAGTAGTATGTAAAAGCATCACTAGGCCTTAAATATCAGTGACAGCATACCAGGAAAACAGTGTCTTGGATTATTGAAACGAATACGAGTGGAGCTCAAATAATGTTTATTCTCTTTAAAATTTGGAATATGTTTAGTAAACTGTTAGTTACTTTTACATGTAAATAAGAAAAAAACATTTTCAGCATGTTAACTGTTTTACATAAAACAACGTCTGATATACACTAAGTCTGTATTTTTATCAAACATATGTACATATAACCTGCTTTCTCCTATGTGTACTTTTGGTAATTTTCTTAAAGAATTACGCAATATTCAGAAATTATGACGAAACAATACATAAACTTCAGGAATTAATTACATTAATTCCATTATTTACACATGTACACATCCTCGTACAGGTTGAAATGCTTACCCTCTCTTTTATTTAATCCTGAACTCCTACATCCAATTTTCAGGGTTTATTGGAAATGACAATAGCTTACTATAGCACAAAATATTGTGAAATCGCTACTACTGGTTTTGAGTTATTCCCCTTTGAATATGTTTTAGTTGGTCTCGTGTACCTGCAAAGGCTCCGAGTTGATCCGTAACCAGTTGTTTTAATTTACAAATCTTTAATGTAGACATCTTGAACGTTGTCCTCCTTGTTTTACATGTTTAATTCACCCACGTTTACTTCTTAACAAATTACATCGAAATTTATGTTTCAAAAAATGTTAAATTTTGCTTATATATTTGCTCAATAACCTTTTAGTTGTAATTTTTTTCTAGTCAAACATACAACAACAGTTGTGCAGAATATTAGGAGCTTTCATTTGATACCATAAAAAGGGGCTAGCCCCTAAAATGAGGGGTCTAGATCCCTTAAAAGTATTTGCCTAATAACTCTAAAACGGTAAATTTTTCGATATGGGCGTCGCTGCAAAAAATGTTGTTTGTGACTTTATTGATCTCATAAAACTGTTTTTGTGTTCAGGTATTGCATAATATGAGGGTAAAAAGTAATACATGTTGACCAGTTCTCGTGGCAATTTGGCCAAGTTAACGAAACTCTCCCTCGCCCGCGGCCGAGACTATCGGTCGCCATGGTCGCGGCTGGGCTACCTAGCGGTCAGCGGTTATCTAATACACGAGAGCTGCGTCTCTCAAATATGAGTTTATTTAGCCACAAACTCAAGAATTGTTCTAGTTTTGATTACGCATAAAACTTTATGGACTAAACGATAAGGTGTCAATTAGGAAATCGTTTAGTTAATTCATAAAAGCAATATCATTGTCAATCTAAAGCAATATCAGGCATAGATCAATTGTGGGTTTCAAGTTTAAAATAAAGAACTTCTATTTGATAGAATATGGTCATTATACTACAAACTTTCCAAATCTTCCTGGGTTCTGAGCTGTGCGTGTCTGTGCGTTGTACTTTTACGTAATCTATCCTTCGTCCACGGCCGAGGAGATCAGCCACGGCTGCACTACCTAGCGGTATGCGGTTATCTAATACACAAGTTTCGCACACCGCAACGCACACTTAGATGAATATGAACGTGTTTGATTTTATATAGCCGTAAATACAAGAACTGTTTTAAATTTATGTTATAACAGTTTGTCTATCTTGTATTTATTTTATTAAAAAATTGAGTGTAAGTAAATATTAATGAACGATATTACTCCAAATCGGAAACATCGTCAGATATGAATTAATGGTTGGTTTGTATATCTAAAAAACAATTAACCCCCCCCCCACAAATATTAAATGATGGTCATTCCTCGCACATGGCCGAGGAGATCCAGCGCGAGTGGACAAGTGATCCGCGGTCGGCTCGTGATCTTCTACATATACCTTATCACGCGTTCATGTTTCATATTTTGCACGGACAGAACTATATTTTATTATGTTTTCAACTATTATATAGGTTTAAGATGAAAAGATAAATTTATTTTACTTGTACAGTTGATTAAGCATTAATTTTTTTTATACGACAGCGTACAAGGTAGTTTAAAAATCAAATTATAATCAAACTTCCATGTTACATGTTTGCGGTAGGTGCTAACACGATAACAGAATGTCCTGATTTGTCCTGAATTGAGGCATTTGATGATTATTTTAAAGAATATTCACATGAGTTTTTAAGAACTTAAGATTAGGTTCTATCGGTCACATATTAATCACTCTGTAGTTTTTTCTACATGGTTGTTCGTTTCAGTGTGGAAGCGAACTCATTGCTGCCCCCCCCCCCTCCTCCCGCCCCGCTGACAAGTGCTCGCGCTGGATTTTTTTTAAGTTGGCGAAAAGATATCTAGATCTTTCGAAAATCATTTTTGGTGACTTTTCCTTATGTGTAACATTTTCTCCTCAACGTGTTTCGTTTTCCCACCCGTTTGTTTATTCGGTCAGTCTGTGTTAATTCAATCGCCACGTGCGACCGAAAATCTTGTGTCGCTTCTCAGAACATATGTAATTGAGTAACAGTTGGACGGGTGCTTATATAAACAATAAGAATAATATTCGAAGTCAATCATCTTCACATTGAAAATGTGAAATCGTAACCTGAGAATGTGTCTAATAAATTAACCTGTTAAACACGCCTAACTTCTATAGTTATGAACAGAATAATTCATAATGTATTATAATTAAAAGTTTGAAGTCAAAGGAAATGTTATTCTTGGGAAATACGACTACATTATGCAATGCAGTCGATTGCAGTCGGCATAGAAATCATCAAAGTACTGCAAGTGTCGACAGATTTCTTAATTTTTTGAAAGACCATGATAATTCACTTGACTTGCAGACTATAATATAGCGACATATCTGCCTCCAACCCAAACATATATGCGTTTTTAAAAGTTACACTTTAGTGAGATAGATGTGCGTTATTGGGGATTTTATTTATTGCTTATTGTATGAAAATTGATAAAAAAAAACCTTTTAATTGAAGTTGTGTATTATGAGGTTGTAATGCAACTTAATTTACTTACAAGGTTAGCTACAGCTAGTGGAATACTAATTTCAGCTAAACAATGATTACCCAATATATTAAAATACAAGATAAATAGTTTCCAGAACTATAATACTATGTACATTTAACTGTATATGAAGGTTGCACCCTCATTTGTATGGCTGAAGGTGGGGAGGTAAAAGTGTATCGATGTACATACAATGTATGACTGCACATACGGATTCCGGACCGTGGGTACAGACGATACCCATGATAGTCCTTTAATACATCAATGCGCAGTTTGATCTAAAAGGTGACCAGTTTCATAACTTCTTCGAATTTCTCTAACACGGACTGTCTTATTCCTTCCCAGAATTCCAATTTCCTCAAGCGCAATTGAAGTTTTTTTTCAATTTAATTAGTCAACCCACTGACATAAAAATAAGGATTTTGCATATTATTACATTGTCGAGAGAAGTTATATACATTTCTGTAAATAAGGTTATTTAATTCACGTTACATAGCGGTGTCTCTGTGAAACGGCACTATCTGGTGTAAAATTTAGATGATCGCTTTTGCATAAATTCTCCCGCTGATTTTTTTTTAGCTGATTATATATTATTTTGAATGTCCAAGTCTACTCGTATCATTAAATAATATCAGACGACACACATTTTCCTGTAGAAAAGTTCAGAGAAGCCATCAATTTTGACTAATTACTCAATTTTGTCTAAATTTTCAAAAAATTATAAAGATTTAAATAAAGAAGTTATCCCATAGAAAAGGTTACGTGTTTTGTAGGCAGGTTCGGTTTTTAAAAAAAATAATACAATTCCTGATATGAATCATGAGTACATAATGTTTATAACAATGCTTGCTACCCTTGGAAAATTTAACTCGCCATTAAACATCTCATTTTTTAAAGAATTTTTGAAACGATTACACAAACTGTGTTCGACAAATAGTTTTCCTAAAACATTTTCTTCCTTTCTTTTTCTAAACACGTTTTATAAACAGGCTTTCAATCACAACACGTTTTTATAACAAAAGCAGAACTGAAAGTTTAGATATTATAATCGTTTGACACCATATCACATATATTTTCAAACCGCAGCGACAACGGAAGACCTACTCGTTTTGCCTCGAGCTCTGCTCTAGTTTGTCGCCCCTGAGTAAACGTAATCTTTTAGGAAAAAGTTACTACAATTTTGGATACTAGCATACAACTGTCAGTTTTGTTATTATACATGGCAGAAGACCAGATCATAGCCAAATGTTCTCTCAAACAAGACAACAGACCCTTCTTTATCTCTAATCTGTCTCTTTATTTCGCTTATCAAATTTATATTAGTTTGGATTAAATGAGTAAAACGGACATAGCAAACTCTTTTTTCATCCGTTCCGATATGTAAAAAGATATATACTTTCATCTTAATACGTTTTGGTTCGCACTAGCAGTATGTTTTGCAAAATAAAAAAAAACCCAACATTTATGGTTGGTTGTTTTTTTGGTTTTTTTAATTCCTTGTGTTTAAATATTCATCGATATCAGTGTTGAACTTAGATATCCTGAATTGTGAAAACGGTACTGTAACAGAATGGTACATCATAGTACATGTGTTTATATCTTCTCTTGTTTTTATTGTTTCAATCAACGTCCCTGTATTAGCACGATCCTGGTACAGCTTCATTTTTTTTTTTTTATTCTACAATTGAAATATATATTTGTATGTGTTAAGGCATGATTTCATTGTACATAGAAATAATGTTTACGATACACCGAGCCTCATTTTTGTTTAATGTATTTCTTAAATATTCTTACATATCGTGGAAATGGTTTTACGGTTCATCATATTTCTAGACTCTGGAATGTTTTTAAATAGCATTCAGTCATATTTTGACGAAGACTCATTCACATTTAGAAGTTGTTTTTTTTTTTATCTTTATAACGATCTTCTTGACCTGTAACAAAACAACGGCTGATCCTTTGCACATCACACACTGAGACATTTTTACCAGGACGTGCACCGGACAACGCCTTGCATCTGCAGAAAAACAATTACTTATACTTGCTTTCTAGCTTCAACGACATTTTTTCCTGAGAGCCTACTTCAAGCTGATCTGTGTCAAAACCAGACATCCACCCTTGTTGTGGGCTTGATCAAACATGACTGAAAAGTAGCCGGGTTGTTCTTTTGGGTGTGAGCGATTCGAGCTTTCTCATTTTCTATGGAAAACCTATGCATGAATGGCTTGATTTAAATTTTTAAAAAAAAGAGCCCCAAGATGTCATTTTTAGTAACCAGAATACAGAAAACAGTGATACTAGAAGCCTGTCCAGAATGACAATAGTACTTAGCTGTCGCACAACTATAGAGCTAGTATACCATTTTTATCGTCAATCATTTTCATAATCAAGGAATGATTTGAGATTTCTGCGATGTTTGACAACTTAAAATAATACTCTTGTGCGACAATATAGTTTTTAAAGATAAATTAGTGTCAAAAAGTTATAATTAAGAAAGGAGTCTTATCGTTATCAAACATACTTCTTATAATAAGAAATTCATAAAATGATGACACAGTCAAACAGATCATATTACCAAATGATTTTATCAGTTTAATCAGATTTGACCTTTAAAGAATGAAATAAACAATATTGATATCGAATTATTCATTAGAGATATTTCCAATTTAAAAAAAAATCATATTGCAGGTTGTAGAAGAAGAGTACTGTGGAATCTTTAGATTTTTAAAGTGGCACAATTTTCGTTGAATCCGTGGCTACCTCTCATTTTCTACTATACACCCCCACGAAGTAATAAACTAGGGCTATCAAGTCATGATCCTTTTGCATGTATACGAAAACACACAAAATAACGTCCCCTCGAACCTGTAAAATTTAAGCAATCCAAGAAAATTGGCTCGAACGAATTTTAATGATTCCACTGTATCTGTCAGCTTTTTTTTATTCAGAACGATTTACTAGCTACTGCAAATACAGTTTACATGCATATTGTCATTTGAAATTTAATTAAAAAGCTAGTATATAATGTAATATAGTCCCTTTTACATAAACAACATTCTAATTGAGGCGGTTACATGTATCTACGTGTATTATTCATCACTAGTATATTATATAAGTTGCATTATTATTTCACTTATTTCCAAAATACTGTTTGTTTGGTATTTTCACAAACCATATTTACATTTTTTTTACCAAAATATATTGCTTTAGAAAATATTTTAGATACATATATTTGGATATAAAAAAAATAACATCATCAATTATTGTTCGGTAGAGTTTTTCATAAAAAAATAATGTTTTTGATACATTCAGGTTTTTATAAAAAAAAAAAGAAAAGATCATTTTTAAGATTACACTTTTCATAACATGAAATGACAACAACTGTTTGGACAAATCAAACAAAATCTCGCTTTAATTCTTTTTATTTATGAAGATCGTTCATAAGTAAATGTTGGTTTAAATGAACCCACGCAATATTGTAAATGTAAATAATCTTGTTAATATGGGGTTGTGTATTTGTTGACAGTTAACGTTGCCCTCAATAAACCAGCATACCAGCAGGATCCACTCAGACCAGGTAACGACAAGTATGACGCCAGTAACGCTGTGGACGGACGTAAATCTGACCTGAGCTTGGACGGTGGTCAATGTGCTGTATCACGGTTCTCAACAACCGCCACCTGGTGGGTGAACCTGACCAGTATTCAGAGTATCCATCACATCACTATCTACTTCAGGACGGACAACAAAGGTATAGTCACAGTCATTATGTATCTTGGAAATAATAGCCTCTGTGGTATAAACTGTTATCACGCATAATTTTTTTTTATTTACATGATAACATTTGGGTTTCATCAGATTAATAAATTTTAATATGATTTGCCCTGTTAGTTTGAACACTGCAATACCGGAAAAGAAAATGTTGCTGGTTTTAGTGGAATAGAAACTGGAGAAAATTAAAATGTATCAACGGCTGCAATGAACATAAACAGAAACTGAAACAAATGATCAAACTTATTTACAAATTTAAAATTAAAATTACAAATTAAAGATAAAGGTAGACTATGAATTCAAGAGTTTGCTAAATTCACTTTATAGATATGATTGTTTGCTTTAAAATGAGATGATATGCCAGGAGTCTTTTAAGGTAAGATTTGCGGTTACAAGGAGATTACTCACATTTCATAGTGGCGTAATACCAATTACCTTACAGATGTACATGTATTATCTCACCTGAACTGAAAGCTCAAGTATGCTTTTTTGATCACTTTTGGTCTGTCGTCTGTCTGTCTGTCCATCTGTAAACTTTTCACATTTTCAACATCTTCTCCAGAACCACTGGAATAATTGCCCCCCCCCCCCACATATGAAGTACCTTACAACGCTCTCTCTCTCTCTCTCTCTCTCTCTCTCTCTCTCTCTCTCTCTCTCTCTCTCTCTCTCCACTGATAAGGGAAACGAATCAGAACATCACAATAAGACTTTCATTTACAAGCCTGAATAAAATATGAAAAAAAAACAATTTTGATCGCTGTACAAATTTCCAAACAAAACCGATTTTGAGCGATCACTATATTAATGTAGTCCATCTTCAATAATCATAAACTTTACTATGATTTGATTTCCACGCACAGGAGCCGGGCGAAGTCACTTTCTTATTTACATAAAAAAAACCACACTCCTTTGGTATACGGTGTAATTCTCCGCCGTATGCAGCTGTCACTCTGTCGCTTGTATAGTCTGTTTGTTCTGTACTTTACACAAAGGAGACAGTATATTGTCTATTATATACAGTATTTTTTATCATGGATATGGAATCAGAAACAAGACAAACACTACATGTAACAATCTGTTGTGATAAAACTTAGATAGTGTTTGCTACTTTATATTTTTTTTACAATGATTTTTGTTTTACATATTGATATACACAACTGACATTTCAGTTGAATCAATTCACGACAACTTCACAACGTTAAATTTCCAATATTGCCTCGGGTGTTCATTACATTTAGCAAAGTGGTGGGTGTACGAAGGTTGTTCGGAAACTATGGAGACATTTTCTCTTATTCTTTAAGGAAAAAAGATAAACCCTTGAAATTTCACCAAAACGTAAATAAGGATATAGTTTATCAATGTGAAAAAATTTGATGATTAGATCATTCCATGTAAGCGGATAGACGTGTCTTCGTTCAGTGACCCGGCACAACAGCAAACTGTTCGTAACGTCATTTTACGCTTCTCATTGTTCCTGTGTTTTGTACACCTTACAAACGAACAGAAATAATGATTATTTTTATTTCTCACTTTTCATTTCTAGGTGACACCATTTACATTTTCTCTCATTCTTGTCTTTTTGTTGAAAGGAATTCGAGTTATTTAACTTGAAAGTCGAATTACGGTGAAAGTCTCCTGCAGTCATTTTGTACATATTTTTGAACTGTTGACAACAGTTAGTATGTAAAAAGTACTTGCTATTTAATCCCTTTGCTTAATTCTAGTTAAACAATCAGTGAAAAAAATGATAAACTGAAGCTCTTTATCCTTTGTCATCGTATAGTTTTTTAAACAATTGCGAGGCATTGAAATGTCTTTTGAAATTTCAATCAATTAGATGTATATTCGCTGCGCCGCCTTCACGTCAAAATTCAATGTTAAGTCGTTGTCAGTTTTCTATTGCCTGGTAAATATATTTGTACCATATCCGTATTTCATCTGAAACATTCGTAAAACTTGATCAAAAGTTAGTCGCAAAAAATAGCAAAATGAACATATTCAATTTGATTTCTTTTATCATTAACTGTAAGTCTACGGACACTTAGAAAGTAGATGTTTAAGGTTTTCAATCTCCGAGTTCATGCCCGCGTCGGGTATCCCGACCAATGAGTTGTTTATCTACCGTTGTAAACAAAATATTTAACTTTTTTCTTTATTAAATATTAGTTTGTTTAATTACTTGTTGTGGTATCTTTAATGTTTATTTCAAATTTTACCAAAATTCGCCACGAGGGTATATCATGGTCTCCTCAGTGCCGATCTCAGGGCTTTCTCAGTACCCTCAGTGCCGGTTTCAAGGTCTCTCAGCGCTTCTTCAGTACCCTCAGTGCAAACCTAAGGGTCCCTCAGTACCCTCAGTGCAAAATCCAGGGTCTCTCAGGGCTTGCTAAGTCCTTTCAGTGTAAACCTCGGGGTCCCTCAGGGTTTCCTCAGTACCCCCAGTGCCGACCTCAGAGTTTCCTTAGTACCCTCAGTGCCGACCTCCGGGTATTTTTCAGTGTCATTCAGGGTTTCCTATAGTTTTTTGATAGCCCTAGGTGTTTTTTTCATGACTGTAGTGTATTAAGAGTTAATCTTTTAAAGATCTTCTTCTAAAAAAATAGCCAATGAGGAAAACTGAAACTTTTTCAAAGTTGTGAAAATTATTACCCTCGGAAGTACGGTGGGACCACAATGAGGGGTTGTCATTATACATAGGGATATTTAGAGAACAATCTTTAAAAATCTTCTTCTCGGACACAGGTCAGCCAGGAGAGCTGGAAAATGAGTTGAAACATCCTTATGTAGTGTTTATTCAAATTTGTGAAATAAATATGATTTTAAAAATGGTTTTAGAAATACCAGATTACACTAAGATAAGTTTTCAAATAACAGACCGCAAGCATTTAATCAATGTTTATAGAAACGAAGTCTGCGACATATGATTTGAAAAAGGGTTTTAAAAATTCCAAATTACACTAAGATAAGTTTTTTCCTGAAATCCATGGACTTTAAAAGGTTTTAAGTGTTTTCGTTCACAAAATAGTAGTCCTAAATATTTACAATTGTTGCATTTTATTTTATTTTCAAATAGTTCATTAGCAATTAATAGAAACGAATCATGATGCAAATAATGAGATTTTTTCAAAACATTTTAGGTAAAAATAACCCTTGTAGTAGTCACATACAACATTTGTGTTGCAAAAACGCGGAACGGGAAACGGAACGGAACGGAAAACGGAAAATATCATATTACGTTTATCGCTTTAAAATGTTATAGATTGCCCAGAAACGATTAACTTTGTATCAGTTATTCAAATCTAATGAATGATTATCGACTTGTGGCTGTCTTATTTATATCCTTTTAAATGTCTATCAAATGTACATGTAGTATTATATTCCATTGGCGTTAGTTTGGCACGAAACGGAAAAAATCAAATGTATACGAATTGTCTAATATGTACATTAATAAACGAGTAATTTAGCTATATCTGTTTACTTATTCTGCTTGTATGGTAAGACTGGCATATCAGCGTACCCTACGCCGTTAGTGAAAGCGTTTCGTGTGTTTTATGAGTATTTTCATATTTCAAATATGATGTATATACTTATATCGATATTGAATTTTCGGTGTTCTATACGATCTTAAATCATACAGACAATTCAGTATCATTGAGATGAAAAAAAAAACCCGTACGACTGACGAAATTCAAAATTAGAATAGTACTTACATTGAACATGAGACTAGTAGTGTTAGCAATGCAATTTTGTTTACGTTTGCATTTCTTGGCAGTTGTTCATTCCTGCAGCAATATACATATAATAAAGAGCTCTAGACATTGCCTGGTTTGATTTTCGGATTATAAATTAAGACTGTAGTCTGTCGATCACAAAATCTTCATGTAACACGTTTGGACGATTTAAAAAAAAAACGCACATACCTGTAAAAGATGCAATTGGAATTGATGAAACGAGAAATATCCAAGAAAACTTCATCGGCACATTATAATTTGTAATCGGAAAGAATCACAGGATCGAATCATATTTCTTACGGAGATTTATAACCATTATGGGAAATATTGACACCTTTTCTCTATTTGGAGGTCACTCAGAAGACCTTGCATACTTTTTCTAATGTTATCATCTGGGTCTGTTGAAATGCAAAACCAAAGAGCTAGAGAGAGGGGATCGACGTTATAAAGAAGGAAAACTGAGAATTGTTCATGTTCAACCGCTTGAACCCTGAGATATATATAAATATCGAGTTATTAAGAAAAATGTGAATCGAGGACAGAATATAGTGGTCAATGCAAGTACTGTTAATTTTGAGGAAATAATTATTCTTGAATAAATAATCCAATATTGCTTATCTTTAAAAAAAACTTACATAAAGTATATCGTTTTTGGTACGATTTACAAATATATCAAGTGAATAACATTAGATACTATTTTCTTTTTTTACGTTCCGTTCCGCTTTCCGTTCCGCATTTTAGCAACGCCCAATATAAAATGTATATATTTTTTACAAAATTATTTCCATTTTCTTAACAGGCAGTTTGAAATAATGACCTTCTTTAAACCACTGGTCTGACAGAATTATTTTAAAGTTTATAACAGACTTTAGTAAAGCGAACAAAACGGAATGTAGCTTTGTTACAATACCTTAAAACCGAAAGCTGCAAACCTGACCTTAAGGTTTTAAATCACAAGTAACTAATTTATCAATCTTTTATTATGCCAATACATCAAGGCATGACCTAAGGTAAACAAGTATCGGTATTTATATATAAACGTTATAGAGTTTTCATAAAAAGATTGTCTATTAACAAAAATGGTCAGTGCTTTGTAAATTATTAGACAACAGTTCGCGCAAAGTTATAACAATGCAGAATTGTCTCTCATCTAAAACTGCAATTAATCCCATTTTAGCAGGTAGACAACATAGAAATCAAACTATAGTGTTCGTGTTAACCTTTTTGTCCATATTGTACTTTAAGTATACCTTAATCTCCTAAATGCAGATTGACACAAACAATCTCCAACATCTATTCATGACTAAAATTGCGAGCAGATTAGATTACTATATATTCATGTATATGTAGAGAAAATTCTTTAAATCACAATATACATCTTAGCGTGTTTAAAAGTGACACTTGATTGGTCAGATTCGAGTTTTACCTTCTATAAAGAACATTTATTTTTAACCGGGTTTTCCAACGGAAAAATCCGGTTATTAAAATGGTGAAAATGGCGGGCGGGCGAGCGGCTGCCAAAAGGGTACCCTCATTGTACGGATAACTCCTCCTACAGTTCTTAAAATAGGAAGTTGTTCTTTTGCAGATCAGTTGTACATATATCAGAGGTGTGCACATGCTAGGATTTTGATTTCCGATAATTTATGAAAAAAATACCAGCTTTTGAACTTAGCCATTTTTTGGCAAAATGTTGCATATACATGTAGGGTACTCCATTTCACTGGATTCGGGTTGACATGGATTATGGATACAGTTTACATAAAAGAAAACCCGGTTTGCTGTCACATTGACAGCTTTTCACTTGTTAAATTATAAGCGACAATTACTATATATTATTTTAAAAAATTATATCTGTAGCACAATTAAACTGGGATATGCTCAAACAAACTAATGGATTCCAATGTAAGATACTGTGTTAAAGAAGGTGCTAGCACGATAAATTAACCTTTGTATGTATAGGCCTAGCTCTTTGAAATCATTTCATATTTTTTCAAGGTCAGATATTAAAGGGATTATGAAAATTTTACATTAACTTTAGAAACGTTTCATATTATCTACCCACCACGGTTATTAATAATATTATGTTCACTGGTGTACCTTTAGGTTTGTATTGCAGTTCAAGTGATATTTTGTTCAACAAGATGACGTTAGGTGCCTTGTCATGTTCTTTACTGTTTGGATTATACGTGCTTAGTTTTTAAGAAATGGTTCAGACAGCCCTGATCGCCACACACTCTCTCATGCAATATCTGACACTGACTGAATTCCAATTTGTTAGCACGATCGTATCATTATGACATATAAACGTAATATTTAGTTTTAAACAAGGAAGTTTTAGTTATTTCAATATTTTTTTTCCTGACAATTCTTTCTAACAACAATGTTATACGATAGTTGCTGAACATTTTATAATACTCTTAATATTAAATCGTTGTCCAGTACTTTTAATTCACATTGATATACAACTAGTGTTGTTAAAAAATGCCAGTTAAAATGTTTAAAATACAGTATCATAATTTGGTTTATATATATAAATGGTTTGATAAAACGTTACTATTTTTTTTTTCTTATATAATTCTCAGAGTTTAGCCCCAACTATTGAATTGGATATTATAATAAATGGTTGAGGTGTTATTTTAAACGACAAATAAATGAAACCTGCATATGTATTCCATGTAAATGTGCGTTAAACTATATAACTATTTTAATCAATAGGTGCATGCAGAATGCGTAATTTGTTCCGCCTATAGTGCATTTGATATTAAGCAATGTTTAGTTTATATTGTAAAAAAAAGAATCATATAAAATTGTTGTTCACATGATCAACAACGTCTTGTACAGATTACTGGTATCGGAGGTACATAGCAAAGGGTTTACTTGGATTCTCTGTGTATGTCTCCAATACCACGGATAGATCACAGGGAACGTTGTGTTTCAAGGACAACAACTTCACAATAAACACAATGCCTTCTGTCTTCACAACAAACTGTTTTGTTCATGGACAATATGTCATCTACTACAACGAGAGACTACCAGGAGTTGTCTACCCTGACGATTATTATCCATCTGTTGTCATTTACCTTTGTGAAGTAGAAGTTTATGGTAAGCATTTTTTTAATTCCAATAACCTTTGAAAATTGTTTCATGTGTGATAACATATCCACACTTTTTTTTTTCTTCAAAATATAGAACAATAAAACAGTGTGCAGACCTTGTGGATTAAACAATTAAAGTTACAGTGTTGTTGATTGAAATAAATCTATCAAATTTTATCCAGTCATTTAAAGTGTCTATTTTAACTTCTGAATGTTTGCCCCCCTCAAAAAAGCTGTTTTGAGTAGCAATTTACTTGCATTATCCGTGTATGTCTCTAATATCACGGATAGATCACATGGGATGTTGTGTTTCAAGGACAATAATTTCACAATAAACACAATACCTTCTCTCTTCACAACAAACTGTACATTTTACTGGCAATATGTCATCTACTACAACGAGAGACTACCTTGATTTGTCTACCCTGACGGTTATTATTGTTATGTATGGATTAACCTCTGTGAGGTAGAGGTGTATGGTTAGTGTTCTTTATAAGTCTAACAACCTTTGAACAATGTTGTAATATCTATCATATTTGGTCACATATTTACCTTTACTGTCAAAACATAACCCCAAAAACTATTGTGTAGACCTTGCGGAGTAAATCAGTAATGAGACTATCAAATCGTGTTCAAATATTTAAAGTGTCCATTTGTTCTAGGAAGCACCCCCCCCCCCCCGAAAAAAAATGACACATTGTAAAATGGTATGCTTAGCAATTTTTATGTGGATGTGAATTATTAAAACTAGGCACAAAGAAACCTTTTGATAATAAATCAATATAAAGATGATTAAGGACAGTAATAAAGCATTCCAAACATTTCATTTACCTCCAAATTAACTGAATCCTCTTCCTGTAATACTCATGGATGTTACATGTATGTTAGAGCGGGGTTAAAGTAGCCAAATAGTATAACTGATAAGATGGCAAATATCATTACATTAAATATAAATAGTGTATGTTTGCGAAAGTAACAGTTGATATTGTTGAAAACTATTGACAACCGATGCGAAGTAATAATTTATGTTATTATACTGAATGTCTTAATTTTATAGAAACAATAACTGCCTTAATATGAAATGACGTGGATTTTACGACAAACCGTATGCGCATTATTTACATACATGTAACAATCCGTTGTGTTACAATGTACCCATTGCCAAATGTGTTGCTAACTCTGAGTGGAATAGAACGGATCATCAACTGTATCTTAACCAATCAGATTTCGGTTTATAACATGAAAGTATAGTAAAAATAATGTGTTATTTAGTGTTGTTATTTTTCAACTCTGAGGTCAGAGTACTTTAGTACGAGAGACGGAGTTGCATGCTAGTCATGTACTGGATATGCATTGGCTTTTCTAGCATCACTGCATTATCGGAATGTCTGTACATTGTGTCATGACTTTCAATAACATAAGAAAACCTTTTAAGGTTGATGACATCGTCTCTGGCCAATAATTTCGGTCCTAATGGCTTAATGAGGGTATAGCTCATTGCTGGTCTATCACACACACATCACCAGTGTGTCTTAGTATTTCAATCTGCTCTACTACTAGCTAGCCAATAACATGAAAACAAAACATTCAGAGATACGCAGCACAGTTAAGGCTGCCAATAAATTCCGTTCAGACAAAAAGTACGGGGAATGTGCATTATGACATCACAGTATATTACAAACTTCGAAAGTGCTTATTTATTCATTTATCAGAAACATAAATTTATACTTATTTTTTAATTGAAAGCAACTAATGCTATAACTTACAAATTCGATGTCCGTTATGCCATACACACTGTAAAATAAGCGAGATTCGTTCTTGCTGTACTACAAAATATGACGTCATATGCTTACAAAATGACGTAATATGTCACATCAATGAAGGCAATCATGAAGATTTTTAGCGAATAGAAATAAATGTTGAAGATTTACAGAAAGTTATAAAGGAATATTTTGTTCAACATTATTATTAGTAGAATACTACTTATATAGTCATATTTTCAATCTGTTAAATTATGCATCGTATAATAATGCAACCTCCGTTTTGTATAAAATATCCTAAATCTTAAAGCCAGGTACATAAATGAATCATTCAATTGCAAGGCATACATTTATCTGTTCATGAGAAAATTTTACATGTAACATTTAAATATGCTTTGTAATTTAAAAATATCTGAGATCCTTGTCAAATCTTACAAATTAACTATCTTTTAATGATATTGACACTGTGATCTTCGAAATTGTTCAACAAATGCATTATAAATGATGGTTTCTAGTAACAAATTTTATTGTCTAAAAAAATTGGCAGCATTTTTCAAAATCTACAATATAACATCAAGTCATTTTATAATTCAGCTAATACATCTGCTTGTACCATGCGACCGCCATATCACGTGACCACTATGAACATAAAATATTGTACTGTTGTAATATTAGAAATATATTACATTTGAGCGACCATTATTAATTTTAAAAAGGAAATGTCCGTTAAACTAAAGTATACGTGTTTTCAACACAACAATTCGTCGATATTTTTATTGGCCGCCTTAACTGTACTGCGATTTTTCCTATACTTCTTTTTCGTGTAAAAAAAACCGCATGATATATAGTAAAGGTTGATGACCATTGCGAGAGATATCCTTTAACTTATTTACCATTCCTTTAAAGTCGTCAAGCAACAGCGTTTTAAGTGTCTAACTGTTTTGCAATAAATGTTGCATTATTGCAATTACTGTATGTTTTTCGTCAAATTGGAAATTGGTATTTGTATTTTTGATCTGTGTATTCTATCTCTAAAACATTGTATAAAATATCCTAAATCTTAAAGCCAGGTACTTAAACAAATCATTCCATTGCAAAGGAAAACACTTATCTGATCATGAAAAACTTTTACATTTGAATTTGAAATATGCTTTGTCATTTAAAAATGATCTTACAAATTAATTATTTTAAAATGAAATTGACACTGTGGTCTTCAAAATTGTTCAAGAAATGCAATAATAATAATGGTTTCTAGTAACAAATACTATTATCTAAAAAAGTTTGCAACATTTCAAAATCTACGATATAACAAGTTATTTTATAATTCAGCTAGTACATCTGCTTGTACCATGCGACTGCCATATCACGTGACCACTATGAACATAAACTGTCGTACTGTCGTATTTTATTTTTACAGTAATATATTGCATTTATACGTGTTTTCAGCACAACAATTCGCCGATATTTTTATTGGCCACCTTAACTGCACTGCGTATACTGTGGAATCATTAATTTTCGTGGGGGCCAATTTTCGTGGATTGCTTAAATTTTACAGGTTCGTGGGGACGTAATTTCGTGTATTCTCTTAAACCTACAGAGGAAATATGTCTTTATTTCCCTAATTTATTAATTCGTGGAGGATATTAATTCGTGGATGAGAGGTACCAATGAATTCCACGAAAATTGAGCCACCATGAAATCTAATGATTCCACAGTACTCCTATATTTTCTGTTTGTGTAAATAAATATATAGTAAAGGCTTATGACCATTGCGAGAGATATTCTTTAACTCATTTACCATTCCTTTAAAGTCGTCCAGCAACAGGGTTTTAGGTGTCTAACTGTTTTACAATAAATGTTGCAATATTGCCATTATTGTATGTTTTTGGTTAAGTTGGAAATTGTCTTGATGGACTTTTGTGCATACCACTACACAAAGTCCCGTAAATGAACGCCTCTTTCATCTTTTTTTTTCATCAAGAATAGAATTGAATATACTCAAAACAAGATCAAATATGTAATAAATAGCATTTGATGTACAGGATGTCCAGCAGCAGGGTTTTACGGATCTAACTGCTCCATACCCTGTCCAGACGTTAACTGTCAATACTGTCACATAGAGACGGGCTAAAGCCAGTGTTGTAAACCTAGATACCGAGGCCATCACTGTGAATTATGTAAGAAATAGGTTCAATAAAACAGCATTATTAACTACACGACAAAGCTTTAATATAAAACTTTGGAATATTTGTTTTATTCTGACGCAATCATACAAAACATATATACATGTAAGTATGTACTATTTTATTAATTGTATGTAATGAAAGTTCATATACATGTGTGTACTTATGATTAAAATAAAACCAAAAACATTTAAATCCTTTATTTTAGAACCAATCCGACTCCAAATAAAAAAAATGCTAATTAATTCCTGTTTTGACTTTTAAAAGTTTCACAAATGTTTAAAAAAGTATTGTTAGAGTGCAATTTGGTAAAATTTTCTACAACAAATGTGTAACAAACAAGCTAAAGCAAATTTACAGCTATTGAGAATATTTATTATGTCCCAGTTTAGTCCTTACATGAAACATGAAATTTTAAGATTTGTTGACTGCTGTAATGTTTAAAAAATAGAGTGTTTACGGCCTTACCTGAAGAAAAAGTCACTTATTTGGGTGTTTTAGTTTCGAGTCTTGTTTTTACCTGTAGTTCCCCACGGTAAACTTCATCTAAATAAAGAGGTGTTTACAATTATAGGTCGATAATCGTCAAAAACCAGACGTTCTCGCCAATGGACTGCTAAAATATAACAAAACTGTTCGGGAAATATAATTTATTTTTATTGTTTCTAATCTTGATTTGTAAGAGGCTAATTTGGTTGCATGTAGTCGTACAGTGGTAGCAATCTTATTGTTGACAAACGACACGCATGATTCTGATGCACGCACGATCAAGCACGATACACGAACAATCATGCATGATACACGGACAATCAAGAACTTATTGAATTTTCACAATACACGAACGATAACGATAAATCACAGAAACGAATAATTCTACACAATTTAACATGCAAAATCAAAATTAATCTTTTATATTATAATTATGAAACAGCGTAGTGAAAATAAAAATAAGTTCATTTCCTTGTTTTGCCAATGAACTTTATATCTGTAAATAATGGTCTTATCGATTATATAACGTACGACAGTTTGATGTACTGTCATCTTACCGTTTCAGAACGAATTCACTGTGAAAGAGCTAGAGCCACGAAGCATCAAAAAATGCCCTATCATTAAAAATTACAATATTTTGGTAAAATATAGGGTAGGATCTTAGCTTTTCATAACTCTTTTTCTTTTTTCGATATCTATCATACTTTTTTATAAACGGAGTTTACAATATGGCATTGTTTTGATGAAAAATGTAGAACAGACGTCATTTTTGTCAAGTAACGTCATGAAATGATAAAACTACGTATGACTTGAATCTAATTAAATAAACAAAAAAACATAAATAAAATTATCATGTAGACATTATAATTATTTTATGAAAATAAATTTATTGATGAAAATAGCATGAAAAGCTTATTTACAATATAGTTTAAAACATATTACAGGGACCAGTGCTGAAGGTCAATAAAACGGCGGTACATTTATATATGTTCTTTTTTCTGCAATTTGAAACTGCATGAAGTAATGCTGATGATGCGCAATGTATAACTGAGGATTAATCATTGAATTCTACCAATGTAATCACAAATTATTAAAAAATAAATACATAAATATGTCAGAGATACGGTAATTGAATTTAATAGAGATATATGTAATCTCGAATTTTGATGCATTACTGTAACAGTCTGTGTACATTATTCTACATGATAATTTTACTTGTTTCAAGGCTTCGATATTTTCACCCAATACTGGCGCTTTACAGCAGTTAGGTGCCAGGGTTCAGTTCTTTGAAATGTTTAATTTTCCCAGTTTTTTGTGGGCTCACCGTGCGTTCATGTGCGCTCTCCGCTCCGCTCCGTTCCCGCTCATCGTGCACAAATCGCCGACCGTGCGTTCACAAAGATTTCGCCATGCATGCGCTCACTGCGTTCGTTCAGTGTTCACTTATTATTTAGTCAGATAATATTATATTTAGGCTTATAACAATACAAACATGTAGTTTATTGTTATTATTTCCTGATTACCAACGAAACACAATGTAACAATACCGCCCGGGGCACTCCAAATAAATCGTTCATCTTGCGTTCACATAGAGTACATATATCGTTCAACATTCACTTTGCGCTCTGCGTTCGCTCTCAGTTCACCGTTCATAAGCGCTATCCAAATTCGCCGTTCGTTTAGAGCGCAATCAGTGTGCGCTCACCGTTCACGAACTATTCAAGTGAAAAATAAAACCTTTTAGCGACTGTGTTTATGTAATGGATGTACTAGTATGCCGAAAGCAGTTCTGTATGAAATAATATAAAACAGTTTCGAGGCCCGTTATAGGGCCGAGAACAGTGATATTTTTTCGTACAGAAGTGTTTGAGGCATATATAGCCATTGAATATCATTGTTGATTCCTGAGACAGCCTGATTTTAAAGAATAACAGTGTTGTAACCACTGATATCAAGAAGCTCTCTAATATATCGGACTGTCACAAGTAAAATTTTTGACTGCTGGAACAAAGGAATGACATTACAGCAGTGTTTTAATTTTTATTAATTAAATGAAAAAAGAATATCGATTTCTTTAAAAATATTCTTATGAGTTAATTATTCCTTATAAATGCCATAATGTCTATTCATTTACATTTCATTTTTTCTAGTGATATTCATGTCCTTTGAGAATTGTTACAAGTGATAAGCTATCCGTAAATGTCTTGAGAATTAAGATCATATTTCAGAGAGAGAGAGAGAGAGAGAGAGAGAGAGAGAGAGAGAGAGAGAGAGAGAGAGAGAGAGAGAGAGAGAGAGAGAGAGAGAGAGAGAAAGAGTGTGTGTGTGTGTGGGTGTACTATTTCGGAGCGAAGATAGGTTAAAATGAATATTTTTATTTAAAACATCAAGCAGTAGCACATAAATAATGTTGTAAAATTGTCTTGAAAAGTCGAGTTCATAGCAAGCCTGTAGAATTTGTGTTATCATATGTAAATCGATTTTTTCAGAGGGTAGGGAAGGGGGTGGGGGTTGAATGGAAACAAATACTGTTTTAAATCTCTCTGTACTCATCGTTGTTTTTTTTTTAAAGAAAGGGCCCGGCAATCTGATTTTTTTCTATATTCCATACAAGAAAAACTTTAATTAGATTTAATACGCATAAAATAATCAAAGATGATTTCAATCGAGAATTTTATAGGCAAAAGTAAGTCACCGATGTACACACATTTAGAGTGATTTTTTATTTTATTGGACAAATTATCAACAAAGACATCGCAATTAGGATAAGACTTCTATATAGAGCACATGCTGATAATGTATTCTAAGCTGTGTATACCAAAAGCCGTCTTCATCGAAACGGACACAATCGATCTTTTAAGAAAGGAGTGTAACTGCATGTAACGGTTCACCGAAAATACATTGACCACGCGACAAATCAACACTGATCAACAGGTGGCTAATAAAGAAAAGACGTATGTATTTGCAAAATTTTTTTATGCAAGGGACGATTGGCTTAATATTCAATTACAGCTGTACTTAGGAATTAAATAATCAAGTTTTTTGACGGAATAAATTAAGTTTATCATATATGTACATGTTTCCATGTGATGTCGACTGTCTTTCTCCCGCGGTATTCAGGAACACGTACTTGTGTGAAAAAAATCTCTTGCATCTTTCCTTTCGTTTAATGCATTTCACCGTTTGACAAAAAACCCACAACTAGCTACGTATACATGCTATCGCTTATTCTACATAAAGGTATAGGAATATATATTTACTTACGTACGTACAATGTTAACTTTGCCAATTATATTTTTCTCTGTTTATAGCAATGTTCATGTATCTCATATTCTACTGCAATTGAATAATACCGTGGTACATAGAAATAATGCTTTTTAAAAAGGCATACTTTACTGGTCAATTCTATTGGCAAAATACTAAAAGAACTCAAGATTCCATGTACAGATTCAACTGACGTCGCAAACGTCAAACTATGACGTCATTGATGATGCACGATGTAAGCATGAATACACAGTATAAAATTACTAGATAAAACATGTCAAAGTTCAGATTATATGCATTTCTTCCTCAAATATTTGATAAAATGATGATTTTGTAAATAATCACAAATAATTCTTTATCATTATTAATTAAATTCTGCTATTTCAATAAAAAGGAAGCAAATAATTACCCTAAAATACAGTGGTCAGTGTTATTTTCTGTTATTAAAATTTTCAAAATTTGTAAAATACACATTGGCCACACTTGAGTACCTCTACGAAATTTTGCAGGCGGAAGCATTTATGCAATATCTCTCAGTTCTAAAAGTTCCAAAGAGGTACTCAAGTGTGGCCACAATCAAATTTGGGAAATACTGCAGTAAAATCTACAATTTTCAGCTATTTTTAACGATCATAGTATGTTTGATGATGCGCATGTGCTAAACGGTGGGGCCGAAGTGAAAAAAATTCATATGCATAGAAGCAGAATAGTGTGCCCTACATTATAAGTAATTACAATTTGTATTGTATCAAACTTCAGTTTTGTGAAAATTTTAAGGCACATTTTGATGCTTCGTGGCTCTAGCTCTTTCTTACAAATCCGTTATTGAAATGTAACGAATAACGGCTATAATAACGAATGTGTTTTGCTCTATCATTTAATAAGTTATATACCGGTATTATTATTCAACGGAGATTTTTTTTTATATAACAAACATAAGATATTTTTCAGTACTGTATATTGGATGTATTTTAGCAAGTTTTAAAAAACAAAACCAGTAGTCACTTCCTTTTATGAGTCGAGTATTATACAATGTTGCGGCAAACATGTACACATTTGTATTCTTTTTAAATTTCAGAAATCATATTGTCTATTTATACTTAGCTAACCAAATTTGTAACTCCAAGAACAGTATTTCTTCTTTTATAAAGAACTACGCAGCCCTCGAATTGGTGTTTTTTTTGGTATAATATTAGAATGCTGACTGTGAATTCGTCTACAAAGGTCATCTGGTTTTTCAACCGATAACAAACGTGACAGACGATGAGAAAAGTGTAGTTCTTTGTGCAGCATTATTAAGCTGTTGCGACCCGTAATATGCCTAGTTATTATGCTCATGCTTGCCTTTGTCTTAATCAGATACAGCTGTTTTATTGTGTAAAAATCACATTTTTTTGTATTTTTACTAGCATGTCCACGTGGTTATTTTGGAAATAAATGTACTGAAATATGCAATGTCACATGTGCTGGATGTAACAATGTGAATGGCGTATGCGACTCTGGGTGCATCCCTGGCTGGAAAGGTTATCACTGCAACGAAGGTAGCGTTCATAATATTTAAAGTTTAGAGCGGAATTATTTCAGGCAGACTATATTTACAACACTATCTAAAATGACTTTAGCACTGATTCATAAAAAAATTATGATGATGAAATTTAGGTTTTGTAGCATTAAGGTAGTCCATCGATAACTAAGGAGAATTTAACAATTTTGATTGTTCTATACTACATCAAACAATATTCGTAAGCTATTATGAGACTGTCATAAACCAAACTCAGGTGTATGTATGTAGTGAACTAAATGAGCTTCTGCACTTCAATTTTTTTTTAAATTGTCTGCCCTTCAGGACAATTTTCAAATATAATTTTCTGAAAATATGTTTTGTAAACTATAATTTTTTTAGCATATTCGAAGAAAAGTAAGCTTTTGCAACTTTTTACCAAGAACAATGTAAGAAAATTGCTTGTACTAAAGAATATATTAAAATGTATCTCTTCGATAGACATTTTTATTTAATAAACTCATAAAAAAGCGCAATAAGAGGTTAGTGATCAAACTTTCATTCTAATATGTTTTACGGTGCGACCGTTGGGGCGAGCGCAGCATGTGATCAAATAATGAATTATGATAAATCAATAAAAATAAAAGTATCAACGTACCGTCAATGAATTTGAATGCAAAATGAAATATAAACATGCCTATTTTTTCTAGTTAATTTTCATAATTCATAATTTATTAGATTGTTTATCTCAGATACAATCTTGTTGAATAATAAAGATTTTAACATAATTTTTATTGCAGTTTATTTCCTCTTTTCTTGCAGCAGGCATTTTTCTTAACCCTACATATAAAAATTGACTTATCATAGAGCCCCCCCCCCCCCCCCCCCCGTTTAAAAAAAAATATATAATTTACGAAATATAAAGATTTGCTGATCATTTAAGAGAAACGGTTTTGGACCCCCCCCCCCCCCGGGAGGATGTAATAAATGTGAAAATTAAGATACCATTGAGCAGTTAAAGAGCTAAATGCATACCACTGGCGTCGGAAGCGAATTGAAAGTAGGGGGGGGCTAAACTAATCCTCAGAAATATTGAGGAAAAAAGCTATTTCCCAAAATCATGAAAATCCTAATCCGTGGGGTGGGGGTGGGGGGGGAAGTATACCTGTTCTTTCGAAAATAAATTCCCCTTCCCAATTTTTTTTCCCCAAATCATGAAATTCCTAATCGGGGGGGGGGGGGGGGGGGGGGGGGGGGGCGCTAGTATGCCTATTTCTCCAACTTCTCAATCATTCAAGGTGAATTTAGGAACAATTACATTACCGGCGATAAAAAGTGGGGGGGGGGCTAATACCCCTATGATGCTTTGTGCCTAATGGTTAAGTCTAACTTTGCCAAAAAAAAGTGGGGGGGGGGGGGCTAAGCCCCCCCCCCCCCCCTAGTCCACCCAGTTCCGACGCCTATGCATACTACGCACTCACCATTCCTCACCCGGATTAGAATTTCCCTGATTTTGAGAATTTCATTTTCATTTTGCTCGTAAATATTTTTTGAATGACGCCCCCTTTAAAAAAAACGTTCCTGGAAATTACTGTAAATATATAGTGAATAAAATAAATGTGAGCATTCATCCAAATGAGAGCAGGTTACAACTGTTTCCTATTAAAAAAAAAAATGTCCCCATTCGTTAGCTTTGCAAGATTTTGAGAATATTTTGATATTTATATTTCAGCAGATTAACAATAACTACCTAGAGTAATTTCCCCTTATTGTGACGTCAACGTTTACGTCGGTCAAGTGTCGTCTGTCTCTTTAAAAAAAAAACTAAGTGAAATATACTGTTTTGTTTACTTAAAAAGCATGAAATTCTTGAAACTACACAATTTATCTGTTTCTCAAAAGTTTTACTTTGATTCTCGCAAGAAGGAATCAAGTCTAGTGAGATCGTCCGACATTGATAAATTGCATTGTGGGTCGAAATTTACTGACTCCGAAAAATTCCATGGGATCAATGTGCAAGAAATCCATTGTGACGTCACTCGAAGGAACGACAACTCTGTTAGTCTTATGTAATGGAATTATTAGGGTTTTCCGTTTTCAACGGAAAACCCTTCTGTTATTCTACGGTTTCTTTTTCTTTATTATTATACTTTTTTTTTCTTTTTCTGACTTTTTTGGAGCGTTATTTCTCAGAAACTATTCAACCGATTTACACCAAATTTTTAGGAGTTATATAGCATCAATGTCGCTACTGATTGTTAAAATTTCAAATGATAACGTCACTTCCGGTTTCAGATATGGACGATTTTGTAAATTTTTTAGGGTCATTTTGTCCACGCATCTCCTCTAAAACTAATCATGATAAAAGATTGAAATTTGCAGGGATTGTAGATGAATGTCTTTAGATTTCCCTCCATGCTTCCAATTGCGAAAAATGCGCAAGGCCTAGAAGCTCGCCTGAACCTGAAAATTAGCACCAAATTTTTTCGCAAAATTTTCGCACATTTTCCGTAATATCTTTTGACGTATAAATATTTTGTTAAAACATGTAATGCAAAAGCTGTTTCAATTTGCACGGGCTTTTATTTGATATCAAGAAAAGGGGCTGGCCCTTCAAATTAGGGGCCAAGAGGGCTCTAAAGTCTTTTTGCAATAACTTTTTAGCAAACAATAATTTGTTATCAATTATAGAAGCAAAAATGTTCATTGTACAGCTGTTTATCTATACAGTACCATACTTATGTCATATATTACGTAATTAGGGGTTTCAAGGGGCCAGAAGTTCAAAACTTTGATCATTAATATCTGAAAAAGGAGAAATATTTTGAAAAGCAATGTAGAACAAAAGTTGTTCAAAATAATGTTTTGTACAATATGCTACCTTAAATGTTTTTGTTTATGACCCCATTTAGGAGTTAAAGGGCCGGCCCCTAAAACACATTTGTACAGATATCTCAAGAACGGTAAACATTTTGTGAACACTTGTCAAACAAAATATGTTTATATTTACAAGACCTTTCATTTGATGTCAAGAAAAAGGGGCTGGCCCCCCAAATTAGGGGTCAAGAGGGTTCTATTGTCTTCTTACAATAACTCTTTACTGAACACTATTTTGTTATTAATTATAGAAGCAAAAATGTTCATTGTACAGCTGTTCATCTTTACATTACCATACCTCAGTCATATATTACGTAATTAGGGGTTTCAAGGGGCCAGAACTCAAAACTCTGATCATTAATAACTGAAAAAGGAGAAATATTTTTAAAAGCAATGTAGAACAAAAGTTCTTCAAAATAATGTTATTAACAATATGATACCAACAATTTTGTTGTTAGTGGCCCCGGTAAGAGGTTAAAGGGTCAGCCCCTAAAACGCATTTGTACAGATATCTCGGGAACGGTTTACAATTCATGAACACTTGTAGAACAAAATATGTTTATATTAGCGAGACCTTTCATTTGATATCCAGAAAAAGGGGCTGACCCCTCAAATTAGGGGCAAGATGAGCTACTTAGTCTTTTCATAATAACTCTTTTCTGACCAATAATTTGATTTTAATCATCAAGCAGCAAAGAAGCTTTTATTAAGCTGAATTTAAAACCGAAACCCGTTTTAAAATCGGACGATGCATTACAGAGATATCGGGGTTTAAAAATTGATTTTTCCGGAAATTTTGGTCTGCGTCCTTGGTTTAAAAAATAGCGTAATTATATTAAAATTAATTCGTACCAAAAATAATTGTTAAGTCGTACTTGAACACATTCGGATTTTTTTTTTTTGGTTAAGTCGTTCATGAAATCGGAAAGGTGTTTGTTAAGTGGTACTTAAAATCATTCGTATTTTGTTCAGTCGTATATAGTCGAATAATTAGATTTTTTTTTCATATTTTATATTTTAGTTACTCTTGCTATTGGTTTAAGAGCTCTGCTTCTTACAGGAACTTCCAGCTTTACTTCCGACATTAACGGAAGACCCACTCGTTGCTTTGCAACGAGCTTTGCTCTAGTTTTATTTACAATGCATGATGTACATAGTCTTTATCTTGTTCTCGTGAGAGTGTGAAATGGGAAACCATATTTACAGGGAATTACTGGGATGATTAAAACAAGGCATTACTGGTCCGATTTACTGACGCCAAAAAAATGCGTTGAATGAATGTGCAACTAGTCCGAATTTTCTATTCACACACGCCTTGCCGGTAGAGCTCGCTTCGCCGGCGAGCTGCTCTTGCTATTATATATGAAAAAAATAGTTATGAGTGGACTACAGAAATGAGAACAAGGGGGGTCTAGTAAAGCCAATGCATTCTTTTAAAAGTGTTCATTTTAGGAAACAATGGTTGTTTATTGATTTGGTTTATGGAAAAGTTGTAAATTGTATTTAAAAAATAGCTTAAAACTTAGGTTTTTGTTTGTTTTGTTTGGCTTATATATATATAGATAAAACATTCAACACACTGCTTACCAAATATTTAAGGTCTTCCGTTTCCAACGGAAGACCTTATTATTTTCGTTCGGTTTCTTTTTCCCTATTATTATTAAGGTCTTCCGTTGGATACGGAAGACCTTATTGTTTTTGCTTTGTTTCTTTTCCTCTATTATTATTATTCTTTTTTTTTTCTCCCACGTTTTCTCGAAAACACTTCAGCCGATTTTGATAAAACTTTCAGATCTTGTTTATGACAACATTTGTAAGAAAAGTACGTGGGATTTTTTGGTCGTCACTTCCGGTCCCGAGATATTAAAGATTTTATGTTTTTGCTTGGTCACAGGTTTTCTCCAAAAGTGTTTAAGATAGAACTTTCAAATTTTCAGAGATCGTAGAGAGTGAACGGCCGCAGTGTACTACGCATATCCGAACGTCCGCCGTCACTTCCGGTCGTCAGCGGAAGGAAATGAAAAACCTTATATTTTCAATTTTTTGAACTTGAATTTTTTTAATGTTACTATTCGATAGAGACACTCTAAAAACCTCTGAATATGAAATCTGTTTAAAAATCTATCCATGCATTCTCGAGATTTTGGGCTCCAAAGTTCTGAAGCGAGAGTCCGCGTAGCTCTGTCGTTAGAGTGGTGGACTTGTGTCCAGGCGAACCGGGTTCAGTCCCCGAGTGCCGATTATTTTTTCTTGCTTAACTGTGTTTTGTTTAACGATTTTATCTTTATAATGATGGATTTGAATGTTTTCCGTTTTCTTTTTGTCATAAATAAAATAAAAGCGGATTTTTTTCAGTCAAAATATAGAGCTCTTTTCTGTCAACTGCTCGCTAAATTCGGACGATTGTCGCATTGCCGGCATCAAAGACATGCCGCCGTAGCACCCCTGCAGTTCGACCGCATTAAAGTTCACTGGATCGCTTTGCCGGCATCAAAGAAATGCCGCCATTTCAATGATTGTATACACACAACATTTAGCAATTTTACGTAATTAAGGGTTTTAGGGGGCCGAAAGGTTAAACTTTCGAGCACCCATATCTCAGAAAGGAAAAATATTTTGAAATGCAGTACAGAAGAAGAGGTGTTCAAAATGATGTTCTTAACAATATGCAGCCTTCAAAATTTCGTTCAACGGCCCCTTAAAGGAGATAAGGGATCAGTCTCTAAAACCTTTTTTCTCATATATCTCCAGAACGGTAACAAATTTCTAAACACTTGTTGAACAAAATGTGTTTAGAATTAAGTGACCTTTCATTTGATATCAAGAAAAAGGGACTGGCCCCTTTAATTAGGGAACCAAAGGGCTCTTAAGTCTTTTATATATATAGCCCTTTACTGAGGGTTATTTTGTAGAATGTTATAGAAACAAATATGTTTATCTCACAGTTATGTATCCAAGCAATGTAATGATTTTATCATGTGTAATGTAATGAGTGGTCTTTAGGGGCCAAAAGTCCAAAATTTTGATCACCCATATTTCAGAAAGGAAAAATATTTTGAAATGCAGTACAGAAGAAAAGGTGTTCAAAATGATGTTCTTAACAATATGCAACCTTCAAACTTTCGTTCAACGGCCCCTATAAGGAGATAAGGGATTGGCCCCTAAAACCTTCTTTCCCATATATCTCAAGAACGGTAACGGATGTCCAAACATTTGTTGACAAAATGCTTTCAGATTTAAATGACCTTCCATTTGATTTCAAGAAAAAAGGGCTGGCCCCTTAAATTAGGGGATCAAAGGGCTCTAAAGTCCTTAATCTATAGCGTTTTACTAAGAGCTATTTTGTGAAAGGTTATTTAAGCTGAATTAGGTATAAGACGTTTATACATCCTAACAATATATTGATTTTCTCTTGCGTTACCTAATTAGGGTTTTTAGGAGCGAGAGGTAAACAAGTTTAATCTTTTCTATCTCAATTTGGAGAAATGCAAGTATTTAAAAAAGCAAAATAAGAAAAGTTATAAAATGCGATACAAAAAAGGATAAGTTCTTCACACCTTTTTCCATATCATGTTTTTTGTTGAAAATCAAAGTCGATGATGTCATATTTCCTTCTAAAAATCGGACGGAAGACCTCCTCGTTGCTCGCAACGAAATCGTGTCTAGTTTTTTTTATAATTATGAATATGAGACACAGCACTGTAATGTACATGTGTTAATTATATTAAAGAATGTGATAAAGGATCGTATGGTATTGGATGTAATGAAACATGTGGACACTGTCGTGATGTAAGCCAATGTTCCCATATCAATGGAACATGCTTAACTGGATGTGAAACTGGTTTTAAAGGTGACGTATGTAAATTAGGTAAGGACAAAATACAGGTACAGGCAGAGGAACAAAAGCCTTCTATTTTTTTAATCACCTAGTTTTTTCATATTATTTAATTCTTACATGTAATAAAGGCATGACAACATGTAACTGTTGCAATGACATACAGAGAAGTGCATTAATTTTAAGGTATCATTATAATATTAAGTTGGAGTCATTCCATATCATTTCATTTCAAAGATTGTGACAGTGGTTCATACGGCGTTGACTGCAACGAAATTTGTGGAAACTGTTTGAATGAAAGTCAATGTTCTATTATCAATGGAACATGTTTCTCTGGATGCAATGCTGGCTACGAAGGGGACTTGTGTAAAACAGGTGAAACCATAATAAACAGAGAAGTAAATTTTCGTCCATCTCTATAGGAATGATAATATGACAAAATTCAAAGTGAATTTAGAAAATAAGTAATAAAAAAAATAATCAATGAACACATGACTTATAAATAATCAGGTGCAAACAGAATAGCCATTTACATATGAACTTGATGAATCGGTTTTTTCGATCATATTATATTGTTTCTAAATCAAACCAAGTGCCATTGTTAAAGGATTTTTATAATTTGTTTAATTGAAACATATGATTTATTTTTACTCAAAAAAAGAAACCTAAAACAAAAGGAAACGAGCTGATGTCAACTTAATGTAAGAATTAGACTAAAAAAGCACAATAGTGACTTTTTGCAATTTTACGAGAACAAATGACGTTCACTTACGTTTATGTTTAGAGATTTGTTATGGTTGTAAGACAATACTGATGCAAGTCAATGCAGTTATTGTTTCTGCATAAACATGTGCTAAACAGCAACAGTTGTCTGAAATTCGTTGTATCTATAATCGTTTTAGAATGCAATAGAGGATCTTATGGATATGGATGCAATGAAACATGCGGGCACTGTAGAGACAAAAGCTATTGCTTTCCGATTAATGGTACTTGCTTAACTGGATGTGATGTTGGTTATGAAGGAGCTTTATGTAAAACACGTGAGTAGGCAATTTTGAGGCATATAATTTAATTAACATATGTGTTCTTTTGTTGCAACATTTTCAGATCTTATTATAAGTATAAAAAATTGCAATATTAAAGCAAAAATACTATGTATATTTTTGTGTCTGTTGACATATAGTTCATGTATGGAAATGCATATTTTAATTTCTAATTACGGTTTGAAACAAAGGTGCATACTAGACACAAGTGAGTAGAATGAAAAGTGATTACATCATTATGATCAAAGAAAAACAATAATGCATGCATTATATGTGTTTCTTTAGTTTGAAAGTACAAAATTTGATATTAGAAACAATTAAAAAGAAAGCAAAGTTATATGTTTAATTTACTATTTGTTTCTATATCTGTATATTTAAGGGTGATTTAACTATAACAGTATTTTTTTTATTATTGCGTCATAGTATTCATGACTTATATTTTGATCGAAGTGCCAAATTATAAAGTTTGCTAGTATTTAAGACTTATTGGATGTTCTTGAAATCATGTTTCCCCCGCTAGTTTGAGTGTATCAAGCATAAAAACAGGTTATTTTAATATACTCCTAAAATTGTTATGCGCCATAAAAGTATTTCAAACGACAAATTAAAAAAATGACCGAGAATTTCTACGCGCGTTAATCAAGAAACCTAGCTAAAAACATGAAAACGAAGGCTTGAGAAAAACTGAAATAACAAGGCAAGGTAAGTTTTTATTAAAATATTGCAATTTCTAGTGTTGCTTTTGGTAAACTGTACGAACAATTAATCAGTGAAAAAAATGTTATGCAAATTTGTTACAGCAGTTCATCCTGTCGTTGCCAGTCTAGCTAAAAAGTAAAAGATGTATACTACCAACATCTAACAAAGTTTTACAACAACAGACATTCTTAGATTAATTGTAAACTTTTAATCAAATATGTTTATCTTTCAGGATTTAAGTAATTAAAGAATGTTACTGATGCATTAAATTAACTTTCCCTTAGAACTTTCCCTTGTTTATATAAAATCTACTTTCATTTGAATGTTTAAGTCAGATTTACTTTTATTTAAATGTTGGTATCTGTTTTAAAAATTATTTAAATGTATAATAAAAGCATTTTAATAGTTTAAACATGAACGTTAATTGATTTACAGCCACATTGGGACTTTAGGAGACATACAACGAGTAAAATGCACCATATGTTATAAAAGTCATTGCGTCATCGGCGCTTATGTTATTTAAGCAAGTAAGTCAATGCAAGCTTTCAATATTTTGTTTTTATCTGTTTTCTGTCAAGTTATCAGAGCAAGGTGCCGGGTTTGTTTTCCAGCACAATGTGTCTATGTTGGAAATTCTGAAAACGTAAGTCACATCTTAAATAGTTTAAATTATTAACTTAAAATGTGTTTTGAAAAAAACAGATGCTTCTTACATTATAATTCACCCTTTCTCAAGTGTATTAAAGGGGAGATTGTATAATTGTTTAATGTTTTTTTGTTTTTTTGCAGATAAAACATTCTTTTCTTGATGGTGGGCGATAAACAACGTACGATTCTACATGAAGTACATTTTAACTTAATTTACAGAGGAGGATGTAAAAAATGATGGTATTAATATCTCTAAATTTTATTCTACCACTTTAGAATAATCAGCATATCTTGATGTTAAGTGCATAATACAAAAATGAGCAATCCTGTTTTACTACAAATAATTATCATTTACTTATCATAAATCAAATAATATCTATGACATTATCAATTGATTTCATGATCAAAATTTGAGATAACGAATAATATTTCAAGAATACCATTGGAAACGTTTGCCTCATAGAAATGGACATTTATAATCTTGGAATAAAAGGTCAATATATAACATAACTAAGCAGGTCGGGCACATTTACCCTATTGAGGAATGGTTACGCTTAACAGAAACTATTCCCCGTTTCAGTAATAAAAACATTCCCGCAAATGCGGGATTTTGAGATTTTTTTTTCCATTCACGTCTGGGTTTCAGTGATATCCAGTATTAACAAACAAAATCTTTTCAGCAATTTCTTACGGTAGCCTCTACGGATAATAATGTGGTTATTCAGTACACATATTTAGTCGTACATAGAATTATAACTTTCAATATTTTGTTCATTTTTTTTTTAAAATATGGAACAGTAATTTCTTTTAATCATTGTTTTTGGATTGAAGTCTCGTCTATAAAAACATAGTTTAATTTTAATATCATTTTCTTTTAAATTTTAGTTAACGATATGTGTTAAAAGCATTGATTGTACAAGATTCTGTAGTTGTCATGGTCTCCCCGAAATCAAAATTTTTAATCAAAAATAAACATCAATTTCTGCATTTATTTGTTTTTTTCTTGAATTGTCAAGTTGTGTCAACTCATTGAGCACAAAACTCTAAAATGTTGGGGGTTTTAGGCAGTAAAAGCAAACTATCAATGGAAAATCTACGGCCAATGCAAGAATGCTCACGATTTCCACGAGTTCAAAATCGTTTAATATTCGTTTGCATCTATGGAGTATAAAGTTTTAGGCCAGGAAGGTCAGTTGTTTATTGTACTTTTGCACCACCTTGCATTTCTCATGAGCTTCATTTTACTTAAGTGGGATTTTTGATTTATTTGGCATACATCGAGAAAATCACGCATTTGCAGGAGTTTTTTTTAATCACTGATACGGGGAATAGTTCCCGTTTAGCGTAATCATTCCTTAATGCGGTAATTGTGCCCAACCTGTTAAGCTATACATGATCACAATAGGATTTGTTAAATAACTTCCTTATATTTGATTTGCTTTAAGAGAGAATGCACTTAATATTAAAACATGAAGTTCATCCAAAACGGCAAAGGTAAATAACTTCAAAAAATTAAAAACTTACATATATTTTTGGAGTTCCTTAACTAAGAACAGTTGATTTACAGCCTCTAAAATAATGCAAACGGAACACAAATTATTTTGTTTTATCTCGAATTTGCCTTAAAAGTTATTTCGTCATTATTCTACAACAACATTTATCCTTTTGTTTAATAATATTGATTCTATTTGTTTCAGCTCAGAATGTGTTTTTTTTACGCTTTGATTTTTTTTTCTTTAAAAATCTTATACTTTTTGTACTGTTGCTCTAAAATTGGCGATACTTGATTTCAATGTTCATTATTTCAAACAAATTTAGGTAATCAACATACTTAACACTGGTTACCCATCCTTAATTAATTGTTTACTGGGTGTTAGCTATTTATATATTTTTGTAACATACCACTTATTACTAAGAAAATTTTGAAATAATTTGTTGATTTCTGCTTCGATTGCTGAAAAAGATTATCGCATGAATGCTGTTAACATTTAACGACGAACACACTGATTGTGTTACTGTTTTATGTGTTTCATTGCTGTTATTTATGAGCGCTGCCTTTTTAACTAGGCTATCAGTCGACATTTGGTATAATTATACTTTTATGTTGAATACTGAAATCGGATTGGTTAAGACGCAGTTGATAATCCGTTTTATTACCCTCAGCGTTAGCAACATACTTAGCAACGGTAACACTATATAAATAGTGCCTGTTTGGGAGGGTAACAGTTGAAATTGACACCCCGAGAAAACCATTGTCAACCGACGCGAAGCTGAATACTGAATGTCTTTATTTTTAAGAAAATTTTACTGCTTTTATATAGGAATAACGTGAATTCTACAGCGAACAGTACGCGCATAATTTTCGCGCATGTAACAATTTTTAATGTTTCCCGTTCCTAAGTGCATTGCTTACGCTGAGGGTAATATAAATGATTATGAACTGCGTCTTAACCAATCAGATTTCAGTATTTAACATGAAAGTATAACAAAACGAATTGTTACATGCGCGTTAATTATGCGCGTACGGTTCGCCGTGAAATTCACGCCATTTCTATATAAAAGTAGTAAAACAATCTCTAAAATTAAGACATTCAGTATAGTAAAATAAATAGTGCCTGTTTGGGAGGATAACAGTTGAAATTTTCACCCTTCGAAAACCATTGTCAACCTCCGATTTCCGTTGGTTGACAATGGTTTCCTCGGGGTTTCAATTTCAACGGTTACCCTCCCAAACAGGCACTATTTATATAAACGGATATACAGTTCAGTAAAAAAATATGTTATATGAAAGTGCCTTGTTCAATTATTTTATACTTCCTTTCTCTTACTCAACAAAGTTTGTGATTTCTGTGACCGTATACTACGGAAGCCCGTTGGTGCCACGTAGGAAAAATATTTTATCTGGCGGCCGCCAGATAATTATTTGGCGGCCGCAACTTATTATCTGGCGGCCGCCATATAATTTTCTGGCGGCCGCCATATAATTATCTGGCGGCCGCCAGATAATTATTTGGCGGCCGCCACTTATTATCTGGCGGCCGCCACATAATTTTCTGGCGGCCGCAACATAATTATCTGGCGGCCGCCACATAATTTTCTGGCGGCCGCCATATAATTATCTGGCGGCCGCCAGAAAAAAATAATTTTCCTACATGGCACCAACGGGCTTCCGTAGTGTACAGTTAATGTTAAAGGTTAGCCTTTTTTAAAGCAACAGTAAGAAATTTTGAATGTATACATGTAACTATGTTAAACGTTCTAAATGAATACACTTATAATTTTCCTTTCTTGTCGCTTAAGTTATATCTTATTAGTTCGAATGTATACAATGCAGGAAGTTCAAATTTATATCGACCAGTTTGTCTGCTTCCTGTTAACGGAAAATTGCACTCAAAGACACTTGTGTACACTCTAGTCACAAGTTATTTCTTCTTTCGTGACTTCCCTGACATGCTGTGATACGTGCATTCCACGTCACTGTTTTCATTTAGAGTTGTTCCTAAAATGAAAGTTTGTAACTACAAAGAGAGATTTCAGGAAAACCAAATTAACTACACTGTAAAGTATATCGTAATCAAGCTGTAAGCTAGTAATACACAGCGTAAAGATTACTATTATTTTTCTTATTTTTTTCCTTATGTGTGCCTTTTAATCAGAAAGATAAAAAAAGGTAAAGTTCTGAGTCAAAAATATGTATCTTCATTTCATACATGTGATGTATACTACCCATGTGATGAACATTTGTTTTATCAAACCGCTGGTGCTTGTTCAGATACTTCTGATCAGCATTATTTAAGACACAGGCTCTTGCGTCAATGCTTAAGTGACCTTGTTTTTGAAGATTTTCCTGTACAATCCACATCACTATTTCTATTACTCCAAACTTTTATATTTGCTTCATCCAACACGTTGAAATGATTCTATTTGCTCGGCAATCCCAGATAATGTATAAACTATTTCAACTCGTTGGATTAAGCAAATATAAAATCACACAATATAGATATTCTTTATATCACGCTATGTTCTATTCACCCATCAAACCACGCATACCCCCATTCATCCCTCAATCTAACCCTCAATCAATTCATTTATCCATTCATTCATTAATTCGTTTATCTTTTTTGTAGCGGATTGAAAGAGAATCATATATTTTGAAGACATGTTGATATTGGGTATTTACCATTCTTGCTCAGAATTTATTTTTGATGAATAATAATCAAATATTAATGCTAATTTTTACAATTGTATGTGTCACCAGTGCATACAAATTGAAAACCTTATTTGTTTCATTTGCACGGGAATCAAAAGTTGCGCCTGTCGTTATTCAAGTACTCTCGATATAGTTTCTTTGCCAACAATAGCAGCCCATATCATCGGGGAAGTATATTACAGTAGTTTTGTAATGATACTTTCAATAACCTTTGCATATTGTAGTAAGATGACACGTCTTTCAAAGTTGATAGTGTTTCTTGGTTATTTAAGATACATACAAGGATCAGCATCGTGCAAGTCTTCGGATGGAAAAGAAGTTGACTGGTAAGATTGATATCCTATTAATTTTCCTTTCATTTATATACATGTAATTACGTTGCACTAGAAACAAGTCAAGAAGAAAACCCAAAACAGCAACAATTACAAATATTAAATCGGTCAAACTTCAATTGCATTATTTTTTAAGTAATGGTGAGACGCATTGTAGTATCTTTTTTTATGATTGTAATTTCATTTACTAATATTAGTCGTTGTTTTAGATTGTGAAACAGATGCCCATTAACCTTAAAAGCCATACCTATTCATTTGATAGCATCTGCTAGAAAATAAATTTGCGTGAACATATACAGTTCCGATCAGAAAGTAAACCCCAACTACTTTATTTGCTTACTGTGGGTTTATTAGAGTGGACCCAGAGTAAACCCGAAGTAAACTTAGAGTGGGCACGGACAGTAAAGCCCCATCAGAAGTATACCCTTGAAAAAGACGCTGCGTGTGTATTCGAAATACAAAAAGGGGCAGAAATAACAAACTGCAACGTGGTTAGATAAAAGATTGGTCTGCTTCACTATGCACTGCATACCGGTGACCCCAAAAGCAATTCCCAAGAAAACACAAAGTAAACTCCGATTTAACCAAAGTAAAACCCGACGGGCCAAACTTTTCAAAAAGCAGACCCCAAGTAAAAAGTAAACCCGTAGTTTAGTTGGGGTTTACTCTGCTTATAAGTTGGGGCTGATCGGTACTGTATTTCCACTTACAAAATCATATAAATACTCTACTATGTACATGTACATGTAAGTAATTTTTTTGTGTTTTCTATAAAGGACAGTTTTCCTTCTGCGCTTATGTTTATCGTGCATAAAGTAAGTGATTGCGGAGGTCACTTAATGATGCAATAGTTACAAAATTAAAAAAAAACCGCATGAACGAACTAAAAAAAGGCGTTAGTGGTTAAGAGTTAAGAATGAAGTGTTTTGCATTATCTATTTTTCATCCTTGAGGATCACAGCATGCATCAACCGTCAGGAAAATGAGGTAAAATAATAAAGGTATCTTGCTCTTTTTGCAGTCAGAAACTTTTAAGAAAGTACATTGAAAATGAAAATGAAAAGTAAATAAATGATATTGTCTTTACATTGCAAACCTTTTGATTGATACCTTCCTTAACATTGAGAAATGTTCCTGATATGTTATGGGCTTAGCTGTATTGTTTTTTTTTCAACATTAACAGGGATATTTGCCTTTTTATGAATTAATGCAAATAAATTTGGAACATCAATTGAAGTATATAGATGAATTTAGGTACAGTCCTGCTATCGTGAAAGTTGACAAAACAATCCTATCCTTTCCTATACCATGTATCCTGCATCCTATCCTGCCAAAAAAAAAAAAACCAAACAAACAAAAATCAAACAAAAAACAAACAAAAAACACTCTATCCTATCATATCCTATCCTCTCCCACACCATCCATATTTAGGAAGAAGAAATAACTAAAGCGAAGTTTAAGGAAATGAATATTTTATTTATAAATCTATCGACTAATGTAAAAGACAAAACGTTTAATTAATACATAAACCGGAAATCTTTAAAACGAGGGAACTTATTTTCCTCTGCATAGGTGATATTCAACTGCACGCGAAGTGTACTCAATTACTTAAACAAACAGGTAAGCGATTGAGTTGTTGTTTTATAAGATATTATGAATAATAATATCTAAAAAGGAGATTAAGGACTTTAAGCTATTGCTTAAACAAACATTTAAAGAAATTCGTTTCCTTATAATATTATATTAAAGGAGATAATCAGAAATCGCCTGATTTGGTCGCTGATAATTGTAAACACGATTCGGGAAGGCATTACTTTATGAATGAATTGAAATTAAGCATTTGCTGCGATATTATTTGAATGCATTGATAAAATATAAGTTCTTACACATTTGTTTTTAACCTAATCCGATCTGTTCAGTTTATTATCTGGTCTTGTGATCGGACATCGAAGAAATGATATGAAACGTGGTATGTATACAAAACAACGCTCGTTCCTTGTTGAGATACATGTGTACTTATATGTCATTTGCTCACAGACTGAATATTTTTGTGTTTTGTTATATATTGAAGTCTTTAAATAATGCAATAAAACTTTATTTACGCTGCATTGTGCATTTAAAATTTTACATTAGCTCTATACTTGCGCTGTTTCCGAGTTGAAAAAAAATTGTAGCGCCCATCAAATTTCTTTACCGCATTGTAAACATAAAACATATTTATTATTTTTTAAAGTTTTACATTGTTTTAAAAATAAAATTGATGTTTCAAATTTATATTTTAATTCTTTTTTGTTTTGCGAAACTACTACTCTGTAATTTATACTCGAATCTGATTGGCTACAGGTTGCAATATAGTATAGAACATAGTTTGACTTTATATTTCTATCTTGCATCCTGTATCCTATCCTATCCTTGTCAACTATATATAACTGGTAGATGTACTTTAACATGATACTGGTTTTTTATTTGCAGGTTCATCATCTACAAAGTACCAAAGTTAACAAGTGATGGGTATCCTATTAAAACAAGTGGAACCGAGTTTTTCTACATGGATACTGCTTCGCCATCGTTTTCCTTCTCACAAAAAGATATCACAAAAAGTATCGAAAACCCTTTATATGAGACGCTGAAGGCACTATACGATCAGGTTATTTAAACAATTAAACAAACCACTTTTTGGTGATTATTGCTACCTTCATAACCTGCATGGATCATCAATGAAATATTTTTAATTGTTTATATTTACATTTTTTATTTCATAAAGTTTTAAATTGTTGTAAAAAAGTAAGTACAATTTATAAAACAATTGCCAATATACATCAGTGGATTAGTTAGAAGAAACAACCTAATCGTTCCCTATGGAAATTTGAGTCTTACACCATCATTATCGTTTCGTGCAGTCTGTGATTTTCCTTAGTTCGCTAAAAGATTCGACCAATTGATGAACGGTGCCTTTAGATTTAGTCCTCTTAGTAACTGTTTACCTAATTAAGACAGCAAAGGCATGTACACATTTAACACGGAAAGTAGCTTAAAATGTGTATCTTAATTATTTTATTCTAGATTGCCTTTTTGCAGGATAGTCTTTCAGAGTTATCCCACATGGATCCTATTTAATCGCTTTTTTAATTGCATTTTTTTAATGGAAAAATACATTTCATTTAAAATATTAAATTAAACTAACAATCTAATATAGAACACTTGTAGCGATCATTTACATTTCTTTAATTGTATGAATAGAAAATTTTACTTTGCTTTTTGAATGTGACCAATATATCATGAAATTTTGATGATAAGTACCTGACGTGTATTTGTGTTATATTCAGTCTCCAGATATCGTAACTTATGCAATGTATAATGACCAACCACCACCCACAGTTAAAGCTGCCGATGGTAGACACGCCCACTCCAAAGGTTTGGAATTTATATCATTTATGTTATTTTTCCTTTTAATATACTACATGTAAACATTAACCTGTGCGTGCACGGGAGGACAGTGCATGTGATTTTGAGAAATATATACATCGACACACCGTATTGCTGACATTTACAGAACCAAGCTTTAAACCTACAGCAATGTTATTATTTTCACTACACTGTGCTTAGCTAGAATTATCTAATTGTGTCTCGAAACAGGCCTTCACTACAGTTAAAGTGCCTACCATATACCCGTAATGTAGCAAAAATTGCAGAACCGCTCCGAAACGATTTTGGAGAAAATTATGAAGTTGCATTGAAAATAACGGTCAAATTATTTATAATAATCCATTTTCAGGCTGTAAATACCTTTCATCTAAAAAAAAAATAATTCCGATTATTGAAACATTCAACACTTGTTCACCTCTTTTTGCTTCAAGGTGACATTCGGAACTTTTGATATTTTTCAAAGTAAATGATAAACATTTCCAACAAGCATTCTGGGACTATTTCATAAGCAATACACGTCCCCTTTCGGTTTGTGGAAATTGTGAAAACGTACACTATTATGCAGAATATCGAACCTGAACAAAAATTTTAATATAAAAAATAAATTTTCTCGAAAATATGTCAACCAGACGCTACAAAAGTGTAAAATTGATCTGTAGTTTGACATTTTGAAGCTGTTCAGCAAATTTCATGTTATTCCTAAAACGCCTAAAGAAAAAAAAAAAGAGTGGAAAACTGAAGTGGGACAGACAGACAGACAGACAGACGGACGGACGGACAGACGGACGCAGAGGAAAGCTATAGTTCCATCTGGTGAAAACCGGTAGGGGACTAATGAAAATTTAAAAGTATTTGTATTATCGTTTCTGAGTTTATCTATGCAAATGGGATTTTGTGGAAACATAAACTTACCAGGCTGAAGCTAGCAGCCACTAACAGCAGCCACTAAGCCCGTAGAAGCTAGCAGCCAATAAGGAAATTCATTAAAGTACTGAGAGTACTCGAACAGAAAATTATATTTTACTTAATTATCTACATATTTTAATTAATATCAAATTGATTAATGCTCAATAATTTGAACGAGCATTGACGACTTCCGAAGCAGTAAAGCTCGCCTGGAAAAGAGTTATACATGCGTCTTTGTTGGATAGAAATGAAATACGTCTACGGGTTTTTAGTTATGAAAATAATGTTATCCTTCGTGTAGACTTATTGATACACATAGAAAAAAACTATATGCATCGTATAAAGTGATATGCAAACGTGTTATGATATAAAACCCATTATAAATTAAAGTAAATTAAAAGGCCGCATAAAACGATACAAATACAATAAAACCCCAAGCCAATCCAGTGTTAAGATAATTTGTTTAAATCGAAGTTGAACATGTGCGTGTTTAAAAATTTATCATCGGGCCTTTTCACTCCCCCGGAAACAACATCAATCGAAAATTAAAAAGACATCGTATTATTACGAATATGAGACAATAGAACACCCAGCATTGTAATTTTATTCTCATAAAAAAATTATCGTATGTTGCAATCAAAAACAGCGAAAATCATCAGGTGAAATTGGGATTATTTTGTCTCAACCATGTTTTGATGTGAACCATTACAACATTGACAATTAAAAGTGTCAGTTAAGCTCACCCGAACTTTGTCATATTTTATAATTTCACAATGATATAGGGGTGAAATGCGGACCATAATATCTTTTATCTTTGAAGTGTGCATCAAACGGATACCAGGGCAGTGCAGGAGACCTATAGGACTATTAGTTCCCGGTCTCAAATTTGGGCTGTAGGGGTACCACCAAGTGGCTCCCAGGGGTTCTGGCTCATTTCAGGGGTTTATATCTCACTTGAGATTGACCACAAGAACTTGGAAACACTAGGTTAAAGAAGAGGACCTCAAGAGGTGTTCATGATAAGCGTTAAAGGGCACCTATGACCCCTGAAAGGGTTCAGTTAGCTCACCCGAACTTTGTCATATTTTAGAATTTCACAATGATATAGGGGTGAAATGCGGACCATAATCTCTTTAACCTTTGAAGTGTGCATCAACCAGATACCAGGGCAGTGCAGAGGACCTATGGGACTATTAGTTCCCGGTCTCAAATTTGGGCTGTAGGGGTTCCACCAAGTGGCTCCCAGGGGTTCTGGCTCATTTCAGGGGTTTATATCTCACTTGAGATTGACCACAAGAACTTGGAAACACTAGGATTAAGAAGAGGACCTCAAGAGATGTTCATGATAAGCGATAAAGGGCACCTATGACCCCTGAAATGGTTCAGTTAGCTCACCCGAACTTTGTCATATTTTAGAATTTCACAATGATATAGGGGTGAATTGCAGACCATAATCTCTTTTATCTTTGAAGTGTGCATCAAACGGATAACAGAGCAGTGCAGGGGACCTATGGGACTATTATTTTCCGGTCTCAAATTTGGGCTGTAGGGGTACCACCAAGTGGCTCCCAGGGGTTCTGGCTCATTTCAGGGGTTTATATCTCACTTGAGATTGACCACAAGAACTTGGAAACACTAGGATTAAGAAGAGGACCTCAAGAGGTGTTCATGATAAGCGTTAAAGGGCACCTATGACCCCTGCAAGGGTTCAGTTAGCTCACCCGAACTTTGTCATATTTTATAATTTCACAATGATATAGGGGTGAAATGCGGACCATAATCTCTTTTATCTTTGAAATATGCATCAAACGGATACCAGGGCAGTGCAGGGGACCTATGGGACTATTAGTTCCCGGTCTCAAATTTGGGTTGTAGGGGTTCCACCAAGTGGCTCCCAGGGGTTCTGGCTCATTTCAGGGGTTTATATCTCACTTGAGATTGACCACAAGAACTTGGAAACACTAGGATTAAGAAGAGGACCTCAAGAGGTGTTCATGATAAGCGTTAAAGGGCACCTATGACCCCTGCAAGGGTTCAGTTAGCTCAACCGAACTTTGTCATATTTTAGAATTTCACAATGATATAGGGGTGAAATGCGGACCATAATCTCTTTTATCTTTGCAAGGGTTCAGTTATCTCACCCGAACTTTGTCATATTTTAGAATTTCACAATGATATAGGGGTGAAATGCGGACCATAATCTCTTTTATCTTTGAAATGTGCATCAAACGGATACCAGGGCAGTGCAGGGGACCTATGGGACTATTATTTCCCGGTCTCAAATTTGGGCTGTAGGGGTACCACCAAGTGGCTCCCAGGGGTTCTGGCTCATTTCAGGGGTTTATATCTCACTTGAGATTGACCACAAGAACTTGGAAACACTAGGATTAAGAAGAGGACCTCAAGAGGTGTTCATGATAAGCGTTAAAGGGCACCTATGACCCCTGCAAGGGTTCAGTTAGCTCACCCGAACTTTGTCATATTTTAGAATTTCACAATGATATAGGGGTGAAATGCGGACCATAATCTCTTTTATCTTTGAAGTGTGCAACAAACGGATACCAGGGCAGTGCAGGGGACCTATGGGACTATTATTTCCCGGTCTCAAATTTGGGCTGTAGGGGTACCACCAAGTGGCTCCCAGGGGTTCTGGCTCATTTCAGGGGTTTATATCTCACTTGAGATTGACCACAAGAACTTGGAAACACTAGGTTTAAGAAGAGGACCTCAAGAGGTGTTCATGATAAGCGTTAGAGGGCACCTATGACCCCTGCAAGGGTTCAGTTAGCTCACCCGAACTTTGTCATATTTTAGAATTTCACAATGATATAGGGGTGAAATGCGGACCATAATCTCTTTTATCTTTGCAAGGGTTCAGTTAGCTCACCCGAACTTTGTCATATTTTAGAATTTCACAATGATATAGGGGTGAAATGCGGACCATTATCTCTTTTATCTTTGAAGTGTGCATCAAACGGATACCAGAGCAGTGCAGGGGACCTATGGGACTATTATTTTCCGGTCTCAAATTTGGGCTGTAGGGGTACCACGAAGTGGCTCCCAGGGGTTCTGGCTCATTTCAGGGGTTTATATCTCACTTGAGATTGACCACAAGAACTTGGAAACACTAGGATTAAGAAGAGGACCTCAAGAGGTGTTCATGATAAGCGTTAAAGGGCACCTATGACCCCTGCAAGGGTTTAGTTATCTCACCCGAACTTTGTCATATTTTAGAATTTCACAATGATATAGGGGTGAAATGCGGACCATAATCTCTTTTATCTTTGAAATATCCATCAAACGGATACCAGGGCAGTGCAGGGGACCTATGGGACTATTATTTCCCGGTCTCAAATTTGGGCTGTAGGGGTACCACCAAGTGGCTCCCAGGGGTTCTGGCTCATTTCAGGGGTTTATATCTCACTTGAGATTGACCACAAGAACTTGGAAACACTAGGATTAAGAAGAGGACCTCAAGAGGTGTTCATGATAAGCGTTAAAGGGCACCTATGACCCCTGAAAGGGTTCAGTTATCTCACCCGAAATTTGTCATATTTTAGAATTTCACAATGATATAGGGTTAAATGCGGACCATAATCTCTTTAACCTTTGAAGTGTGCATCAAACGGATACCAGGGCAGTGCAGGGGACCTATGGGACTATTAGTTCCCGGTCTCAAATTTGGGCTGTAGGGGTTCCACCAAGTGGCTCCCAGGAGTTCTGGCTCATTTCAGGGGTTTATATCTCACTTGAGATTGACCACAAGAACTTGGAAACACTAGGATTAAGAAGAGGACCTCAAGAGATGTTCATGATAAGCGTTAAAGGGCACCTATGACCCCTGAAAGGGTTCAGTTAGCTCACCCGAACTTTGTCATATTTTAGAATTTCACAATGATATAGGGGTGAATTGCGGACCATAATCTCTTTTCTCTTTGAAGTGTGCATAAAACGGATACCAGGGCAGTGCAGGGGACCTATGGGACTATTAGTTCCCGGTCTCAAATTTGGGCTGTAGGGGTACCACCAAGTGGCTCCCAGGGGTTCTGGCTCATTTCAGGGGTTTATATCTCACTTGAGATTGACCACAAGAACTTGGAAACACTAGGATTAAGAAGAGGACCTCAAGAGGTGTTCATGATAAGCGTTAAAGGGCACCTATGACCCCTGCAAGGGTTCAGTTAGCTCAACCGAACTTTGTCATATTTTAGAATTTCACAATGATATAGGGGTGAAATGCGGACCATAATCTCTTTTATCTTTGCAAGGGTTCAGTTATCTCACCCGAACTTTGTCATATTTTAGAATTTCACAATGATATAGGGGTGAAATGCGGACCATAATCTCTTTTATCTTTGAAATGTGCATCAAACGGATACTAGGGCAGTGCAGGGGACCTATGGGACTATTATTTCCCGGTCTCAAATTTGGGCTGTAGGGGTACCACCAAGTGGCTCCCAGGGGTTCTGGCTCATTTCAGGGGTTTATATCTCACTTGAGATTGACCACAAGAACTTAGAAACACTAGGATTAAGAAGAGGACCTCAAGAGGTGTTCATGATAAGCGTTAAAGGGCACCTATGACCCCTGCAAGGGTTCAGTTAGCTCACCCGAACTTTGTCATATTTTAGAATTTCACAATGATATAGGGGTGAAATGCGGACCATAATCTCTTTTATCTTTGAAGTGTGCATCAAACGGATACCAGGGCAGTGCAGGGGACCTATGGGACTATTATTTCCCGGTCTCAAATTTGGGCTGTAGGGGTACCACCAAGTGGCTCCCAGGGGTTCTGGCTCATTTCAGGGGTTTATATCTCACTTGAGATTGACCACAAGAACTTGGAAACACTAGGTTAAAGAAGAGGACCTCAAGAGGTGTTCATGATAAGCGTTAGAGGGCACCTATGACCCCTGCAAGGGTTCAGGTAGCTCACCCGAACTTTGTCATATTTTAGAATTTCACAATGATATAGGGGTGAAATGCGGACCATAATCTCTTTTATCTTTGCAAGGGTTCAGTTAGCTCACCCGAACTTTGTCATATTTTAGAATTTCACAATGATATAGGGGTGAAATGCGGACCATAATCTCTTTTACCTTTGAAGTGTGCATCAAACGGATACCAGGGCAGTGCAGGGGACCTATGGGACTATTATTTCCCGGTCTCAAATTTGGGCTGTAGGGGTACCACCAAGTGGCTCCCAGGGGTTCTGGCTCATTTCAGGGGTTTATATCTCACTTGAGATTGACCACAAGAACTTGGAAACACTAGGATTAAGAAGAGGACCTCAAGAGGTGTTCATGATAAGCGTTAAAGGGCACCTATGACCCCTGAAAGGGTTCAGTTATCTCACCCGAACTTTGTCATATTTTAGAATTTCACAATGATATAGGGGTGAAATGCGGACCATAATCTCTTTTATCTTTGAAGTGTGCATCAAACAGATACCAGGGCAGTGCAGGGGACCTATGGGACTATTATTTCCCGGTCTCAAATTTGGGCTGTAGGGGTACCACCAAGTGGCTCCCAGGGGTTCTGGCTCATTTCAGGGGTTTATATCTCACTTGAGATTGACCACAAGAACTTGGAAACACTAGGATTAAGAAGAGGACCTCAAGAGGTGTTCATGATAAGCGTTAAAGGGCACCTATGACCCCTGCAAGGGTTCAGTTAGCTCACCCGAACTTTGTCATATTTTAGAATTTCACAATGATATAGGGGTGAAATGCGGACCATAATCTCTATTATCTTTGAAGTGTGCATCAAACAGATACGAGGGCAGTGCAGGGGACCTATGGGACTATTAGTTCCCGGTCTCAAATTTGGGCTGTAGGGATACCACCAAGTGGCTCCCAGGGGTTCTGGCTCATTTCAGGGGTTTATATCTCACTTAAGATTGACCACAAGAACTTGGAAACACTAGGATTAAGAAGAGGACCTCAAGAGGTGTTCATGATAAGCGTTAAAGGGCACCTATGACCCCTGCAAGGGTTCAGTTAGCTCACCCGAACTTTGTCATTTTTTAGAATTTCACAATGATATAGGGGTGAAAAGCTAAAATATGACAAAGTTCGGGTGAGCTGACTGAACCCTTGCAGGGGTCATAAGTGCCTACACTGCCCTGGTATCCGTTTGATGCACACTTCAAAGATAAAAGAGATAATGCCCCGCCTTTCACCCCTATATCATTGGGAAATGCGAAAATATGACAAAGTTCGGGTGAGCTAACTGAACCCTTGCAGGGGTCATAGGTGCCCTCTAACGCTTATTATGAATACCCCTTGAGGTCCTCTACTTAAGCCTAGTGTTTCCAAGTTCTTGTGGTCAGTCTCAAGTGAGATATAAACCCCTGAAATGAGCCAGAACCCCTGGGAGCCACTTGGTGGTATCCCTACAGCCCAAATTTGAGACCGGGAAATAATAGCCCCATAGGTCCCCTACACTGCCCTGTTATCCGCTTTATACACACTTCAAAGATAAAAGAGATAATGCCTCGCCTTTCACCCCTATATCATTGGGAAATGCGAAAATATGACAAAGTTCGGGTGAGCTAACTGAACCCTTGCAGGGGTCATAGGTGCCCTCTAACGCTTATTATAAATACCCCTTGAGGTCCTCTACTTAAGCCTAGTGTTTCCAAGTTCTTGTGGTCAATCTCAAGTGAGATATAAACCCCTGAAATGAGCCAGAACCCCTGGGAGCCACTAGGTGGTACCCCCACAGCCCAAATTTGAGACCGGGAAATAATAGTCCCATAGGTCCCCTACACTGCCCTGGTGTCTGCTTGATGCACACTTCAAAGATAAAAGAGATAATGCCCCGTCTTTCACCCCTATATCATTGGGAAATGCGAAAAAAAAACAAAGTTCGGGTGAGCTAACTGAACCCTTGCAGGGGTCATAGGTGCCCTCTAACGCTTATTATGAATACCCCTTGAGGTCCTCTACTTAAGCCTAGTGTTTCCAAGTTCTTGTGGTCAATCTCAAGTGAGATATAAACCCCTGAAATGAGCCAGAACCCCTGGGAGCCACTTGGTGGTACCCCTACAGCCCAAATTTGAGACCGGGAAATAATAGCCCCATAGATCCCCTACACTGCCCCTGTATCCGTTTGATGCACACTTCAAAGATAAAAGAGATAATGCCTCGCCTTTCACCCCTATATCATTGGGAAATGCGAAAATATGACAAAGTTCGGGTGAGCTAACTGAACACTTGCAGGGGTCATAGGTGCCCTCTAACGCTTATTATGAATACCCCTTGAGGTCCTCTACTTAAGCCTAGTGTTTCCAAGTTCTTGTGGTCAATCTCAAGTGAGATATAAACCCCTGAAATGAGCCCAAACCCCTGGGAGCCACTTGGTGGTATCCCTACAGCCCAAATTTGAGACCGGGAAATAATAGCCCCATAGGTCCCCTACACTGCCCTGTTATCCGCTTTATGCACACTTCAAAGATAAAAGAGATAATGCCTCGCCTTTCACCCCTATATCATTGTGAAATGCGAAAATATGACAAAGTTCGGGTGAGCTAACTGAACCCTTGCAGGGGTCATAGGTGCCCTCTAACGCTTATTATGAATACCCCTTGAGGTCCTCTACTTAAGCCTAGTGTTTCCAAGTTCTTGTGGTCAATCTCAAGTGAGATATAAACCCCTGAAATGAGCCAGAACCCCTGGGAGCCACTAGGTGGTACCCCTACAGCCCAAATTTGAGACCGGGAAATAATAGCCCCATAGGTCCCCTACACTGCCCTGGTGTCCGCTTGATGTACACTTCAAAGATAAAAGAGATAATGCCCCGCCTTTCACCCCTATATCATTGGGAAATGCGAAAATATGACAAAGTTCGGGTGAGCTAACTGAACCCTTGCAGGGGTCATAGGTGCCCTCTAACGCTTATTATGAATACCCCTTGAGGTTCTCTACTTAAGCCTAGTGTTTCCAAGTTCTTGTGGTCAATCTTAAGTGAGATATAAACCCCTGAAATGAGCCAGAACCCCTGGGAGCCACTTGGTGGTACCCCTACAGCCCAAATTTGAGACCGGGAAATAAATGCCCCATAGGTCCCCTACACTGCCCTGGTATCCGTTTGATGCACACTTCAAAGATAAAAAAAAACAATGCCCCGCCTTTCACCCCTATATCATTGGGAAATGCGAAAATATGACAAAGTTCGGGTGAGCTAACTGAACCCTTGCAGGGGACAAAGGTGCCCTCTAACGCTTATTATGAATACCCCTTGAGGTCCTCTACTTAAGCCTAGTGATTCCAAGTACCTGTGGTCAATCTCAAGTGAGATATAAACCCCTGAAATGAGCCAGAACCCCTGGGAGCCACTTGGTGGTACCCCTACAGCCCAAATTTGAGACCGGGAAATAATAGCCCCATAGGTCCCCTACACTGCCCTGGTATCCGTTTGATGCACACTTCAAAGATGAAGGACATAATGCCCAGCCTTTCACCCATATATCATTGGGAAATGCGAAAATATGACAAAGTTCGGGTGAGCTAACTGAACCCTTGCAGGTGTCATAGATGCCCTCTAACGCTTATTATGAATACCCCTTGAGGTCCTCTACTTAAGCCTAGTGTTTCCAAGTTCTTGTGGTCAATCTCAAGTGAGATATAAACCCCTGAAATGAGCCAGAACCCCTGGGAGCCACTTGGTGGTACCCCTACAGCCCAAATTTGAGACCGGGAAATAATAGCCCCATAGGTCCCCTACACTGCCCTGGTATCCGTTTGATGCACACTTCAAAGATAAAAAAACATAATGCCCCGCCTTTCACCCCTATATCATTGGGAATGCGAAAATATGACAAAGCTAAACCGACCTCTAGTTGTATACTTCGAAGGTTCACGTCAAAACATGGCTGAGATAAAATAATCCCAATTTTACCTGATGATTTTCTCTGTTTTTGACTGCGACATATGATAATTTTTTATGAGAATAAAATCACAATGCTTGGTGCCCTAGTGTTTCATATTCGTAATAATACGATGTCTTTTTTAATTTCGATTGATGTTGTTTCTGGAGGAGTGAAAAGGCCACACTGGATTGGCTTGGGGATTTTATTGTATTTGTATCGTTTTATGCCTTTTAATTTACTTTAATTTATCATGTCTTTTATATCATAATACGTTTGCATATCACTTTATACGATGCATATAGTTTTTTTTATTTGTATCAATAAGACTTCACTTAGGATAACATTATTTTCATAACTTATGACCCGTATAGACGTGTTTCATTTCTATCCAACAAAGACGCATTTATAACTCTTATCCAGGCGAGCTTTACTGCTTCGGGAGTCGTCAATGCTCGTACAAATTTTTGAGCATAAATCATTTTGATATTAATTAAAATATGTCGATAATTAAATAAAATATAATTTTCTGTTCGAGTTTTCTCAGTACTTTGATGAATTTCCTTATTAATATGCTAGCTTCTACGGGCTTAGTGGCTGCTGTTAGTGGCTGCTAGCTTCAGCCTGGTCAATAACTTAAGAGCCTCACTTGATTTAGTTTGAATGTAATGCGCATGCGCAGGATTGTAAAATAAACAAAAAATCCAGATGATTTCCGGAATTTTTGAAGCAATTTTTGTTGATTATTTATTAGCAAAGCTTGATTGAGAACCAAACATAAAACAAATTGGTAATCTTCATGTATCAATGATGCTAAAAATAAATAAAACAAAAGATAATACTCCTCCGATTTATTGATATTAAAGGCCAAAAAAATAAAGTATATTGTTTTAATATAGTAGTATAGATATAATTACTTCAGTTAATGGATTTTTATACTTTATTATCAATTGCAAACTAAAGTTAAAGTATAATGTATAAATGTAAAAAAAAAAAATGATAAACGTTTTTCATTTAATTACTTGATGGTAATGCTAAAAGATGCATGCATATATCTATATATATATATATATATATATATTTTGAAAATAGATAAATTCCAATACCATTAGGACAAAATATATTTCTTGAAAACATCTACTAGTTTAATATGACATATTATTCTTCTGGTCCTACCTTTATTTTTTAGAGCTCCGTGTTCGCTCTGCCACTGTTTTGTATTTTTCCTTCGGACTTTTGTTTTGAACACTGTTCATCATCACCACCTGTCACTGCTAAAAGAATAAAAACAAATTGAAAATATATCGATATTGTGTTAACGGTCTACAAGTTTTATAATTTTTTAGGTGTTTTGGCGTTTGACAAGACTAAGGGATTTTGGATTGTCTCAAGTGTACCGAGGTTTCCATCTCCCGTTGCGAAAGGTTTCATGTTTTCGGATTCGCAAACAAAATTTGGACAAAGTATACTCTGTGTCACTGTTGCAAAAACAGTTAAGAATATTTTGAGTACGTTGACAAAATTTTAACTTTCATTTGATGGTGGTTTTAATTTTTTATTAAGTTTACTTAAATACTTACATGTAATTGTATTATATTTTTATTGCAGAAACCGTATTCGGAACGACAAATCCTTATATTTATGACAAGAAAAAACTTTGATATAAAAATCAGTAACCCAATGAATTCCGTACACATTCCAATCAAAACTTTTGGAAATGTTCAATTGGAAATACTTGCTAAGTCAGCTTCGTTTGGACAAGGTAACATCCTACATATAAACACACAGTATTTTATTCAATATTGATTCACATCACATGTATTTGATTTAGTACATGTACTTTATTCCTTGCAGATATTTATGACAAATTGATTTCTCCAAAGTTGGCAGACCATTTATTGGTTCGAACATGGAGACCTAAGCTTTCAGACACTGCTTTGGTAATATTTTATACGTATACATATATAACTTTCATATACATATATAACTTTAGGAGAGTTTAAATGTTTTGGCCATTCATATAATTTCTTCATCTCCTTGAAAAGTATCTATCAAAGTAACCTAACACCAGAGTAAACCCAAACGCAACCCTAGGTTTACTTTCTGGGTTTACTACGGGTTGACATTTTGAGAATTTGGGTCCACTTGGCGTTTAATTTTAAAAATGGATTTATTCGGGGTTTACTTTGGGTTTACTCGAGAATTGCTTTTGGGGTCTACTGTGAAGCAGACCTGTGTTTTATTTAACCATCTTACTGACTGTTATTCCTGTCCCTTGTATATTCCGAATACACATGATACGTCTGCTTACTTCTGATCGGGCTTTACTGTCTGTGTCCACTCTGAGTTTACTTTGGGTTTACTCTTGGTCCACTCTAGTAAACCCGGAGTTAACCTAGAGTAGACACGGAAAGTATACCCATGGTTTAGTTGTTGGTCACTTACTGTTAAGTTGATTTTTTAATGGAATACATTGTTGTAACATCACATTGATTATTACGCTTAAAAATACCTTAATCCCCTTTGATGGAAAACTCAACTTTATGTCAAAAGCATGAACTTTATTATTAGCATCTGCCTTTGTTTCTTTTTATATATAGGTATCAAACGTCATCAATGCTTGTTTTCCCAATAAAATTGCGTTCAACCATGGGATAGATCACTCTAAGTGGGCGGTAACTGAAAAAAAAAACATTTGATTTGTATCGGTGATATAAATAGACAGGTACGTTCATAAACTGTTCAAGAACTATGTATTATATGTAAATAATCATTGCAGAAAATAAATGTTATGGTTTGGGAACATTCCCCACATTAACAATGTCTAATGCTATTAAGTTTATGAACATTAAGGTTTTATGTTGATTTATGGTTTATTTGTCATTTATGAATTTATGTTATGGGTAGAACCATATACTAAATATATATTGTTCTGCAGTGTATGTAATAACTTATTTACTTTGTATCCATCGTGTTTATCATAATTACTGTATTGCCTTTATACATTTATTTGATTTATTCTATTTCTCAAATTAATGATACAATATCCTAATTTTGTTTTATTAAAATGTTATTCCATTGTTATTCCATACTAATTGGAATCATGTTCATGAACAATCAACATAGTTAAACAATGTGATTTACTATACACTACAACATGTATTTGTAAAAAGAATGATTATACCCGCACTTTCTAAAGAAAGTTCTGTTCTGTCCGTCTGTCACGTTTTACTTTCTCAAACTGCTCTTACATCTTATAAACCAGCAAACTGAACCCTTGGATTTTGATTAGGGGTATCATGTTTTGTAAAAAGGTTTCAAAAATTCCCTGTTAGTTTTGGGGGTCAAATCATTGGTAAAAAAATGACGTCACAAAAAAACCGTCTTCCTCAAACTCATCCTACATTTTCAACAGTAGACAAATCATCTCTTGGAATATGTTTTGGGGTATCCTATGGATGTGCAATAAGATTTCGGAATTTTCAATTTCGTCTTAAGGGTCATTTAATTGCTAACAATGACGTGGTTTATTTTATATTTTTTTACAAAAAAACTGGTTTCAAAAACGTCATTGTTTGGCAGTAGCCAAATTATCTTCTAGAATATGATTGGGGGTGTGTGATAAGGTTCCAGAATTTTTTTTTTATTAAGGGGATCAGTGGGCAGCAAAAAATGACGTGTTTTGCAAAAAAGTATTGTTTCCAGAACTCCTCTTACAACTTTTGGAGTAGCTATGTCATCTCTTGGGATACAATTGGTGCTGTCCTATAGATGTGCAATAATTAAGGTTTTAAAAATTTAAATTTCATCCAGGGAGTCTAATAGTAGCAGAAAATTTACGTCAATCACTAAAAAGACCATAGATTCAAGATCTCCTCTTATGATTTAATGGATAGACACATCATATCTTTGGGTATGATAAGGACTGTTCTATAGATGTGCAGTAAGGTTTTAAAAATTTAAATTTCATCCAGGGAGTTAAAATGTATCGGAAAATTGACGTTTTTCACTCCAAAAAAAAACATAGATTCTAGGACTCTTCTTTTGATTTAATGGATAGACACATCATATCTTGGGATATGATAGGAACTGTTCCATAGATGTGCATTACAGTTGAAAAATTAAATTTAACCCTGCGGCGCCATTACCTACATACCTTTTGATGCCCTTTAAGGATCAATAATATATATGGTTAAGGGGTGGAAATCTCAACCGTTTTTGAGATATTCGTGCACTTCCTGTTCGAGGGGGGACTGTCATCATTAGGCTAGGAATTACCCACATAGATCAAACACTACATATGAATAAGATAAAATACTTTATTATTTCTAGTTCTAGAATGTCAGAGTGTCTCCAAGGGGCCGCGCAATGACACAAAGAAGAAGAATAAATTATATGGTTTAGGGATGAGGATCTCAGAAATTAACACAATATACAGTGTATCATCATTTCCTATTTGTTAAAGGGGGGGGGGGTTAAAGACAACACCTGGGGGTCTTATAGAATATATTTTGTATTTTCCTGTTTCGTGGGATCAGAATAGTCCCATAAGGTCATGACCTACATTGTATTTGATGTATTATAATACATTAAGAAAGAAATTCTCCTTCCTTCCTATTAACTCATATAGAAATGATAAGTGTCTACACTTACTTATATGGTGATACACACATTTAATACGAAATTGTTTTTATGGGGTCAATATGGGTCAACTCAATAGTGTAAGTCTGACAAATTAAAAAAATTACTTTTGCAATTGAAATGACAGAAACTTTACAAATGCGATAGGATTACGATGACAAGCTTATTTAAATATTAAAAGACGATGATACAGTATGCTGTCAAAGGGATATCACATTTAGAAAGTGAAAGTAAAACTTATGTATGCTCGCATCTCATTATATTGCGCTACTGCTACTACATGTATTATGTTTACCTACATTGGTCAACATCATAATGATAATCCAATTAAAGCACAATAATTATTTCCTTAATCTAATCTTAACTAATCCTTTTCTGAAAGTGGAAAACACATACATGTATGTATACACATGACACCATCTAATCGAAGAGCTGGGTAAAACTAGTACCCGCTAATGAGACCTGCAGACCGATGTTGTGTACGTATTAACTTTAGACAAAAATCAGTTATTTGTAACATGCATGTATTTTTATGACCTATTCTTCAAAACCCCTTGCACTATTTTATTAGGTAAATGACATTTTAAGGTGATGCAGGACACCTGCGTATTGTGATGTATACTTCCTATTGAGATAAACAATAAAGTATAAATATTAATTAAATATTTACCCCCAAAATATTGTCACCTAACATGGAAGCGCAATGGGTTAGAGCGTTTACTTGTCTGTAAGAGCAATGGGGTCCTAGGTGTATTTTTTGGTAATTTTACTATTGATATAAATGAATTTTCATGTGTGTGTGGGGGGGGGAGGGGCTGGACCCCTTACTCACACCCCTTCTCTAAATCTTCGCACACGATGATGTACATGTAGGCACACAGAAGCAAATCTAAAACCGGCAACCGCCACGGGAGGGGGCATAATTTAATTTTTAATTTTGTTTGCAATAATTACATAGACCAATTATACTGTCTATGACATGAAATGTTAAGATTATTGATTAACTGAAAATTCAATGCAAACAGTTCAACCCCAAATTGCACATAACGTGCTGCTCATGTGTATTATCATATGGGAAGGGATCTCATACATCAGTTATGAAAATTATAATTTTTAAATGTATTACCGGAGCTTGCATGTGGCCTTCATTTTTAATTAAACTGGTACAAGAAAGTGTTATTTACGGGCAAACACTTGGTGCGGGTATTACTGTCTAATGACAGCCTCTAGTTAATTTTGCAACTATATTTCCTGATGTGATGCCAATTTGAATCAATCCCTATTTTATTGACAGGAAACTCAAGCAAAGAGAGGCGGATTGTCACTTTGTCTGACAAATGCAGACGCGTCAAAAGAATTTCGAGAACTTGACAATCGGTGTGCAGCCAACAATAAACGTGTACCACCCAAGGGAATATGTCCCAACCAAAAATGGGCAAAAATCTCACCATAGAAACGCTTTGACTTTTATTCATCTAACGGAATAATCAATTCTTGGTTTGAAAACTACTTGTATTTCAAATTAGTTTTCAATTGAACAAATGAATCCAACCACTTATTGACTTTTATAAGAATGTTGAACAGTTAACATGTATGCTTAGCATAATGAATAATTTTTTCGGTTTATATAAAATCCACAGAAAATATACGAGGTAAATTTTCCAGAAATCTTTTTCATAAAGAAATACAAGACATATATCAAAAACAAATATTCCTTTTAAACTAATGATCGAAATGGAATATCATTGGTAAACTCTGTTTATGTAATACAAAATCATTACGCCACATTCAATAAACTATATATAACACTGTTTTGCTGATTTTAGAAATAGCAAGGCAAGAGGAAGCTTTACTTTTAGTAGGCGAATGATGCTTCTGATAAATATTCTTACTCCTATGTGAAGAAAACATTATATACTTAAATGTTATTTAAATGTTTTTTAAGACTGACTGATAAAAGTAACGATTTAGGTAATCTACGTGCAATCAAAGATTCAAATGAAGTTTTCATTGTAAATAAAGAAGTGCAAATCGAGGGCAGTGCATGCGCAAATATTATAATTTGCCAGTTGCCACATATGGACACATCTATGACACATCGGCAGACCAAGGCCGATCGGAAAAACAGATTCTAAATGAAATCAACACGACATATTTCGAATTTTTAAAAACAGTGTTTTAGAACAAAACCCTAACAAAATTAATTATAGGAGACAGGTAGTTATTACCCACCGCGGCTGATGCCACCTTGCAATCACCTGCTGGATGCGCTGTGGAGTTTTGCACAAAGCATGTCTAATATTTATATTACTGACCAACAGACTAACCCGATCCAAATCTTTTTTATAGGATTATATGCCTTGAATAATAACAGAGTGCTGAGCTGAAATACATATTGTTACTGGAAGCTCAGCTGAACAAAACACAGCATTTTTACCGCCTTGGGCTTGGGGCTTGGGATACCTACAAGAGTACCAATACAACTTTGGGCGCTTAGGGGGACGAGTGTATGCACAAGTGCCCGATCCGAACGGTCACCAAGTTCTAGACTGATGGATGAGTGACTTCAGTGTTTCCCAAGCCACATTACTTACTTACAGACCCCCCCCCCCCCCCCCCCCCGCTTGAGCGAAGAACCGGTGGAGGTGGAACCTGCCATGACGGGCTATGGACCACTAAATTAATCTATCAGGTTACTTGATCACAACATACACCAACGTATTCTGCAGTCATCGCCACAGGACATAACCATCAAGCTTCCCCCCCCCCCCCCCCCCGCCGGCCGCAGACTTCTCACTGGCGGTAAGAGCATCTCGTGCTGGAACTCTCACTTGGTGACGTCACGGGCTATAAAACGACCGTACATAGAATAAGTCCACAATCACTACAATACAAAGATTATTTAAAGACTAACATATTATGTGATAAATATCGTTATGTTGAAACAGTTATTTGGACGCACTTAACAGAGCTTAGCCAAACCTGTCCCGTTTTGCATATCTAAAAACAAGTGACGAATCAGAATGTACATGAAAACCCTACCCCTTACATATGAAAAGAGGAAAGGTATGCAACCCTTGTTTACATTTTCACTTAATTTTCCCCTTCGTCATAATGGGACTATGCACGATGTATTCGCTTTAGATATCCAACAAGCACGGGATGATATTATCGTAATTATTATGTACAAATGTATCTACATTACTATACTTTAAACCTCTTGCATTCCACTTAACGATTTTTCTAAGACAAACTAGGTAACTGAGACGAAAGTCAACATATTTTAATATATACAATCCGTGGGGTCTATTCGTGCACCAATATAATTAAAGTGCGTTGATTTGGTCCCATTTTTTTTTACAAATTGCGTTGCCACATTCCTGTTTCGCTTTGCGATGTTTTGCGTAACATATATCGGTACAGCCAACACTATTTATATTTTTTATCTCTCTTTAACTTAAAAAAACATTCTAGCTACTGACACATTTTAATAAACTTTATTCCCCTGACATGGCCGTTAGAATTTAACGGGCTTCTTTAAATAGACTTTGATAGATGATCTATCTCAAGTTTCTTTTTCAACCATTTCATCTTAAAATTTTTGTGCATAAAATACGTACACTCAACACAATACAAAACAGTCTGAAATTTCTTGTTTTGAAACGCCCCCTTTACAGCATCAGCTTTCAATACAAAACAAAGAAGAAGAAGAAGTCAACGGTGTTTTCGCATTGCGTAACATATGAAAAAATACAATTTTCTTTATTTTTTGAATACGGCCAGTATTCAGTTAACTAGCTAATTCTAATCTTGACACGATGCCACATGATGAAGATTAAGGGCATCTTAAGTAGGATTACTAGTGAAGGTTGAACGAAAAACAATAACACGATGCCAGAGGCTCATTATATTTGTTTATATTAAAGGGAAAACCCTGAAATATCCAACGATAGTAAGCCTTATAGAAATAAAATGAATATCATAGAAACAATTAATGCATAACAATTACACGTTGTTTGGGTTATCGCTCTTTACATTAACAATTACTTTATCCATGCACTTTCTACACGTAAAGCTCACATGAAAACACTTAGTTGCCATTTTAGTTTCGATTGCTCTCCAACTGCCATTTTGGTACATACAATGTGTTTCGGTGATAAAAGTAACGATCGGTTGATTTCCGATCGAGATATTCATATTGTTACAGTAGTGATTTCAAAATGCATTGTACATATAGTAATGTGTTTGGACAAAAATAAAAATAAATCTACAATTGAGACTGTACTTCGCATATGGCATCCTCTTTACACCAAACAGTAGATAAGTGATAGGAAATTCGGGAAATAACTACGTTATATCGTGTTTCTCAGTTTTTACAAATTACTCCAATTTAAAGGGCTTTTTACTTGATTTACACTCTCCCACCCGCCTCCTCCTGATCGTATATGACCATCTCATGATATTTCAGTAGTCACTGATAAATATTTTCATATATTATTTTCAGCAATTATATGACTAAATGATAAAATTTTCATTAATAAACTGTATTGGGTTATTACGTAACAGAATCAAATCGTAATGTTATCACAGACAATGAGACTGACTATTGTCAAGAAAGAAGGGTGTTATTTTTAATGAACACTAACAAAAAACAAACTCACAATATGCCATGTTCATTGAATGAGGTGTATTATATTTAAAATGATTTTTGTAATAATATAAGAAAAACATCTATGGCTGAAGTTTTTAAAAAAATCAAAAAATTACAATTTGATAATACAACACTACCACAACGGTGTTAACTATACTAAGGAAAATGCACTGGAAAAATATAAATACCTAAACAAATATGCTGTTAAAATCATTTTTGTCCATATAACCCTGGGTCTCACTTTAAAAAGGAAACAACTACATTATATAATGAATATAGAAAGGATTTTAAACAAATTGGCTTTGAAAACCGTTAGGGATGAACATTCCAGGGTAATTCAACTGTGGTCAACCATTAACACTGAAAAATAGTGATTTTATCTTAAGTCTTTAGTTTGATAGATTTGAGGCAATGCTGAATAGATATTGTTCATTTTCAAAAAGAAAATCACTAACTTTATGATGATACTGATCTCGGTTCATAAAACTTTCCGATATATGAATATATGAAAAAAAAAGAAAAAACTACATGTAAATGCGATCTATATATAATTTTATTAACAGTTTCTTCAATCATTAACTATCTGCGATTTAGAGAGTATATTTTCATTAACAGTATTTCCTGTAGTAACATGTAACAATAGGGCAAACATATTTTTAGAGTAATGAAATAAAAAACCTCTGACAAGTTTTAATTTTTAGGGAATATATTTCAAAAATTTGTATTTTCATGATTTTACCAAAAATACGCCAAATGTGATTGCAAACGGCCGGAATAATTATAATTTCAATTGATTATGAGCCTAAAGAGGTAAAAAATATATTTTTTCAGAGCATTCGCAATATGAATAAAATTATATCAGCTTAAATGTTCGTTGTGTTCTTCATTCTGAACATATCTTTTATCTAAAACAAGGTATTAATTAACCTATTATCTGATCAAAGGAAAATGAATAGTTAACCTACAATCAATACAGACATGACTTTGCATATCAGATAGCAAAATTAACAATGCTCATCATAAACCAGATGATAAATGATAAAAACGAGCAATTATTGAAGAATGTTTATTATTAGAGTCAAAATGCATGGGGAACCCAAATTATCGTGCAAGTTGCTTAAAAAAATATGCTAATATAATTAAAAACATACTTTTGATGACGGAATAAATCTCTTGTTTAGTATCCAAATCAATTTCATTTAAATGTAGTTGTTAAATTGTGTATACCTATATGAAGGTGATATGGGTAAACTTCTGATCTTATTGTTGATGAAACTACATTGCCATTAAAATACTTATACTTGTTTAGAAATATCAAATTAAACAATATTTGATCAGGAAATCAAGTGGAAACGGTTCTGTAAAAGTTAAAAAAAATATAAAGGCACACTGCAGCATGATTTATAGATTTGTACATGTAGATAATACTTATTATTTGGGACACGCTGTTAAAATATAGTGTCTCACACTATCTTTATTTTGAGCTAGGATACATTTGAACATTTGGCCTTGTGACTTTTAAAGTCCTTTATTGATGAACAACAGTTTACATAATGTCGCTTTTTCAAATTCCAGCAATTTTTACTTGATTATGATCCCAATTTCTTATTACTATAATAGTTTTTAAAATCACTTTTAAATGTAAAATCCTTGTGTGCTATCGTGCATTTTAATTATATACTTCAGTCTGTGGTTATTCTTTCGCGTATTAAGGAGGTTTGGTAGTTAATTCGGGCAGACCTTCCCTAAAATTTCAAATATAATACTTCTTGCTATAAACTGTAAAAAAAAAAACCCAGTCGTTTGGGATGTAAAATTAAATATGTTACAACATGTATTTATTAATATTGAGATTTTCTTCTCAAGGAAATTTATGCATTTATGCATAGCCCATAAATAGCAGCGACCATCGACCCCTCTTAAAGTTTCGAAATTCTGTGAGAACAATTTTGCATTTTTATTTGTAGCGAAATATCAAACAACTGAACATATTAGAGAGGTCATTCAACCGCAAGGACAATTAAAAGTTTATGTGACCTTAGCAAATCTTTATGCTAAAATTGATGTGTTTATATTATAAAACTATGATATCTTGATAAATGGCATCGTTATAATATTACTTTGCAGTGCGTGTAAGAATTAACGATAATGTATCGTTTAGAAAAAAAAATGACGACCTCTAATTGTATTTGAGGTTTCATAGATCTGACAATTCGACACTCTTAACAGATGTAAATGTCATATTTCGCATGTCAGAATTGCAATTATATAACCGCGGCTTTTGATGCCTAATTAATTTTAGTTTCATTACAGAAATGTCGATTAACAAGATTGCTTTTCTTAAATCGGTAACATAAAATATACGTTCTTAGGAAAACGATAAAGGCATAGCATTGAAAATTGGCCTAGAAACATTTTTTTTTTGCATTTTATAAAATATTATAATTAGTTATTGAATATGTCAAAGCACGTCAGCGCTAATAAGAAAGTATCCATTCCATGTACAGCATAAATAAGAAATCGGTGACCTTTTTAGCGAATCAAATGCATAATATAAGTTAAAAAAGAATATTCAAGGAAATATGTGAACCAAAACTTAAAACAACTGGTATCGGAACTCTTTTATATAGATTTAATGCACCATCGTAAACATCAACTCCTTTTACATTTAATCACAATATACTAACATCCACTTACTACTCTCTTATGATTTTTTTTAAAGAATTTGGTTGTAGTGTATATAGAAATGTACCTGCACTACCTGATTCTGATTCCATTTTTTTTTAAAGTAAGACCCGTCCGTTTAATATGCATAATACAAAAAATGTCTAATTTTTATATTACAGAGCAAAATCAGTAAAAACAATTTAATATAAACTTAAACAATATGAAACAATTAAGAAATGGAATCTTTAACGTTTAATATAACGTTTGAATCCCCCTGCAGATATATCGCTTTGACCTTTAATGATCTGATCAATAAGTGTGCTCATTGCATATGGCATAATTAAAACCACTCATTTATTGTTGTACTATCTAAAGGTCAGGCTTTTATCAAATTGCTCGTAGTTATTAGAGCAATTTCCTGTTGTAAGATATATAATAAATTATACTTATATTTCCTGAGGTTTCAGTTTATTTTTTTAAGTGCTTCCTTGTAAATGTGTATTAAGCGTAAACAATCACAATCTGTGCTCGATAAGTCAAAAGATTTGCAAATAAAAAAGTGAAATATTGACATAAATGTCAGAAATGGGTTTAAAAACAAACTTTTTTTCAGCATAAATGATTGAAAGTAATTGGTAATTAAGTTTGCTTTAAAATGTCAATAGATTGAATGTATTTAAATACGTTCTAAAGATAACATGTATTTATAACTTTTTCATATGAAATGATACACAATGTGTGTACATTACATAAATGGTCACAATCTGTGAAATATAAGTCAAAAGCTTTGCAAATAAGAATTGAAATATTGACGTATATGTCAGGGATGGGTTTTAGAAACAATTTTTATTTGAGCATATAAAAGTTCATATAAAATTGAAAGTCATTGGTATTTGAGTTTCCAATTTCAATACATTAAAACTCGTTTAGTACGAACACGGATATAGCGAATTCTCGGATATAGCGAAGTTTTTTTGAGTCCCCGATAAAATGCTTAACAAATCTTTGCAAAATTTTACGGTTATAACTAATTCGGATATAACATTTTTACGGATATAGCGAACTGATTTTGAGTCCCGTAGAGGTGAATAATAACAAAATTAACACCTTTATAACGAATTTCTTTACAGTTTATAAAAGTGTGCACTACCATTTAAAAAAATAGTTTGAAGGAACTTATTTTCATATATTTTTTTTAATTCACAGTCCGATTATTCAAGGTATCTAAGTAATGTAGTTTTAATTTATGCATCAATTAGCAAAAGATACAGTCTGGTGAAAGTGAAAGAAAACATGTTTATAGTAAATTTGCTAAAAATATTATTACAAATTCGTTATACGGATATAACGATTTACGGATATAACGAAGTAATTCTATTGGTCCCTGGAACTTCGCTATAACCGAGTTTTACTGTAAATTGAATGCATTTAAGTACGTTCCTAAAACATCATGTATTTATTATTTTTAATTTCATTTTAAATTACATTTTTCCCAAGTTAAACGTTTACAAATGTGTATTATAATAATGTGTCCTTTGTATACCGAATGACGATTAAAATAAAATCAAACTTTTGAAAATATTACCGCACATATGTTAATACACTGTATCAATGCCCTTTAACCATGTATTTGTTCTCAAAATTTAGAAAAAAAAGTATGAGGTAATTAATGTGTATTTAATTACATTTCTCAACGTAACTGAAAAGAATCAATGACATGTAAAACAAAATGGAATTCCATCCAATTAACAAAATGCACTTTGAGCGAATGGCGAACGCTTAATGAACGGTGAGCACAAGCGGAACGGAGTTAAAAGTCAAAAACCGTGAACGATGAGCGTATGGTGAGCGAATGCTTCAATTGTACGATACCTGAAAGGTAAACAAATACAAAAATGGTAAAGTAGAGCGTATCAGGGACTGAAAAAATCAATTATATTTAATTGTTCATTTTTGCACTCTGGATACACTCTATAAGAGAACGATTTTAATCGTGTTTCCGTTGTTTCCACTTTGTGCATTTCCTTCTCACGGTCTGCTTTATCACGTTATTATCAGCGACAATGATGTAAATGAGCAAATAAATGTAATTATCTTATAAAATGATATAACAAAACAATTCAAACTTATGTGTGTTAAAACCTTTCTACGTTTATGCATTTCCTCTCCACGGTCTGCTTTATCAGATCAAATATAACAGAAACGGATATAGCCAATTAATTGACTGTGTGTGAAATAATATATTATATAACAAAGGAAAAAAGTTTGTTTTTGTCAGTTTTAGATATAGATCTGTTGAGGAAATTTATTATATCAAATGGTTTCATAAAAACAAACCTTGGGACCCATAATATTGATGGGAACACGTACGTCAACATTGAAAACTAATGTTTAAAGACATGCAAAGACGAAAACTTTGATATACATATTTTTTTTTTAATTCCTTGTACCCCGAAATTCTTTAATACCAGTAATTAAGAAAACTTGTACATGTTTCTAAAGGCATAATTGAAACTATATATAAATATAATTGCTATTAGTCTTAATGAATGTGTATTGTATTTATTATTATCAAGAACACTTGATCGTACTTGTAGGTAGTACTTATATTAAGAGCTATGTTAACAAAAAGATTTTACAAACATTGGGGCACATGCAACTGAGCGTTTCTTTATATAAATGTATACTTGTAATCTTTGTTACATCAGTTTACATTCTATCAAAACAACATTGTTTTAAGGATAATCTCATTGTACATATAATATAACATACATGCGCTTGTCCGTTTCTTAGACTAAATGTCAAAAAGTTAAACACTTAAGACAAATATATATAAACTCAAATTCCTATCATAATGACAAACAATCTAAATATGTTAAAATATCGTTAAAATGGGGTTAGTTTTATCAGATTTTAGACTCGGGATGATCTGTTTACCCATTTAGTCATATCTTCAAATGAGTCACATTTACATTAACAAGTTATTATATTTCTAACTATCTTCTTGAACTGTAGCAAAGCAACGGCTGATCCTCTGCACATCAAACACTGAGAAATGTTCACATGACTTGCACTGGACAACATCATGCAATTCAGTAAAACATATACTGGTACTTGCTTTCTAACTGCAAAGAATTTCTTCCGAAGAATTCACTTAAAGCTGATCGCTGTCATAATCACACACCCCCCTTAGATGTGGTCTTAAAAAAACATGACACCAAAGTAGCAGTGTTGTTTTTTTTTCCTTCAAAGGACTATGTTCAGTATGGTCAAATATCTGCCCTCGATTTCAACCAATTTTTAAATAGTATCGTATAAAAAAAAATCTTCACAAATCATTGTATGGAGGATGCCTATAACTTTTATCTTGATTTTAGTCATCATTGCTTATTCGCTGTTTATCTATGACGTCACCTAAATGACCAATTTCCCGCAAATTTGCAAACAAATGAAAATATTCTCATTTTTGCTCTATATTTTGCATTCGGAAGTATAGAGCGCAGATCTGCTCAAGTGCGATTTAAACATATTTTTTTCTTCAGATAGTTATACACATTATACAAAAAAATGGTACTTGAGCAAGCCTGCGCTCGATGTTTCGCAGTCGAAAAACCATCGGAAAACACCCATATTTTGCAACAAACATCAATTTATTTAAATAATGCAATCTTCATGACGTCATTTTTACATTATGTCGTCACTGTGGTTTTAACCTTTTACACCTTTATTTTCAATATGATTTTAACTATCTTTCACCTTATTTTTAAATCTCTTTCAAAAACTTTGCGTTTGGGAGCAAAAAATGCATAAAACCGCATATAGTCCTTTCTCGTACCTACTAATTAGAAAAAAATTCTGTTGTTAGATGTATGGCAAAATTATTTATTTATATAATTGATCGGGTTACTTTTTTTGAAAATTGTTTCCTTGTTATTGTGTATTAAGCGCAAACGATCACAATATGTGGAATATAAGTCAAAAGTTTGAAATAAAAAAAAATTGAAATATCGACGTATATGTCAGGAATCGGTTTTAAAACAGTTTTTATTTGGCATTAATAATTAAAAGTCATTGGTAATTGATTTTAAATTACAATAGATTGAATGAATTTAAATACGTTTTACATGTATAATATCATGTATTTATAATTTTTCATTTTATTTTAGATTACTTAGATTATTATTTTTTCAAGTCAAACGTTCACAAAGGTGTATCATAATAATGTGTCGTTTGTATACGAAATGGTGATTACAATGAAATAAAACCAAATACGTTTAATTTTTATTTTTTGCATAAAATGAAAACATTGTATAAGAGAACTATTTTGATCGTGTTTCCGTTGTTTCCACTTTGTGGATTTCCTTCTCACGGTCTGCTTTATCACGTTATCATCAGCGACAATGATGTAAATGAACAAATTGTTGTAATTATCATAATAAAATGATATAACAAAACAATTCAAACTTGTTTGTGATATATCCTTTCTACGTTTATGCATTTCCTCTCCACGGTCTGCTTTATCAGATCAAATATTAGAGAAACGGATATAGCCAATTAAATGACTTCGTGGGAAATGAATCATTGTATAATTTATGCCAACTTGTTTGTTGTTGTTTGTTAGTTTTAAATATATTTATGTTGAGTGCATTTGTTAAAGATTGGAACACGTACGTCAGCATTGAAAATTAATGTTTAAAGACATGCAAAGACAAACAGTTAGATAAACGTATTTTTTTTAATTCTCTGAACCCCGAGAGTCTTTAGTCGTAGTTATTAAGAAAACATGTATATGTTTCTAAAGACATTATAAATCTATTTATACATGTATTTGCTATTAGTCTTAATGATTTTGTATTGTATTCATCAATATCAATAACACTTGGTCGGGTAGTACTTATATTAAGAGGTTTTGAAAAAGATTTTTTTTTACACATGGGGGCATATGCATTTGAGCGTTTCTTTTTACAAATATATAATTGTAGTCTTTATAACATCAGTGTACATTTTATCAAAACGGTATTGTTTAGGAACGACCTCATTGTACATATTAATGATATAACATGCATGCACTGGTTCATTTCTTTGACTAAATGTCAAAAAGTTAAACACTTTACAGAAGTATATAGTAAACTCAAATTCTCAAATTACAACACAGGGGCTCGTCACGAAGTTTTTTCAATTGTGATCGATAAGTCAAAAGATTTGCAAATAAAAAAAGGGAAATATTGACATAAAAAGCAGGAATGTGTTTAAACACAAACTTTTTTTAGCATTAATGATTAAAAGTAATTGGAATATGAGTTTGCTTTTACATTTCAACAGATTGCATGCATTTAAATACGTTCTAAATAAATCATGTATTGATAACTGTTTCACTTATTTTCAAATTACTTTGTTTCCAAGTTAAATGCTAACAAAGTTGTCTTAAAATAATGTATCGTTTGTACACAAAATAATGATTTAAGGTACCTCACTACACCTACACTTATACTTTTTGAGACACTACGTCACAAGATGGCGATTTAAATGTTTTGTTAAACTGTTTAAATCGTTCGATTGGGTTGTATATCGTCGTAGCTAAGTGGCTAAAGTATTAGACTTCTGAACCGCAGATCATGAGTTCGAATCTGCCTGGAGCTTTTGTTCATGTTAACTGAATTAAATTTTTGAAAATGTAATTTTTCATCCAAAATTGCACATTTTTTTTGCCTATTAGACATAAATACTTCTAATTCATTATGATATCTATCACAGTCAAGTAATTTTCTGCTGATTGGAGAAATAATTCACGGTGTAGTGAGCCACCTTAAATGAAATCGAACCTTTCAAAATACTACCGCATATATGTAAATATCAATGCTGTTTAAACATGTATTTGTTCTCATTATTTACAAAAACAAAACACGAAAAAACTATGAGGTAAAATTATGTATTTAATAACATTTCTCAACGAAACTGAAAGGATTATATTGTATTTAAAACAAAATGGAATATCTTGCAATTGCAATTGACAAAATGCGTTTTGAGCGCATGGTGAACGCTTAATGAGCGGTGAGCACAAGCAGAGCGGAGATAAGAGTTCAAAACTGTGAACGATGAACGTATGGTGAGCGAAATCTGAACACACGATAAGAGAACGGTAGGCAAAAGCAAAAGTGGTAAAGAAGAACGTATCACGGACTGAAACCATTATTTATATTTAACTTGCCAGTTTTGCATAAAATGAATAAATTGTATAAGAGAACGATTTTAATTGTGTTTCCGTTGTTTCCACATTTGTGGATTACCTTCCCACGGTCTGCTTTATCATATTAATATCAGAGACAATGATGTAAATGAACAAACTGATGTTATTATCATATAAAATGATATAACAAAACAATTCAAACTTGTTTTTGTTCTAGCCTTTCGACTTTTATGCATTTCCTTTCCACGGTCTGCTTTATCAGATCAAATATTACAAAAACGGATATAACCAATTAAATGACTTTGTGGAAATGAATCATTGTATAATTTAGGCCAACCTGTTTGTTGTTGTTTGCTAGTTTTAAATATACTTATGTTGAGTGCATTTGATATAAGATTGGAACACGTACGTCAACATTGAAAACTAACGTTTAAAGACATGCAAAGAAGAACAATTAGAAGAACGTATTTTTTTAAAAATTATCTAAACCCCGAGATTCTTTAGTAGTACATTGTAGTTACATGTATTAAGAAAACATGTATATGTTTCTAAAGGCATTGTAAAACTATTTATACATGTATTTGCTATTAGTCTTAATGATTTTGTATTTTATTCATTAATATCAATAACACTTGGTCGGGTAGTATTTATATTAAAAGGTTTAGAAAAAGACTTTGTTTTAACATGGGGGCACATGCATTTGAGCGTTTCTTTTTTACAAATAAATAATTGTAGTCTTTATAACATCAGTGTACATTTTATCAAAAAGGCATTGTTTAGGAACGATCTCATTGTACATATTAATGATATAAACATGCATGCACTGGTTCATTTCTTTGACTAAATGTCAAAAAGTTAAACACTTTACAGAAGTATATAGTAAACTCAAACTCTCAAATTACAATCTAAATATGTTTAAGTATCGGTAAAATGGGTTTATTTTTTTTTATCAGATTTTTTTGACTTTAGACTAGATTATATTATTTTAGTATGCCATTCAGTCATACCCTGACAAAGTGTTTTTTTTTACTGTTCGAAATTACTATTTCATAACGATCATCTTGACCAGTAGCAAAACAGCGTCTGATTCTCTGCATATCTTACTCTGAGAAACTTTTCAATTGGTTACAACGTGCAACACATGCATTAAGAACAATACTGGCTCTCGATTTCTAGTTGCAAAGGATTTCTTTCGGAGAGTTTACTTAATTTCTCGCAAAGAAGTTTGAACACACGTAAACTTTGAATAAAAAGGCACCAAACTCATAAACCATGTGTGAATTGAAACTATTTACACTAACATTCCTTTTTTTAGTTTTTATACCTTTTTTGGAAGGAGGGTGTGTTATACAAGTAGAAATCGCCTTGTTTGCATGTTTGTCCGTCCGTCTGTCCATGTAATCGTGTTCGATCCTTATTCTTTTAATTGAGAATGACATGTCTTTTTGTAGAAGATTGTTTCAGTTTTAAGAAAAATAATAAATTGTTTGGTGTTTTTGCATACTCAAGGGAGGTCAAACTCGAGAAACCGCATATGTTAGTTAGTTCGACACCAATGTCTTATTTAATTTCACGTGGTGTGTGTGCGCTTTAGCCTTAAACTGTTTAAAAAGATATATTTTGTCGCTGTTACAGTAACAAGCTGAAATGTTGGCATAATTGTCACTAGTGTTAAGACGACCCTGACATGCAATTTAAAGCTTTATCAAAATGTAAAAGGGCAACTACGTGTATGATGAGGTTAATAAAGATTCAAAACCCGCAGTAAAACTTGTATTATTCTGATATATCTAAAGGTGTAGAACACAGTTTTCTATATGGTATTATCGAGACGTCATCACATGAGGGACACACAAAACTGAACCCTATAGTGAAATGTTAGAAACACGTGTTACATATATATCTATATAATAAATAAATAAACATATTTTATGTATACCGCATAAAAACAGCATGAAAATCCCTACTCATCATGCTTTCGACTGGGGAAAACCATGTGGATTTTCTGTAAGGGAAACGAAACAGAACACTACAATTAGAATTTCATTTACAAGCCCGAGCAAAATATGAAATAAACCGTAATTGATCGCTGTTCAAATTTCTTAAGTAAATAAATAAATATATAAATTTATAAATGTAGTCCTTGTTCAACAATCATAAATTTCACTATGATTTGATTTCCGTTCAGAGGACCCGGGCGAAATCACTTTTTATATTAACATAAACAAGCCAAACTCCTTTGTTTTACGGTGTAATTCCCCGCCGTGTGCAGCTGTTACTCTGTCGCGTGTATAGTCTGAACCCTGTTTGTTCTGCGGTTTTGTCTTGATCCCTGACAAACACAAGAATGTGTTTTGTACTTGTACTCAAAGGAAACAGTACATCGTCTATCATACACAATATTTTTTTTTATCATGGAATGCGAATCAGAAACAAGACAATTAATGTACTATAAAAAATGAAATTTTAAACACTGGCAATAATACCGCATGCTACTTTTAGTAGTACTAAACGTAAGAGAGAGAGAGAGAGAGAGAGAGAGAGAGAGAGAGAGAGAGAGAGAGAGAGAGAGAGAGAAGGTACTTCGTATTGGGGCGGCCAATATTTGCTCGATGAACCGGGGGAGGGGGGGAGGGGGGGGGGGGGGGTGGGTGGGGGTGGTGCTGAACCGAATTTGACTTGAAATGAAGATATTTTACAAAGGGTGAATTTTTTTCTTAATTTGATGTTACATTGTATTATTGTCACTTATTTGTATTGATGGTACTATAAGAAACAAAAGCAAAACCATTGCACTTCAGGTTTGTTTTTGTTTAATGACATACACATTTAATTCGAGGAGTTCATATGCATGTATAAACATCAATTTTTATTCAACTTGTCAGTCTCTATTGCGCATCATAAACATTCAAAAATGGATATTCGTGATTTCCGTGCTAGGTTACAATTGAATTCTTTAACTGGTCATTTCATTAAAATTATACAAGACAGACAGACCTCGGAAATCTCTCTTACCCTCTCTCGGCATTTCCGGTAACAAGAAATATCAAAATTCAATCGGGTGGAATATATATTTATAAATCCCAAAAGTTCAACCTTTTGAGAAAAAAAAAACCTTCTGAAATTCTACATGCATTGATCTTAAGAAAACAATGCCAAAATTCGTAATTTGTGCTGGATGTATAGAAGAAAAAAGCTGTTTATCTTATCAAATAGGAATCTTGACAATATGGAGAATATTACAACTTTTAAAAATCGTGAAAATTATATCAATTGCTATATGTGTGTGTGTGAAGGGGGGGGGGCTGCGCACTGGGTCTATTTATCAATTTATTACATTTTTTCATTGTTAATTTCTTTCGTGTTTAAGTCTGCATATGAATGAATATTAGAAAAAAAATACTCAAAAGAACTGGGTACGGTGAATATAACAAATCGGCCCTATTGAAATGTGAAAAATCAAAAACTTGCAATCTGTAATCTACCCGCTGAAATAATTCGAGTAGGATACCGCGTGTATGGAAATGACAGTCATTTGGCAAAATTCACGAGCGTTTGGTAATTGTAGAATCCAAAACCGGACCTCGGTTACGGGTTTTCGCGAAATCTAAGCGTTTTTGTCATGTTTATTCTAATATTTCTACAAGGCCGCATTCGAGTACATGTACAAAAAATTCAGAGAATTACAATTTAAGTATGCTGATTTTAAATAACACAGACAAAGATATGTACAAGACTGCGACAACTTTCGTTTTTAATGTTTTTAATTCAAAAGATAAGCACCAATTGCAAGTGTCTGTTGATTCTAACACTTTTACATCGCAATATTACAAAACAAATAAACGCATTTTTTTTAAAAATATATAATAATAATGTCATTAAATAATTAAATTGATAAAATAGGATTGTGTACATGTATAGTATACATGTATAATTTATGAGAGAGAGAGAGAGAGAGAGAGAGAGAGAGAGAGAGAGAGAGAGAGAGAGAGAGAGAGATGGCTCTCTAAACCATATTGTATTTTCTTTATTTACAATTTTTTACACTGATATGTAGTTGTATTACGTGAAACAACAATTAACGGAAAATATATATTACACACAAACAACACTTATTAACATAAGATTCAGTATTCAAGCACACCGAGGACTATCTCGCATTATGATCTCAAAAAACCTACATACAAACCAAAATACTGTAGGTCGTTTTAATTCCATGGTGTTAACATTTCACGATTTCTCAAAAAGTACCAATCGCAATGGTTTTAATTTCACGCTCAAGAAAACCAGTTAATCAAAGTATAAGCATTAACACGTTAAAAAAGAATTTACGGAAAAATGATAAATCGCGAACATAGTGAAATTAAAATCGTAGTAATTTTTTGCAAATCTACAGTACACAAACACGTGTGACTATGCGAAACTGAAAATAATTTATATGAATGCAGTGTGCAGAGATCGATTGATTTCATATTTTGAAACAGTATATCTTTAAGTACACTCTTTGTCTTGAATTAAGAAAAAAGTCGTTCCGTGTTATGATTTCAAACCTACCTCTACATCTACGCATTTAAAAACAACGCTGGTACGTTGGCCCAGTAATATTCAAGTCTTCATGTGCTCTGTATTTTTTAATTCTTCTTACATTATTGGACAGGACATTCGTTGTAAAACTTGTACACTTCTTTTAAACTTAAACATATATCAGCTCTATTATTACTTATTAGGTTAGTTACTGACTCACTACGGAAGTATATTGGGTTGATCAATCTCATAGATGGCGAGGCTAGGCAGAGCCGTTTATGAGATTGATCCACCCAATATATTTCCGTAGTGAGTCAGTAACTAACCTAAAAAGTGTTTTGTTTTCCCGAGGACTATCAAGCGACATATTTATTCACAAATAGCGAAGATCAACTCTAAGCCATGTACAAGATGCCTAACATCTCGTCCAATTTGATTCATTTAAACTCTTCAAAATTTTCAATCTCACCTTTCAAATACTGTTTAAAATATCTGCCTCACCCATGTTTTCTTACAATGTTTTGTTGCTATTTAAGGAAGGAGTCTTCTCATTATCAAACATACCTCTTATAATAAGAAATTCATGAAATTTTGACACAGTCAAACGGATTATATTACCAAATGATTCTATCAGTTTAATCAAATTTGACCTTTTCGTTTTTCCATAAAGGTCAGGTCAAGGTCACTACCTTTTTCCTCAACATAAAGGATGATAGAAATAAGTGTAGCTCTTTGTAGTTCTGTTCACAATTGTTTAAGATTTGAAGATTCTATTCTTCAATGAAATGATAGAATTTCAGAATGTTTATCAGCTTATACTACTAAATTGGAATAAATATTTATATTAAAATTGATATTGCTTAGCCCGCATTTCCTCTAATTTTCTTAAATTTTGAAGAAATTTTGATCCTTTTTTTATGCTTCCAATAATAAGATGTTTCTGATTTTTATGTTTAATGAAGACTTCATTTAAAGATATAAATTGACAGAAAAGCTAGTATATTGACCATTTAATAAGAGAGAAAAACTGATTTTCGTGATTTTTTCACAAAATCAATGTATAGAATGGGCGCTTTAAAAAGCTTATAAAAATGTTATTTGATAGGCAAACCATATTTTAATAACATATTCTGAAACCCAAGTATCATATCATTAGTTCACATAAGTAAAAAATTCCAAAATTAATGTTATTGTTTTTAAAATGCTAAAACAGACTCATTAACCTGCAGCAATTCTGAATTGCCAATCATGTGATATTTTCCTACGCCAATATTACGCCAAAAATATAGTCCTTGTTAGATTCTAAACATTGATCACCTTTTCTATGCCAAGTTGTAGGATAATAAAAAAGAAAGAAAAATATACTATTTTAATTTCCGTCCACCTTGATTTCATGAGCAATGAATCAAATTTACGTTTGACAAGTCGAAAACCAGAAAAGACTCCTTCCTTAATTTTAAATTTTTTCTCCCTTTCCTCTGTAGAGATTTGAGGAAATGTCGACGTTGCCATTTTGTTCTGCTCCAGACAAAACAATGTGACGTCAATATTCTAAGGGAAACTACTCTAATTTTAAAGAATTCCAAAGGGCAACTATTCCAAATACTTTAAGAAATAACGCCATGCGGTTTATGTATTAAATACTATGAAATGTCGAAATGAGTATGCGAAGCGTCCGGCAATGACGGCCATACTGCCTAACATTATTTCTCACAGAACAAATATAGATATATGAGGCAATCACGTGCTATGTTTAAACCAATGAAAATGTGACATTTCAGTCCAAGGGAAAACAAAAGTATATACTTTAAAAAGCGGAAAATCATATCAAGGCAGATTTATTACTGTTTCAATTCCGTATTTTTAAAACTTATTTATCAGATACTGTAGATTCCTTAGTTTTCGCGAGTACTTATTTCCGCGACTCAATCGTTTTCAATAAAATCGTGAGAATATTAAATTGTGAATGCCGAATTTTTATCATAGTTTCATGTAGTTTACATCTGTCCGAAAAATTAAAAGCGATTTTTCAAAATCCGCGAGATGTGGCTAAATTCTCTCGATTTTACGCGGATTTTAATTCCTCGCGTTTAATTAAGAATGATTTCTTAATTCTTATATAGTTAGTATACATTGGAACTGCATTCTCACTGAAATTAAAATCAAATTAATAATACATTTCTCAAATATATCAATGTAACAAAAATCATACATGTAAGTTTTACATTTATACAAAAAAAACGGACGTCTATGTTTCAACTCAACGTGTATCACTACGATCTTTTAAACTGGCCCCCTCTTCCCCAATTAAAGGCCCGTCAGTCCGTATATGTGGCAGTTTGTTAGCTTGCGTTAGTTCTTGAAACTGCAGAGTTTTGATATTCATTTATAAATGTGCATTTTTTAACACCAATACTAGTTCATTAAAATAAACATACATGTAGGCCAGTGATGTTATAAGTAATTTTTAGATAACTCCTTTATATATCGCATCGGAGACCCATGGGCCACACTGTTGACCTGAACAATGCCCATATACTATGTTTATAAAATACACTATATAGTATACAAACTAATCAATTTTAGATGCAAAAATGCCTGGAGATGGTCCAAAGTCATATCCATGTTGTCTTTGTAAGCGTCGCACGATTCCTTATGAAAGAGTTGCTATTAAAGCAGAACATTTAAAACTTTTAGAGAGACGCTTTTGTGTATCGGCACAGCATGGCGATTTCCTTTCTTCTAAATGTAGATTAAAATGCTTAGGAGAAGAAAACAAGTTGAAAAATGTGGAATGCATTGCAGTGTATAAGACTCAAGATGATTACGAACCTCCAATCAAAAAAGCCAGAAGCATACAGCAGTCCTCCTAATGTCCTTCATCTGTTACCCTTGATTTACCAACGACCAGCAAAAGCCATGCATATTGCTTTGTGTGTAAAAGGCCTGGGCCTGGGCCGAAAATCATCGTTGTTCCACCTACTCCACGTTTCGCCGTATATATAAGGGCATGTTTGTTCCAGCGGTAGTTAGGTGCTGCCCTGTGCATTTAGACGGCGAACAGTTTACGGACGATGCATTAGATAAAATAAAACCAGTAAGCAATGAAGTCAACTTGAGCAAGACAAACATCAAACTTTTGTTGAAAAATGGCAGGTCTTTTGTGATTGAAAGAACAAATTATAGACTTGATTTTGACCACACACATGCTTTAACAGATAGAGACTACCTCACCCTTACAGGCATCTCAAAGACAGAGTTTGATATTTTGATGACTTACGTCGATTGCTGCAATCTTCGACAAACAACAACAAGAAGTGTAAGGACATGTGTAGCCATTCCGTTGATTACACTTCGATGTGGATTGAGCAACAACCTTCTCGCAACGCTTTTCGCAATGAAAAAACACCAGGTATTGACTTAAAGTATTATTCATATCAATGTGTTAATAAGAGAGTTTTTTTATTTTCTGTTTGATAAACTGTTTATTTGAACTTTGATTTATTAAACTGCATTTTCTAACTTAGATAGGTAAGAAGAGCACTTAAATCGGCTACAAAAGCATTGAAGTCAAGATTTGTTCCAGAATTTTTAGGACCACCCCACATTGAAAGAGAGGAGGTGATAGAGAGTCACACTCGACCGCTGGCCAAGGAACTGTTTACCAGGACCATGACAGAGAACCCCGCCATACTTGTTCTCGACGGAACATATATCTATGTGCAGAAAAGTAGGAACTTTTCATTTTCGAGACCATCCTACAGCACAAAAAAACACAGGCCTTTGGTGAAGCTTATGCTTGTCGTCACAACTACTGGGTACATTGTTTCGGTGCTAGGTCCGTATCTAGCTGATTCGAAGAACAGCGACGCAAATATTCTTAATCACATGATCAGATCAAATGCTGAACAAATGAAAGAGTGGGTCAGAGAAGGTGATATCTTCGTTGTGGACAGGGGTTTCAGGGACTCGGGTGAAGTACTAAACGACCTTGGTATAACTATGGAGATGAAAACGTTCCTACCTAAAGGGGCCACGCAGCTGCAGACCAAAGATGCCAATTGCTCGAGGCTTGTGACAAAGGTAATTAAAACTTAACAGTAATCATTTTTTTTTACTTAATATGAATAAAAAAATAATTTGACTTGTTTTTATATCATCATCAATAAATTGTTGACAGATCAGATGGGTAGTCGAATCGGCGAATAGCAGACTGAAGACCTGGCGACTGCTTGATAAAACCCTCCCAAACACGCACATCCCAAGTATTGGAGATTATTCCCAAATCAGTTGTGCATACTGCAACAAATTCAGTCCACCTCTTAGCAGCGGAACTTTTGAAAAAGATATTGAGATAGCCTCAAAATTGAAAGTTTTGGCAAGGTCATCAAATGAACTTCAAACGCTCATAATTGACCAAGGTAAGTATTTTCAGACATCATACATGTACTATGTGATATTTAATCTGCAATTTCAATTTTGTCCAACAAAAATAGTTGAATCATACAATTTCTGAATATTACAGGACTAGATCGGAGATCATATAAATGGACTCCATTAGACGCATCAGAGGCATGTCCGTTATTCCCTCGACTGAGTGAGGATGAAATCCGGGAGCTGACTCTTGGTGTATACCAGGTTAAATTGGCCCGCTCTTACACCCAAGAACATTGTAGTCATGATGGAAGTTATGACATTCTTGTAAACAGTGACGTACGAATGATCCTTTCTGCAAAAATACAGAGTCGCCACATCTCTGCCAAACGCTACAAGCTTTGGATCAAGTACAGCTGCAGTATTGTTGAAGGGTGGTATTGCACATGTAAAAACGGAAGTAGAGTGGTGGGCATGTGTGCTCACATTACAAGTGTGATATGGTATCTTTATTATATGAAGCCAGCCCGCTCAAGGGCATTCCAAACTGGGCAGACACCATCGAGAATGCTTCAAGGATGCCAACAATTGACGAATCGGACAGTGATGACCCAGAGGAATTAGACTTTTTATTATGCATCTAATTATTTCTGCAATTTTGTTTCTAAATTAATTATCATTAATTATTTTTATGATTATTTTTTTCAAGTATGCTTCCAATAATGCAAGTCTTTTTATTGACAAATACCATAGAACATCAAAACTTCATTTCTTGACTTTATTTCAGTGCATCTTTTAAATCATTACGTCATCATTTAGGACATGCTCTGTGACACAGTGAAACGTTCCTTAGAACGCTTTGGGTCTGTTAAACATGAATGTATGTTATCAATTTGTGCATTTCTTAATTGATTTTCCAAAATGTTTAATGCTTTTAATCAATATTTTACCCTAAAAAAAGATCAACTGATTCATTTCGAATTCGCTTAATTGTGCATATTTTCTATCATAAATAATGTATTAAAGTTTGCTCTTATTTTGTAAATTCTCTTTTTCTTTAGGGTGGGAGGGTCCGGCGAAGTTGAATGTTATAAAATGTGAAACCCTCTTCACTTTTAAAAACGCCTATTCCAATAATTGACGACGAACCTCTTTACGTTTAAAACGCATATTCCAATAATAGACATCGAAAAGAAAAAAAATATGAGATAAGAAAAAACAGCCCATATATTTCATTATTAATAGTTTTAAAAAGTTTTTCGCACTTATCGTTTCACTATATATATAAACAATACTTAGATTTATGAAAATGATATTGAAGATGAAATTTAGCAGAAAGAAAATGAAATAAATAAAGAAGATGATAATTATTGTTTTCCTTAAATTCGTTTATGACGTCAATATTTTAAATTCTGAACGTACGTCATAACGTCATCGGAAAACTATAAAGGACGCTATGTTTGAGGGACTATAAAATCAAGACGATTAAAGATATTCATAAAAAAACAAACTGTTTTACAACCAGCATATTGTCAAGGGATCCCGTATTAAATTTTATTAATTTCGGTTACAGGGCCGATTTTGCCTCTTACCGTACCCATTTCTTTGTGGACTTTATTAGTAATTTAGATTGAAAGAACAAGTCGAAAAGTTAGTGGGTGGAATGAGACAGTGTTTAAATCTTATCACACTTTACAATAGATTTTTTTTTTACGTTAAGCTAAACAAACATCTTTCTTAGACTGAAATTGAGACGTGTACATTCCTGCAGTAGGTAGTTCACATCATCTGTAAAATTCAGTTTTGTTTTCTGTGCTGTCATATAGACGAGGCAGACTGTTCTTCACTATGATTACGAGTCAAACCAAGGAACGGTTATCTTTATAATCATCATAACTCCGGACACGGGTACATGTATAAGTGTATTTTTTTGTTATTTTTTTTTTGTTTTTTTTTTGTTTTTTTTTTAAAAGTTGGTTTAACTATGTCAATTAAAAGAACTCTCAAACTGATTACAAATTTCAATTTTCAAAATAGAGATACTAATTTACACAACCAGTATAAAATACTAAGTAACCCCATAGCTTAGCTAGAGAATCGTAATTTATGAAACTCATTTTAGCTAATAGACTTCATTAAATTCAGCAAAATGGCGGTGTATGAAGGTTGCTCAGAAACTATTGAGACATTTTCTCGTTTAATGACACACACATTTAATTCGAGGAGTTCATATGCATGTATAAACATCAATTTTTATTCAACTTGTCAGTCTCTATTGCGCATCACAAACATTCAAAAACGGATATTCGTGATTTCCGTGCTAGGTTACAATTGAATTCTCTAACTGGTCATTTCATTAAAATTATACAAGGCAGACATACCTCGGGATCTCCCTTACACTGTCTCGGCATTTCCGGTAACAAGAAATATCAAAATTCAATCGGGTGGAATATATATTTATAAATCCCAAAAGTTCAACCTTTTGAAAAAAAAAAAAACCTTCTGAAATTCTACATGCATGGATCTTAAGAAAACAATGCCAAAATTCGTAATTGTGCTGGAAGCATAGAAGAAAAAAGCTGTTTATCTTATCAAATAGGAATATTGGCATGCAATATGGAGAATATTACAACTTTTAAAAATCGTGAAAATTATATCAATTGCTATATGTGTGTGTAGGGGGGGGGGGGGGGGGGCTGCGCACTGGGTCTATTTATCAATTTATTACACATTTTCATTGTTAATTTCTTTCGTGTTTAAATCTGTATAAATGAATTTTAGAAGAAAAAATTCTCAAAGTGGACTTTATTAGTAATTTAGATTGAAAGAACAAGTCGAAAAGTTAGTGGGTGGTTAAAACTTATCACACTGTACAATAGATTGTCAGTAGTATAAGCCCCCCCCCCCCCCCCTCCCCCCGATTGGCGGTTCAACTGAGTGCACTTTTTATGCAAATGAGGTGTTGAACTCCCCCAGCGAGGGGGGTTCGTAGTCCAGCTTCTGGGGTCTCAAACTAATAATGCTATAGTAAGCATAATTTTATGGCAGTTTTTATTGAGTAAACAATTCTTCTGGTAAAACACGTCCGATCTCTATCAAGTCACTGAGAATTATGACGTTATAACGTTATGCGCCTTTCCAGAAAATTCTGAGGATGACGCAACGTCATTGTTCTTACCGTTCTAAATAGCACGCAACGTTATAGAATGTTATAGACAGTTCTTAACGTTTATTATGTACTTGAACGTTATTCTCTTATCATTTGAATCAAGTGCGTCATGCCTCTCACATCGCTGAAAGGAAATCTTCCACTCCAACAGAACCGCTTGAAATAATATCAGTTGCAGCAGAAAAGGATTCGACTTTTGAAAAGAAATGAAGAACTTCTCCGACATTTGCGTTTATATAGAAAAAACCTACAGCGACGACGGGAACTGGCTAAAAAAGCAGAGAAGTATTATCAGATCAAGTTGGATCGCGGACGACACTCTTGGAAATTCAAAGTGCAAGAGAATGTATACAATGTCAATTTCAAGCCTTTACACGAGAAAGACCATTATCCATTCTCCCTTCGTGCGGAATGTACTGGATGCCTTGTTGAACGAAGTCAAGAGTGAAATGAACTGCCGTCCGAACGACTATCTGCGGTTGAACATACGACACCCTTCTCTGGACTCCGACATATGGTATGAATCCCGACGCCAGAGGCATACTAGTAAAAATTAAAGGTGTGCAGCAATCCAAGAGATATTTCACCATGACCGACGGAGCTATACAATTTGAATTTTTTCATGTACAGTATCCCGAAGGAAGCGGCGGAAATAAGAAAAAACACCTGCTCATCAACAAGGAAAATTTCAAGAAGAGTAAAAAATCCATTGTGAGCATTCAAAATACGGATTCCTTGTGTTTACCGCGAGCAATCGTGGTCGCTCGATTGCACAGTAAAAAACCTCAGGATCCCCTTGCTCTGAAAGTCTGGGGAAAGCAATTGACCCGAATGATGAAAGGTGACTGTAGAAATGTAGATCTGAAAAAACAGGCTCGAGAGCTCATGGAACTTGCCAGATGTGATCCCGAGTTACCCTGTGGCCCTATAGAATGGAGGAAGTTACAGGAAATATTGTGCCGTGAATTTCGACTAAAGATCTTTCAATTTGAAACTAACACGCGTGCCCTGAAATTGAAGCCAATCTACAAGGGTCGCGGCGACAGGAAATGTCTGAACGTGTTGCTAGATCGAGGGCATTACGATACCATACTCTCCATGCCTGGAGTCAGCGAATACAAATATTACTGTGATTATTGCGATGTTGGATGCAGCCACATCGAAGAGCATCGTACCAAGTGCCCTCATCGCTGCTCGTTTTGCTTGGGCGACACTCCGCGGGGGTGTTAAGGAAGCATATGGAATCCGAGTTGCATGTAATTCCGTGAAATCACAAATCTTAGTTATTATGTACATATTCAAATATCTAAGCAACGAAACGTAGATCAAAAACAAATAAAAAATACTGAAGACAATTTTTTTCCAGAAATTAGTTTGTATTACGTAGATTTACACATTGGTGACGTCATGACTGAAAGTTGAATGTCGTGTGAATTTGATCGGAAAGCATTGTAAACATTTTCAAAATATAACTAATCTAAGAACTCTAGTAAAGTATTGTGGTGTGATTTATTGAGAATTGAACATAAGAATACTGGGGGAGATGTTAGTTTTATCAATCATTCGCTAAAAGGTATGTAAATCTGCTTTTATTTCTCGGCCAGGCTTTCCTCTGTCGTTGTTTACGATGTGAAAATCCGACTAGAACAACACTACCCCGTATATATTGAACGTTAAATTTTATACGTATCGTTAGTTTGATCAATGCTTAAATTGAAAAGTGCTGCTAGAATCCCATGCTGTGTGTTGTTTTGATGCAATTTGCCGTTTTCCGTGCAAACTATATAAAAGTTGGGAAGGTTTTACTAGAACCGGATAAATAACTTTTTAATAAGGACAAACATAGGATTCTAGCAGCGGTTTTGATTAAACTGAGATGTTTTGCTTTCACTTGGTATGCTTATTTCATTTTGGAAACCGTGGGGTAGTGTTGTTCTATCTCATTTTATGTTAAGGAATATACGTAAGCTATTTATAGTTGTCACGTGATAATGTACCAATGTGGCAGTAATGTACTACCCGATTTTATTGCACTGACATCTATTGTAAAGGATAGTACTAAGTTTTTGATCTTATTCAAAATAATTATTTAATTTCACGATTTTGAATATAACAGTCAAAATAAGACGCTAAATTGCCCATATGCTTCCTTAATACCCCCGCGTCCCTGTACCCCCGATGGCATAAGCATCGAATGTTCCGAGTGTCACGGATTTTTTAGAGTATGGGGTGCTACCAGAGACATTTACAACCTACCAGCTCTAAGACCAATACTTCAGTATGTCATTTGATGGATCGATGACCGCAGTGTCAGACCTGGATGACCAACAAATTATTAGCTAACCACAAGTGCAAAGGACAAAAACAATGTAAGATCTGTAAGAAAATTGTAGAGAGCGATCATCAGTGTTAGGTGCAAAAGAAGCCCGAAAAGAAAAGGACGAATTACAGCTGTACATTTATTTCGATTTCGAGTGCACTCAAGAGCACGGTATTCATTTCCCTAACTTGTGTGTGGCTCATCGAGTGTGTCAACATTGTGACCATTTACCTGTGGATGAACCCTGTACGCACTGTCAGATAGTTTAGGCTCGCGTCAGCAAGTGTTTGAAGGACCTGATACTCTGAAGGAGTTCGTAGATTGGCTATTGAAATCTGAATCTCAAAACAAAACCACCCATTTTAGTGCACGACGGGGCCTTGGTCATTGCACACAATTTTAGGGGATACGAGGGACAATTTATCTTGAACTGTATCGTTCACAAAGCCTGCATCAAACCATCAATCATGAATGGAAGTAAGATCTTGTCCATGAACATTTGTGACATAAATTCCATTGACTCCTACAACTACTTGCCTTTTGCACTTGCAAAGATGCCTTCTGCTTTCGGTTTACAAGAACTAAAAAAAGGGTATTTCCCACATCTTTTTCAACACGGAGCAGAACCAGGATTACGTGGGAGTCCACCTCACGCTTACTACAACCCACACGATATGAGCACCACGGGGCGTAAAATTTTTTATGCGTGGTACGAACAGCAACGAGGAAATGTGTTTAACTTCCGAGAAGAGTTCCTGGCCTATTGCATCTCGGATGTAGACATTTTTAGGCGCTGCTGTGCAAAGTTTAGAGCAACCATACAGTCTCAGGTTCACGTGAATCCCTTTTAGGAAGCTCTCACTTTTGCCAGCACTGCCAATTTAGCTTACCGGCGGAGTTTCATGCCAGATCAAACTATTGCCATCATTCCCAATCTGGGTTATCATCCTGCTCGCCAGTATTCCATCAAAGCCTGCCGTTGGTTGGCCCGGATGGGTCGTCGATGTTCAATACGACATGCTAATAACGACTGGAAAATTACACCGTGGACGGTTACGATGAAAACACGCAGACAGTGTATGAACTCCATGGATGCTATTGGCATGGTTGCCCCACCTTTTATCCAGATCGAGCCACAGACATTCATCCTAACCACCTAGACAAAACTTACGCCACGGTCTACGAGCAGACCCTCCGCCGAGAACAAAAGTTAAGGGACAAAGGATATGCGGTCGTTAGTATATGGGAACACGAATTTGACAGTCAATTAAAAAACCAAGAGGAGTTACGGAACTTTGTACAAAAATTAGACTTTCAAGACCTCTTGAATCCCAGGGACAGCTTGTATGGAGGGCGCAGTAATGCCATTCGTTTGTTCTGTACAAAGGGAGATATGCGCTATATGGATGGCTGTTCTCTCTATTCTTACGTGCTAAAGTACAGACCTTTTCCTGTGGGAAACCCGATATCCAAACTGATAATTTCGGGGACTTGAGAGTATATTTTGGATTGATTAAATGCCGTGTTTTACCCCCACGCGGTCTCTATCATCCTGTCTTGCCTTATCGTTCCGGAGGAAAATTACTATTTCCCCTATGTCGGACATGTGCCGAAGAACGACAGAGTCTGGAACCGGACTAAGAATGTTTGCATTCTGAATCTGAATGCTGTCTCACGGGAACCTGGGTAAGCACTGAACTCTATAAAGCGATAGACATGGGGTATCGAATTGAGCGCATTTACGATATCTGGCATTTTCCTCAAACTAGTGACACCTTGTTCAAAGCCTACATAGACACCTTTTTGAAAATAAAACAAGAAGCTTCAGGATTTCCCCCTATATGTGAGAGCAAAGAGGAAAAACGGAGCTACATTCATGACATTTTTGAAAGAGAAGATATCATGTTAGATCCCTCTTAAATCGAGAAAAGACCCGTCAATAGAACGATTGCCAAACTGTTTTGAACTGTCTGTGGGGAAAATTCGCTCAGAGAATTCAACTACCTAAATCTCGTTATTTAACCGAAGAAGAAGAATTACAACAGTTGTTACAGGACTGCAGTCTAGAGGTCAAAGGGATAGAACTCCTAGAAAACTCGGAAGATCCCAACTTGGACATGATTTTAGTCAATTACCAAGAGAAACGGGAATTTCTAGAAGAATGTCCCTTCGGTAACGTGGTATTGGCTTGTTTTACCACGGCTCATGCTCGCCTGCATCTCTACGAAACCCTAGAACAACTGGGGGAACGTGTACTATACTTTGATACGGACAGTACCTGACTACCGAACCCTACCCTATGGATTGTATATCAGATTGATTTGGATTTTTTTTTTACCTTTTTCATAGTCTTGTATCAAATAAATTGAATGATTTTCTTGAAATCTTGTCATTCTTTAAGATGTATTTCGTACGATACACTAGCCCCTTTTCAATTAAAACACGAATTTACTATTGTAGTAGCAGGCCCTTCCAGAGTCAAATTTGTACGCAATATTCCAGAGGACGATGAGAAATTAGTGGCGGATCTCAATACTCGACACCTTTTAATGTTTGATGATATGATGGGAGGTAAAGCGATCCAGACAATAGTCGATTGGTTTACACGGAAAGCTCATCATAGGAATACTAGTGTCATTTACATTACTCAAAATGTATTTGATCGAGCAGCTCAGCATCGCACTATCAGTTTAAATGCTCATTATTTAGTGTTGTTTAAAAATTCCCGAGACAAATCTCAAATTGTGGTGTTGAGTAGACAATTAGACATGCCTCATTTAATGTCTGCCTATCAAGATGCCACTCGCCAACCCATCAGATACCTCATTGTGGATTCAAGCCCTCAGACTCCGGATGAATTACGCTTGAGGAGTCAATTGTTTGAGACCCTGACAGTGTACATGGCTAGAGTATAAATACAAGAGTTTGTCTAACCTCCGATTCAGTTGCCATCATGACTGGAAAGAAGTTGCTACGTACCTTAAGGCGCTTACAACATGAACGGGATCCAGAGAAACGAACAGAAATAATCGAGTTGGGGCGAAAAGCCTTAATGAAATGGTTTTTGGCTGGAGCTAAAAATTTATTGAAAGGAGTCATTCCTATCCATAAGCAGACCCAACGTTTCATCGATAAACATCGAGATGATTTAAGTGTCATTGCAAATAAAAAAGTCAATGATGATAACAGGATTAAAGCCATACTGAAACGGGGTGGGGCAGGATTTGTTGGAGGAGTCATTATTCGCCATTTATTGAAATGGAATCTGGCTAATACTAGAACAGCTAAACCCAAAAAACGTCGCCTGAAGAGTGTAGTGATTAATCTCAAGGCTCCTAAAACGAGAAAGCTCCCCCAGTGGTTGGTTGACATAGGAAAAACGGCTTCAAGCAAAACGAAAGCCCTCAGGAAAACGAAAGGCATAAAGAAAGGACAGAAACTGATTGTTAAAGTTCCTATAAAAAACCATAAACAGATTTCGTTTACTCAACCTCCCCCCAATACCACAATAGCCATGTTGAAACAAGGTCAAAAGAAAATGGATCGAGCCATGACTGGACCAATAGGGATCAGAGAACTCCCGATATTCAACCTAGTGTGTTTCCTGGTATTAAGGTTCCTGTTTATCACATTCCAAAATCCTCCTCGTTGTTTACAAAAGTGGCTGGTTTAAGTCCTTTACTAGATCCCGATAAGAAAAACAAGAACAAATTAGATTCGCGGATTACAACAGATATTTACCGAGGAAGGGCGACAACCCGTTCGCATTCAGTCGGACCAAGGGAGGGAATTCACAAACAAGGAATTTCTGCGCGCTTTTAAATTTATTCATTTCTTCACCACTCGCAACGCAGAAAATAAAGCAAGTATCGTTGAGCGTTTTCAACGCACCCTAAAAGCTCGCATGTGGAGATTTTTCACTCGTCATAAAACTCGAAGATATCTGGACATTTTACCTGATCTGGTATATGCCTACAATCACTCATATCATCGCTGTATAAAAAGAGCTCCAGCTGAGGTGAATGCCTTCAATGTCCTAAAAGTATGGAAAACTCTGTATCAAAAGAACTCCTCTACACCCTTCTTGTCCCCTAAATTTCACAAAGGAGACATAGTGCGCATCAGTAAAGCAAAGCGAACATTTGAAAAGGGATATCTACCTAACTGGACCCGGGAGTTGTTTACCATATCTCATCGAGTCCAGGGGGTTGTTCCTTATATATATAAGGTACAGGACTATCACGGAGAAGAATTGGAAGGAACTTTTTACGTGTCTGAATTACAAAAAGTCATTAAAGAAGACGACGTCTATGAAGTAGAAGAAATTCTAGACTATAAAAAAGCGTCACATAGGGAAAAAAGTCATTACACATATTAAAATGCGCTGGAAAGAAAATCCCCCTAGCTTTGACTCATGGATTCCCCGAACAGATCTTCTACTCTCCAAATGAGTGATCATTGGAAAATGTTTGGAGAAAAAATTTATAGAGCTAAAATCGTGTATTTCGCTCAACTTTAGATCTGCTTGACATTAATTATCGCTTGTATCGTCATGTTAGCTCTACACAATTCCAATCGAGAATATTGGATGATTTGTCTCAGTTCTACCGTGGGCTATATCATGCCAAGTCCCACTCTTCAACTCAAAAGCAGCACTAAATCAGAAAATGCATGAGAAAAGATGTCACGTGATCGTGAGTTCTTTATTAAAGACGTGCAGCTTGAGGTTTTGACTTATTATCAGACCAATTTGATGATCAAGCTACATGGTTGATAAAGAGAGGATGAATCCCATACAGTACCGTTTGAAAATCATAGATTCTAAGGGAGCCCCTAGGGAAAACTTTAAAGAAGCATGGATGTCTAGTAAGCTGGAATGTTTGCGTGATTTCATGCAAAAACCTCGAACTCCTCAGGGAGAGGAAACAATCTATGTGTACAAAAGGATTCAGATTCCTGACAGAAAAAGATATTTCCGTATAATCGGTAAAAGAAAATATCAACAATTCCGCTGGAAAGTCAAATGTAAATGGAATGTGTATCACCCATCTAGAGACCAGGAACCAGCATGGACTCTGATTGAGGGAGACTGGACAGATGGTTTAGAAAAGTGTTCAAAAGACTTTCGCGACACCATCGGTGAATATTATTTGGACTATTGTTTACCCTACGAGTATGTGTACATGCGGAGACCCTTTCCAATCCAAGTCAAAAGGAGCAGATCTCACAGTGTATGACAATATTCATTCATGTTTGTTTATGTTGTTGTTGTTCAAATAACTGCAGCAGCTTAAACTGGGCTCGATGTGTTTGAAAATAAAAGATCCTTCAAGGATGCGTTAAAAACGCATGGGGGACAAGTCATCAAAAATACAACTTCACACATATTATCTCAAGGAGACAAGTCCCGCCCCCCTGCCAAACCCAAACTCCTAGCCCGGGGTGGACCTCGGATCAAGAGACCGCTAGAAACCGCTAGTGGTGAAAGACCACCTAAGAATAGGAAGAAGAGAGCTAGACCTTTAGATATTTTTGACTGAGAGAGTATATAAGGAGATTTAGAGTATCATGGCAGATCATTACCATTGGATTCTTTTGATCAGTCACACTTACCAAGATGATGCATAGAGAGTCTTGTGCCTGTGGGATAGACAGTTTAGAACTGTTTAAAACCTCACCTACGAATATTACTTTAGAAGATTCGAAATGAATGAAATATTACCCGATATCCAGTACCCTCCAATCGGACACAGCGCCCATTGAATTTGAATAGCGGTTTGTGGGTCAAAGACACCGCTGGACACATGAATGATCTCAAATATGCCGCCGCCACTCAAGCAAAAACTGCTTTTGCTGTCGCAGATGATAACGTGAACATCGATGCGACACAGCTAGCCTTGACCTATCCCAATGAGTCTCAGAATGACGGATTGAGAGAACGCCACAAGGCTTTAGACGCTAGCAAAAAGCTTGTGTTGATGGATCGTTTACACATAGATTTGTTTCAACAGGAGAAATTTCTGCCTAATGGGGTAAATGTTCGCCTCCGATTTAATAGAGCGAAACCCCAATTCTACATGATGACAGTTGCCTTGAGTAGTGGTAAAGTTCCTATTCAAAGTATCGTGATGTGGGTGAGAAAAATCAAACCTACCCCTGCCATACAGAATGCCATCAATCAGCGCTTGAATTCAAAGACAGTCAAATATCAGCTAAGAAGAGTAGAAGTGAAAACCTTTACCATTGCCACGGGGTCACAATCAAAAATCACCGATCTGTTTCAAGGACAAATGCCTAAACGTGTTCTCATAGGCTTTGTAGAAAATGCCGCTATCAACGAAGATGCTACTAAAAACCCTTTTGATTTTAAACATGAGAACATTAAGAAATTAGCAATAAGTATCAACGGAGAAACCATGACCACTCGCCCCTTTAAACCTGATTTTGCAAACGATGAGTACCTGAGATCTTACTTGATTCTGTATCAAGGGCTAGGAAAATTAGGAGGAGACTGGGCCCCTGACATTACCTTGGAAGAGTATAAAAACGGGTACACGCTCTGGTGTGTGGATTTCACGAAAGATCAAGAGGCGCAACTGGAGAAATTTCATCTCATTAAACGGGAAACTTGAGAATAGAAGTTCAATTTTCAACAACTTAGCTCACACTGTAAATTGTGTGGTCTATGCCGAATTCGACAATCTGCTAGAAATCAACAAACAGAGAGAAGTCAATATTGATTACTAAAAAAATGGATTCCCGTCAGTTACGAGATGTGTTATCACGAGATTTGGGAAGATCCTTTGTAGGAGTGTACCCCAGAGATTTACTACCGAATCAATTAAGTACAGCTATTTGTAAGAACCAGGCAGGGGGTGATTCATGACCAACTCAGATTTCTATGAAATTTTAATATGAAGTTTTATGGACCACCAGAACATCATTGGAGATGATGACTTTTTTGTTCAACCTTTGTTGCCATGGTAACGTGGCACCATGTAAATGTACCTGAACAGCAAACACCAAACACATACTATTTTGAATTAATCTCTTACTTTAGGCAATTAAAAAAAAAAAATTAAACAAAACTATACAAATTTTATTTTTGTTTCTGTAAATATGGCCCAATATATTCACTGTTAATCATAATAACAATATTATTCTACCTTTCAAACAAATGGTAAAAATAAGTTAAAAACATGTTGTTTTTTAAGAAATCGTCATTAAGGTTTTTCCTCAGAATCGAACATTTTCAAGGGCATAATACGTAAAAATGCCACATGTGCCAAAATTTTGAGCACAGAGGATAAAAAGTACACATCCCTTACAAAACACTTTTAAGATAAAATTCATGGGTTTTTAAATACATAATGTGTTACCATGGCGATGAAACTACATGAAAATTCAAATTTTACATATACACTACCTATTATCATATTTTGGAAAGATGTTGTGGAAAAATAACACTTGTCAAAGAAATCATAATACCTAAAATAGAAAGTACACACCTTGAACATTGAAAACTTTAGATAAAACCGATGGGTTTTTAAAAAGCATTTGGTAACCATGTCAATAAAATTTCCCAAAATATCGTTTTCATCAAAAAACCAAAAATTGTTACATTTTGTGGACATACTGCTAATAATAAATACAAGTTTAAAAAGAAATAAAGCATATAAGATAGAAAGTACACATCCTAAAAATGACAAAATACAGATAAAACTGGTGACTTATTAACTATCAAACTGTTACTATGGCAACGAAATATCCAAAAAATTGCCTTAAAAAATACAACTTAAATTTTTACATTTTGGGAGCATATTTCAGTTAGCCGCAAAAGTTTAAAAAATTTTGAGCATATACATGTAGCAAGGAAAATACATATCTTAAACTTGAATTAAAGCATTTGGAATCTTAGTATTACTCTTTTACCTTAGCAACAAAAAATATCATCACAATCTGTATTTGAGTAAAATAAAATTTTGTCAAATATTTAAAAGATCAAACTGAGATATTAAACGAAACATTCATTAATTTCAAATATACAGAATTGAGAATGCCAATGCTCAGAATTCAAAATTTAGATAAATTGTAAATTTCTGTTACCATGGCAGCATAATGACTACAGAAAGAGTTGAAGCAGAAATGACTTTTCACGTGTATATCTATATATAAATCAAAGTAAAGTCCTGTGCTAATATGTTTCAACAAGGAATATTTCAAAATCACAAAGAGTCTATTAGCTAGTAATTATGACTGTGAGCAAATTAAAGTTTAGCTTTTTTTCATTTTAATTCTTTAAAATTGATAAAAATTAATACAAAAAAATAACCCACATGTATATTTCCTTTCTTTTGAAATCTACTTTTTAGATATCTATGCATTATCACAACTGTTATTGCCATGACAACCACAGAAGCTGAAAGAGCCACATATCATTTATGATTCCATGCATGTTAGATGTACATACAGACATTATCTAAACAAACCAACAATCATTGAAAGACAGCACCAATATTTCTACATTTACAAGTTTAAACAATCATATTGGACTGTCAAGTTCTAAGGTCATGGCATCTCTAATGCTGTCTCTTTTTTCTTCCTCATATATTGACTGTAGTATTTCTCGCAGATGGTCATCTTCTTCTGGTTCATCCTTGATATCCCTGGCTTTTGCATTCAGAGAAAGTCTTGAAAAAAAGGAGTTAATCTGAGAAGGCTGCAGCCATTCATCGGGATCGAAAAACTTCTCTCCAGTGCTGTTTCGCAAAGATTTCATACGTTGAGATACTTCAACAGGAATTGCTTTCCTTCCTGATTCTTCGCCCTCTTGAAAAACTCTATGGAGAAAATCTTTCACTTTGGAAGAGAAGCGTGCAAATTTCCTTGTTTTTTTCAGTGCCCATCCTTGTTGAAGCTTCTCTACTGATGAATTCTTCACAAGGGTATGGTGATCTCTGCCTATTTGCACCAGCTGTTTAGAAATGAACAAATTGGAATTACACAACTCGGACCAATGATGTCGTAGAGCATCATAAGTTGATGTTTTCTCTTGAACATGTCTATCCAGAAGAATATGCTCTTGAAGTATTTGGTATGAGGAAAACTGCTGATTACAGCCTAATTCAGAACAGTGGAAAATACTGGTTGGTGTAACTGAACAGTTTTTTATGTGAGAGATCACACCATAGTTTTTTGATGGTTCTTCAAAGTCAGACAGTATGATGAGTCCTGTGTCAAGCTGCTCACTTTTCAAGACATCTTCTCTTTTTATCTTGATACCAATACCAATACTAAAACTGTGCCAGGCAATGATATCATCTCCTTCAAAGGCAAGATTATTAATGTTGGTGATTCCCTTGATGCAATGACTAGTCATTGTCTGGTTTTTCCTGTCAACTTCCACAACTGCACATTGACATCCTGCTACACCACTTCCATCCATTATTGCCTTCTTCATGTCAAATGGTGTTGTTACATTTTCTCCAGATGAAACAAACATCCTTAATTTGGATCGCATATGGGCAATTTTGGCATCGCAATAACTTTTTCCTGCCTGAGGTTCACTGAAGTCATAGCGTACAATGCTGATACCTGAAAAAAAAGTTATTAAAACCTTATAAACACTACTTTCATCATTTGCATAAATTCTGCCAAAAAAATCTATGATGCAATCATAAACCAATGTTTGTTTAAAATAAAACAACAAAAAATATCATGGTTTCCTTTTATACCCAAATATAACAATAAAGAAAAATCATTTCAGGCAATTGTAATCTCACCTGTTCTTTCACTAATTCCATGCATGCTCAGCCACAGGCACCCACAGTGATAGCAACCTGCATTGTCACTTCGTAAAAAAACTTCTTCAATTCCAGGCATTTGTACTCTTATACTCTTTAGGATGTGCTCGATGGCTGATGCAACAGCAAACCAATCTTGCCTCACTGCTCCAAAAATGTGATTGAATGTCTTGTGCTATAAATGCAAAGTTGGATTTATCATTTTCATACCTATACATGCATAATCAATATGCTTTATACTACTACAGATTGTTTTCTCTCTATCAAATTAAAAGACAATCTAATTCCATCTTATTCAAATGCGTCCAATTAGTCAATGTCTTATGTATATCATGTGTATATAGAGTTCTCAATCTTTATATCATTGATATATTAAAAATGTGTGACATTGTCTGAATAATATCTTGAAAGGTACCTTCAAAGATCCATCTTCTGCTCTAAATATAGCAACAGAAACATGCCAGCTCATGCCTTTTTGTCCAAAAAAATCTGACTGCTTTTCTCTATAAAGTGCAGGAAGGAACTTCATTGCCCAGTCCATAATAATCAGAAGTTGGTGTGGCTGCAGCTCTTCTAATGCTCTATATCTACCCTCTTCTTGGTTCTGAGTCCTTAGTATGTGGGCTTTCCAATCTGATATTTTCTCAAGAGCTTTCTCTGCTGTTAATGCTAACTCTTCTGCTACGTCAGATGCTGTGAACAAAAAATGGGAATGTTAAAATACATGTTAAATGAAGTGCTTTGTTGCGAATATAAAATAGCTAGGCTCTAATTCTAAAAAATTGTTAAAAAAAATTGAAATATTGCTCTGCAAAAAAAAATTACTTACTTCTGATATTTTGGATTTCATTAAACAAGGCACTGTTTATTTCATTGAGGATGTTGCATTTTCCACAAATTTCTTCATGGGAATGATCACATTCTTCCTGCAACAGCACATTGGTTGGGTGACTCAAAGCAAACTTCAAACAATGATCTTGGCATCCACTAGATAGTCCCACGCTAAATTTATATTCTGACTTGAGGTACATCTTTAGGGATTTTAAGGCAGTGGTGAGATTGGCAACTGTATTTGTTTCAGATCCTAATCCTTTTAATTGGTCACACATTTTTATTAGGTCATCTACAGCTGCAGCACCATCAGTGGCAATGTTGTCTAGACCTGTTAGGTTGGTTCTCTTACTTGCAGAGCATGTAGACAGAATTTTGTAGAGAGTAGAATCTGACAAAGGAACAAAACTGGTTTCAGAGCAGTATGACTTGTACATTTGTAGGAGAGAGGAGTGGCATGTTGTTCTCACTACTTGGGGTATGGTGACAGTCTGTCCATTGTTACAATGCAAATCTTTTGTTCCATATGAACAAATTTGATGAAATTTTGGATCCAAGAAAAAAGATAAAGCATGCTCCAGCTTTTCTTTGTTCATGCGATGCCGGTATCCTGGTTCCATAGGTCCTGGTAAAGAACCTGCTCCATGAGATGCAGCATGTGCTCGACTTTGATCAATTTCCCACTTTGTAAGTCCTGGAATGAGTTTCTGAAGTTTCGATTTACTATGTGCATTCGGCAAGGACAGCAGGGACAGAAGTTGACGTTTGAGAGCATTGTTTTCAGCTTCACAATAGAGTTGAAGAATTGTATCAGTGATTTTAAGTTCTGTTTTATCACTTTGCTCTGTATCCTCATGACAGTTGTCTTCATAAAGTAACTGGAACATATCACTGGATTGTCCTGGAGCCAAATGATTGAGAACTGTATGCACTACCTCCTTAGCCTTCCTTTTTAAATATCTTCTAGTGCTAGACTGGACCTCCCTCAATGGAGTTTTCAGCTGAAACTTTATAGGGCTTACTTGGCCACCACTTAGAGACATCAAGGTGTTGTTCAGATTTTCTATTCCATCTGTGAGGTGTATTTGTCCTTCTAAGGAAGTGCTCCAGCTAGATTCTTGTGACAAAGTATATGTTGTCGATTCATCTGTCTGTGAAAAAAAATTGAAATGATTAGTAAAAACAATTTTCCATCAAGTGAATTTTAAGATTTTGAGGGAGGTTGGGGTTTAGAAGCTGTACAACTAAATACAAGTGAAAAGCTGTCAATGTGACAGCAAACCAGGTTTTCTTTTATGTGAACTGTATCCATAATCCAAGTCAACCCGTATCCAGTGAAATGGAGTACCCTATATGCAATATTTTGCCAAAAAATGACTAAGTTCAAAAGCTGGTATGTTTTTCATAAATTATCGGAAATCAAAATCCTAGCAATATGCACACCTCTAATATATGTTCAATTGATCTGCAAAAGAACAATTACCTATCTTGAGAACTGTAGGAGGAGTTATCTGTACAATGAGGGTACCCTATATGCAATATTTTGCCCAAAAATGACTAAGTTCAAAAGCTGGTATTTTTTTTCATAAATTATTGGAAATCAAAATCCTAGCAATATGCACACCTCTGATATATGTACAATTGATCTGCAAAAGAACAACTTCCTATCTTGAAAACTGTAGGAGGAGTTATCCGTACAATGAGGTATCCTTTTGGCAGCCGCCCGCCCGCCATTTTTCACCATTTTAATAACCAGATTTTTCCGTTGGAAAACCCGGTTAAAAAAATAAATATGCAAGGGATGTTTGAAAATTATTGAAACATTATGCTAAGGTTTCATTCCCACTCACTACTACATTATTTTTAACAAAATTTACAGTCATATCATATACTAGTATTGAGCATTGCAGTTCTCGAAAAGATGATCAGACTTAAACAACTGTTTATTTATGGATTATGTGAGGCCCAAGAATTGTTCAGGAGCCAGAGTCAAAACAATTTTAAAACATAGGTAATCACAGACTACAAAGCTCACCGAGACGATGTATCACCATTATGAGACCACCTTTATCATATTATATGAAAATCATGATTTTGACAAATTTTAATCTACACTATCTGAACTGACTAAAGTAAGAGCTTTTCTAGAAAAATTGTGTTAAAATAAAAGATGATTTTTAAAGATTTTTCTCTATATATTCTTAAGTAAAAATTTGACATCCCCCCCTATTGTGGCCCCACCCTACCCACAGGGATTACGATTTGAACCAACTTGAATCTACCCTATCTGAGGATGTTTTCAAACGATTAATAGCTTTTCTGGCTGATCAGTTTCTGAGAAGAAGAATTTTCCTTCTACATTCCTATGTAAAAATTCAACATCCCCATTGTGGCCCCACCCTACCCCCGGAAATCATGATTTGAACAAATTTGAATCTAAACTACCTGAGGATGCTTCCACACAAGTTTCACCTTTTTGGCCAAATGGTTTTTGAGAAGATTTTTAAAAAATACCAACAAATTTTCACTGATTTTTAATTATCTCCCCTTGAATGAAGTGGCCCTCCATTTTAACAAATTTTAATAGTGGTTCTGGTGAAGAAGTCAAAAATGTAAAAAGTTAACGTACATACAAACAGACAGATGGACGCTGGACTAAAAGTGATCATAAAAGCTAGCTAAAAAGTGGCCACGCTAACATACCCCACTCTCCCACATTAATTGACATTTATTGTACACAAAATGAATGTCTGGTAAGTGGTAATGTATAAATACTGCACATAATTCAATTTCATAAAGAAGCATGAGTTCCGAAATATCATCACATCACATGCACATCTTTAACAACAAAATTCTATATGCAAGTTGTTGTTGCGAGAGGTGTATTTAAGCCATATGAAAAAAATAAAGCTTCTATAATTATGATGATTGTGTGATTTAGCATAAATTGATATAGTTTATTTGCTTGACAAGTCTAGTGAGTATTAACACCATTTCAACTCACTGGATAAATCATATTAAAAAATCACAAAATTTACAAATCCTCTTTATATATATATATACATATATATATGTCCAGTCTTCAATTTTTACAGGACAGTATCTAAGACAACTTTACATATGAAACACCACTAGATATCATTGAGATGCCCTGTTTTTACAAAAGCGTTACAGGGGATTCTGCTTTGACCTTAACCTCTACTAAATTTGGGTCAAGATCATTGCACATCCCTTAATTAAACAAGTACTCTATGGGCAATGAATAAACTTGATTCATGCTCACCTCACAGCCGAAACCTACTGGCAGTCTTCTGGTCTAGTCTGAGATTCATTGGGTCAGAGAGAGAGAGAGAGAGAGAGAGAGAGAGAGAGAGAGAGAGAAAAGTCAAGACAAGGATTTTGACAAATAAAGGTCTGCTAGTCCCTTAAGGTTGATATAAAAACTTGATTCAAGGTCACTACACAAGTCAACCTTTACCAGAAGGCACTTTGTCTGTGAAGTATTTGCCAGATTGGGCCAAGGGGAGAGAAAATATGCCCCAGATAAGTGATACCAGAAAGACAGATGGATGGACGGACAGACAGACTGATCCCTATTGGGTGCCGGCTAGGAGGATACAATTTTTAAGGAATCAAGTATCAAAGCAAATACCTGTGACAAAGTCTCTGAATGGCACTGTTCAGCGGAATTCTCTGTCTCTGTATGGCACTGTTCAGCATAATTCTCTGTCCTTGTTTGGAGGTTCCTGGACTGCTGAAAATGTATATATGTTTATAAGTAAAAGATCAAACTCATACAGGTTTTATTTTAAAATGCAATTTTTTTAAAACTGTTTGGTCCAATTCTTTGCTCATTACAGTATTTCTGTAAATAATTTTTCATCCCAATCAATTCTCCAAAAATTTATAATATTTTTTCAAATTACCCAAGCAATATTCATCTCTTTTCAAAGAGATAAATTCAGAAATATTCAAATTTAAAAAAAAAAGAAGGTTTATAACAGGTTAAAGAAGAAACATATGTACAATGTGCATGTGACATGGAAATGTATAAACAAAACAAAATCATTTGAAAACAATATCATTTGACTTTGTCCAAATTTGAGAGTTGATCGATTTACTGTACTTTTATGCATCATTAAAACAAACTTTAGAAAGTTTCTGACAAGTTGTACACACAACTATCTTCAGGATTTTATTACAATTAGCCTCATATTTTATAAGCACATGAAATTAGTGCATAAAATAAAACTGTTTGAAGACTAGTGAGAGACAAATTGATAACATTACCTGTAATGTTGCTTCAGGGGTGTCATCCGAGGTATTTTTGCAAATTTGAGCAGAAGATGCATCTTTACAGCACTGAAATTATGTCATATATTAAAATTTAGCTTGACAAAATAGTTTGATACTCCAAAATAATCACTAAAACGAGACACAAATGCATTTGAACTCTAACTTGGCCATGCAGCGATATAAATTCTTTATTTTATAAATGCCGATCCCGATTGTTTTTAGTTTAATTTGTGTATGACGTGCGATTCCGATAAAGTCAATATCATAATCATATTGATTATAGACATGATCAAACAGATAAATACATTGCCTTTATTCTAAGCAAATTTAAATACATTTTGTTAAAAATGCAGCCAAATTATTTTTAGAGTTTTATATACTAGGTATTTTGTACTTTAAAATAGCATACAGAAATAAGTTTTTTATGTGTGTGTGTGTGTGTGTGTGCTCATCTATTCCCATAATTAATCATGTATATCATACACGTATAAGTTATTTAATAGCATTCAATTTATTGTTTTATTTGTTTTAAAATAAAACATAAAAATTATTTCTTACCTCGCACCATTTCATTTCCTGGGTTACATTTTTTCTACATCTACTGCACAAGCCTAAAAATGTATTTTAAATTATGCATAAAAGGCATAGAAGCTAAAATATGTTCCTTTATTGTGAGTTAATTTAATAGAATTTTTTAAAAGGCATTCAATAAAGATACAAGAGTGATATCTCAGAGACATAAATAACGTAATAAATGTTATTTATGTCTCTGGATATATTAATTGTGGCATTTCGCACATAATTATAGGTGCTCCCTATTTAAATCAATATAACATTTTTTTTTATCTCCATATAACCTACTACATGTATAAAATGTTATAGAATAAAAATTTTATACATTGATTAAGATGGGTTTTAGTGCCTATTGTCAGAGACATAAATAACAGAGATTGTTATTTATGTTGATCCCTGCCTAGTGCCTATGTTAATTCTGAAATCTATCCTGTTCTCAATATTATATAAATTGATATGTGTCTGCATTTTTAACATGTATGCAAAATCTATTCATTGACATGATATATGCAACTTCCACTACACAAATACAATACATATATATACCTGAGCCAATAGGGACAATATATCCATATACTGTATGAAGGTGCCGAGACATAGACAAAGTAATGCTCCTCCCAACCTCTGCCTTTGCCGTTGTACTGTGACTCGGGTGTGAGCAGGATGACTTCTTCTTCCATCGTATCCCAAGGGAGTATCGATGAAATGGACAGATGGTATAGTCCCCAAATAGCGAAAAAACACCAGCACGGTAACATATCAAATGTCCCTCAGAAGCTATATCTCCTATGTTACATGATTTGAGGTGGTTTTTAATGTTTCTCCTACAGTTTTTCACGTACACTAAACTGTTTTCATTTGGGAAATAAGGTGATGTGGTACACTTGCTTTTACCAGGTAAAAATGAAGAAAAACTGCATACAAGACTACTTTCCATGGATTCTTATATTCCCTAATATGAAATATATTAACTACATTGTTCAATATATTACTTAATTTCAAATAAAACTACATTTTCTTTCCTGCATAATCCTCACCTTCCATGACCTTCTACACACGGAAGAGCATCACTGTACCCTTTTCAACTCCAACACTGAAGAGCGACAAAGGGAGATAACTAGATTTTGATGAAATTGCATAATTTCTAATCGTAATATTTATTCATAGTTTGAATAACCCATGGAATTTTCAGTTGATATAAATTCTGCATAATCAATTAAACACAGTTTTGTTTTCCATATACCTGGAAAATGTAGGATTTTTAGAAACAAACCTTAAATGTGTAACCACTATACAATAGAGACTGTAGACTGAATCAGCAACTATGGTGTTTGTTGAGTTCATTTTTTTTAAAACCAGTGCACAGAATCAAATTTTATTTAAGAAAAAATATTCATATAGGTGTTTTTTAATGTGTTTGTACCAATTTTTACAAACAAATTAACTATCATGAATCAGTCATCTATGTTTCTGCCTGGTTCTTACAAATAGCTGTACTTAAGACCTTATGAAAAAGCCATTGTAGTCTATACAGATTATCACGATCAACCAGGGACGCATTGGGTGTGCTTATATTGGAACGGAGCTCATGTGAAATATTTCGATTCTTACGGATTACCTCCCCTGCACAAAGAAACAGTTCATCTCTACACACTCTAGACATTTGACTTACAATTACAATTGTTATCAGGATTATTGTGTGTATATTTTACACCAACGCCATCGAGGACAGACGAGATCCCAATTTCCATTCCCAAGGACGTCAAGGTTATCCCCGCTTCAACGAGATCATTATGTAGCTGAATGGTTGGAGAGACTTATCGCAAACCTAAAAGAAATCAAGGACAAACTTGCAAATGATTCTGGCAAAATATGTATTAATTGTTGTTATTGTTGCTGTTGTTCATTCTACATTAAAAGTGTTTAAAAAAAATCTGTCTTGTTTATTTTGTTTTAAAAAGGATATTTTGAGAGTTCTTTAATGCTTAATACTATTCTAAAATGCACGTGCTTTAATTCTATTTTCCAGAACCTCAGTCAATTGCTAGAATGTTCTTTTCTTGAAAATGAGGCACGTGCCTCACTACTATTGAGAAATATCTAGAACCTCAGCCTCTCCTACAATATATATCGCTTGTAACATTCATTTTGTGTCAGTTTTAACAACCATTGAAAGCTAGAGATATCATGATGACTTCGACCGTAGACAGTGTGATCAATACTCTAGAGATGGATTCCTGTCCCGATCCTCCGCGGACTGACAATTGCTGGTGGTTTTTCTGCAGCGGATTCCTGTCCTAATCGTGCGCGAAGTGACAATACAAGAATTGCCGGTACTGCTGGTTTTATCATTGGTTATCAAACTGTTCTACCGAATAAGAAGGACTTGCCATTCTACTCACTGGGTGTGAGACCCATACCACCGCCACCTACAATGCCACATTTTTGGCAATATCCGGAGTACCGAACCTTTGCCTCTATGTATGCAACGTTTCAAAACTGGCCAAAATACTTGAGGGGACCCAGCAAAACAGACTTGGCGCGAACAGGATTCATCTGCACCCAGTATGGCGATAGAGTGACCTGTTTTTGTTTTGGAATGACATTGAGTGAATGGGAACCAGTGGACGACGCCTATAAACACCCTAATAAAAACCCACAAAAAACAAACATGGAACTTGCATCAAATTTACTTCATGTACATAGTACCAAAAATCTGACTGAAAATCTGACCGAATATGCGCCTTTGTCACATTTAATTAAATTAACTGAAAATAAAAACCGCAACACCCTTATTTTTCGCTTATTTCTATTGATGTTTTTTTTTTAAAATACATACGTTAACTTTCTCCGAGAGAATAACTGTTGATCCGATAAAGGAGAAAAAAACTGACTTAAAAATAGGGATTTTGAATATTATTGCATCGTAGAGAGAAGTAATATTCATTTCTGTAAATAATGTTATTAAATTTTACGTTACATAGCGGTGTCTGTATATCAGGAGTAAAATTTAGACGCTCACTTATGCATAAATTCTCCCGATGATCTTTGATAGCTGATTATTATTTTAAATGTTCAAGTCTACCCGTATTATCAAATAATATCAGCCCTGAATAAATTTTCATAGATGCCATCAATTTTGGCTATTTACCAAATGTTGACAGCACGAAAAAAATTCAAACTTGCACATAGTCTTCAAAAAATTAGAAAGATTTATTTACAGAAGATACGTGTTTTTTTATGCACGTTTTTACGTACATTTCCTTACATGAATCATGAGTACATGTAATATATAACAATCCATGCTACCCTGGAAAAATTAACTCGCAATTAAATTTATCATTGTTTAAACCCCTGTCACACTGGAGCTGCGTCCTCACAGCGATCCCGCTGCGTAATTGAATAATGTAAAACGCCATGGTAAACGAACTAGAGTCTTCTACAGCGCCGTAACAACTCAACGGCATCTTCGTTCGCCGCGGTGGGATATCCTAGCCTAGAACATTTTAGAACGCCATGCAACGGCGCGCACTTTGAACATGCACAAAGTACGCGCCGTGGCTCTGCGTTCCGATAAACACGCCGTAGAAGTGGAGTAAGGTCGCCATGACAGCGCCGTAAAGTCTCCAACAGCGCATGTGCACGCAGTCAGTGCGCAGAGCACGCTGTGGATGCGCGGTAAAAACTCCTAGCACGTCATGAGCGCTCGGCTGGTACTCAGCGAGAGGGCAGTCAATCGCCAAGTGGAACTCTGTGGAAACGTAGTTGGGAGCTCTGTAAGAACGCCTTTCTGAATCTTCCTTGCGATCCTACGGCGATTCCATGAATTTTACAACGCCGTGAACACGCCCTGGGAACGCAACTTTGTGTGACAGGGCCTTAAAGAGTTTTCAAAACAATTACACAAACTGTGTTCGACAAATAGTTTTCCTAAAACATTTTCTTCCTGTCTTTATACAGGCTTTCAATCACAGCACGTTTTTATAACAAAAGCAGAAGTGAAATTTTAGTCATTAGTGATTATAATCATTTGACACCAAATCACATAAATTTTCATCTCGCAGCAACAACGGAAGACCTACTCGTGGCTTTGCCACGAGCTCTGCTCTAGTTTGTATTATCTGATTATTAATAACATGCACAAGGGTTTTCTGCTTATTGTTACTGTGTTTCATAAAACAAATGCGTTTATTGTTACAGTGATTATTATTAAATAAATAAAATTGTAAACAAAAAATGTTTTTCTTGTATTTAAAAAAGAAAATTGATATTATTTCTTAAAAAAATAAATTAGAACAAGAAAAAAGCTATCTACTGGAGATAAAAATTATTTATTCAAAAAATTATATCATTTAAGAAAAATTAAGTTTATTTTTTTTTAAAAAGCATATGACAAAAAGTCACTGTAAATTTTTAAATGAATGATTGATCTTTTTTAAAACAAACACTTTATTAAAAAAAAATATATGATTTAAAAAGAGGTTAACTGGTGTTAAAAAGTGAGTGTAATATAGGCATCTTTTCTAAAGATGTGGGTGGCCTTTAAAAGGGCGGTTGGTTTTTTTTAAACAGCTAGGCTGTTTAAAAATAAAAACAGCTAGGGCAGCGGTTGTCGGCTGGATCTCCCCTTGCCATCTCCAACAGGCAACTACAGCATGCTGTCCTCTGCCGACAGTTGCGGCAGGCTGCTATTGAATGGCGGAACCGCTCACATTTTTGGAGGATGATCCCCTCTTGGCTGTAGGTCCAGTCAGGGGGGGTCACACACTGGTGGTAAGGGGAGGCTCCCTACGGGCCAGGAGGTTAAGGGGCCCGAGATCTCACCGCAGGCGGGGCCGATGGCACAGGGCGACTTTCTACTTTCTCTGGGGCTCTACGGAGCTGCACTCGGCGTCGGCGACGAGGGGCTGGCGGTGGCGAGGGTGCTGGTTAGGCTGGTGACGCTGGTCTCCTCCTCCTCCTCCGTTGTCTGGCTATGTCCATATGGATTTCGTAGGGCTGAATTGTAGTCAGTGGTTGTCGGTGAATCTCCCTCCATCTCCCGTCCTGAAACATCTCTCCGACAGCTTCGATTCGAATCCTGCTGGCGTGGAGAACAGGCAAAACGTTTTGCATGTTGTTCATAATGAGTGATCAATGCAGACGATCGATTTCAGAGGGTGTGGGAGTATTTAACATAATCTCCGGACAGGTCCCATTCCATGCAGGGATGTACTTAAGATTTAACGCCTCTGTATTCACAGATAACAGGGGTATATGCTCCTTAAGTTACAAGTAAACAAATCCACACTTTAGATACGGTCAAAATATCCATTGTTTTGTTGAATTATCTCCCCTTTCAATGCATTTCATGCGATACACATCCTCAATTTTACACAAAACAACTTGCATCACCCTCACAGTTTGATAATAGATCCTTCGAAAGTGGGTAGGTATCTAAAAGTCACCCTCATTGGCCCGGGGGTGTCGTCGGATAGATAAAAAACTACCTCCCATTGGATATGTTGACATTTGGATCAAAAGAACACCGAATGTTTACATATGTGTCACGTGACTGAATAGAGGCGGGATAAGATCCGTCAAAAAAGTCGCTTTTGGTCATGTGACTCAAATAAGGAACTGTGACTGGCTCTTTGAAAAAAGTCGCTTTTGATTTGGCATAGGGCCAACCCCTTTCCTATCGATCTACACAGTTGATATGCTATTATGACGTCATGTTTTTTTCACTTCTCTGTACGGAGAGAATACACTGTGCTTTTGATATGCCGCTATATATAACTGAAGGCTATAAAACAGTGTGTTATCAATGAATATAAAAAAAATAAAATCAAATCCTATTATTTTACAACAGATAATTAACCATAGATACAACATTCACTTCAAATAGCAGTGGGATAAAAAAATTACAATGTACAGAACAGCGTTATGATACACAAACTCAATGTTTTTGTTGTTTCACATAGATCCATAACAAGTTTTCTTATTTTATGTACGGTCCTTGCATGGTCTAGGGCCTCAAACATCCATGGATTTCTTCGGTCCTCGGGAGGTAAATCATATATTTGGTCCCGTGTGAAATCAAAAGTCACTCGTTTTCTCCCCGATTTCCTTCCAGAGTTTGCTGTAATTTCATTCACCCGAATTGAATGGCTGTCACCCGCATCGACTCGATCCGTTAATGTAGGCGATTACATTCTATCCACTTCTTTTTTCCTAGAGAGGTGAGCTGTAACTTAGGAAATTCCTCCCAATATTCCTCATAAGAAATCCCCGTCAATTTAGGTAGAAATTGCTTTTTCACCTCCTCAGACAGGTAATGAATGACCATCAATTTCCCAGGGCTAATGTCGTTCATCTGAGCTAATGCTACAATCATATTCCTATAAAAATCCACACTGGTAATCTCTTTCTGTGTTCGGTTTGATATTTCAGCAATATTACTCTTTTATTTTTCCTCCCAGCCCTCGGTCTGTAAAGAAGAGTTAACAAAATCCAAACCGTTGAAAGGTGAGTATAGATCGAATAAAATCATTCTCAGAACATCGGCCATGATATATTGCTGATGTTGCTCAACGGCTTCTGAATTTTATTGTTCAGAGATAATAAATAACAAAAAACTGTCAATGGTTTCTTATTTATATAGGTAAAAACATAGATGTTCTAGAATATTCTATTTAAGATGATTAAAATGTGCTAGAAGGTGAGTCTCGTGCCTCAGTTCTTTAATTTTATAGAAAGTAAAAAAAATACCTCATAAATTCTCGGACCTCAATAAAGAATTTTCTAGAACTGCTCAAGCTCCACAAATCGATTTTAGAATTTTCTAGAACGTTCATTTCCTATAAAAAGTAGATCACCGCTTTCATTCTATCAGTCTTGTTGAGACATCGGATTCGACATGGCATAGAAACAATTAGATATCTTGGAGAGTACAGACCCTGTCTCGGGCCAGCTGAATTACAGTCATCTGACTACCGTCATAGAATTTGTGATTAATCTACCAGAGACTCAGGATGTGACTGGACTTCTACTGGAAATGTACGACGATGAAAAACCAGCTATTAAAGTAGATATATCTCTACTCATGGCCACTTTGGACGGAATTCTCAACAATCTGATATCCATCACCAATGAATTGAGTGAAACCAGACAAAAATCACCAAAGATCTACAGACTCTAAGCATAGAAATAAGTGATTGAGACCAGGAATAAGCCTGCTGAAAAAGATGCAACACCGCCGACCAGCAAAACATATCCCTGTTTACACAAAATCGGGTCTATCGGTAGGTTTCCCCGAGCAAGATTCACATTGGTACTTATTTTCTCTCCCGATTTCACGTAAAATATACTAAGATTGTTTTAATTTTTCACTTGCGCCAAGCCGTTTTTTATATGCATATACATTTCACCATTCATTAGATTACACGTAGCAGGGGAAGTCTCAAAACCATTAGGTAATGAATAGTTATTTACCTATTACGAAGCTTTAAAACTGTTGATTTTATATACTCCATATCGGTGATATTGAATTTAGTATCACTAGTATGTACAACAGTGGCTATGTAAAGGAATGAAGCGGTTTTATTATGCACAATGAATATCACTTATTACGTTACGATACATTCCCTAAGAACGATCGAAAGGAATGCAGATCGTGACGTCAAAGTTAACTATGACGTCATATCTTATGAAGTACAGCCATATGACTTTCTACATATCGCTGTGAAATTAATTGGACAGCCTTTACATAGCCGCGTGATTTAAAAAAATAAATAAATAATAATGTATTTTCACTACATTATCAATAGTCGAAGAGTTTAACCCTAACACAAGAACCCTCGACCTAAAAAATCACAATTTTGGATGAGGCAATCTTCCTCATCATTATTTTGTACTTAGATCATGAGCTAAGTACCAAAGATCAGAGGAAAAGAGTTAATGATATTTTCACTACATAATCATTAGATCCCGTAATATCGCCGGAACCCTAGAGGACATGAATTTAACAATTTGGTAGGAAGCTCAATGCTTCTTACAAGCATTCCAGCAGGTTGACAGCTTGGTGTCCATTAAGATGGTTATAGCGCAACTCCTCGGGCCCCAAATGGTGGGGGGGGGGGGGGGGGGCAGGGGCAATGCATTTCACAACCTTGTTCTCTTTCCTTCACTCAAAGATGATATGTGCTTAATTTTGTTGAAATTGGTTCCGCTGTTCGAAAGCGGAAGCTGGAATGTTCAAAAGTTTACAAACAATGAAAGACGATCCACGACAGACAAAAACAGATAGCAAAAGAAAATGTGAAAAACAAATTCATTATAAGCTTTTTGCAAACTTTGATTTAAGACCATCTTCATATATTAATATATCTGTTTAGTTAAAAGTGGACAAACACAGACATTTGTTTCTTATTTCCATCATATTTCATTGAAAATGACAGTTTGAAACTTAATCTTATTTTACCATAAATAAATATCTAATAACACCTTATAGTTAATACAGAAACCAGAACAACAGGGCCAAAGTTAACTGAAATGTATATCATTTTATTGTTGCACTTTTGTTGCCAACGTTATTTCCATTATGCTGGGTAGCCATATGTTGTGCTTTAGATTTTGTTTTATCTTTTTTCCGATAAAATACAAAATATAAATTCTTCTCAATACGTTTAACGAAAAATAAATATGTATAGGGATTTTTGTCATTCTATTTTTCTCTACGATGTATCATGAATCAAACGTCTGGATAGCCTGTCGCTCCCATATTGCTGATTTTAAATTGCTAATTCGACCTTACCCATGCCATCGTTATGACATGACATCACATATGGTTTTAATCCGCCATCAACGGACGTTGACGTCCGTAACGAAACAATACGATCGTATTTTAGTACAAACCATCGGACTTCCGTGTGTCCATTGAACTTTGGAGTCTAACACATATAGAGAACTAAAGGATATCCAACATAAGCGCAAATATTAACACTTAACATATCGACATAATACAGTGTCTAAAAAATGTTAAAATTAATATTTTTCTATTTCAGGGGTTTTTTTTGTTGAAAAGAAAATGTTAATTTTAATTACTTTTAAGATAATTATTGATAAGTTAAAATTCGGTCATAGCTTTCGGACATCATCTCACACGGTTTAAAATGCAAGACGTGTAAGGTGTTGCTCTTCTGCATGCATTCTTTAGTTATTTACAAAAAGTACGAGTAAAGTTAATATACGTATGAGAAGTTTGATGACTCATTCATATTGCTTTAAGTTGGTCTATTATATAATAATTTTTGAACTTGATTCTGCTTCCTTATGTTTTAGAGTATTGGTTTCATTAAGGGGAACGCCATTGATTCAGTTTGACAATTACCATTCATAAGTAAAATTACATTGAATTTGCAGAAAGTGAAATAATTTTTGACAGTCTATATTAACTCATGGGAAAAGTAATTCCGATACCGATATTGACACAATGTAACTTGACACCAATATAAAGATCAGGTCAATAGCCTGTTTAGTACAGTTTTTGGAGAGACTGTAGACATTCTAGATATATTTCATGAGTCAAAAATGTACAAACCACCAATACATCTTATTTATTTACTTATTTTTTCATGTTTCATAGAAAATGATCGACAGTGCAAAACATGATTATTCAGTGTGTTTGCCTACAATTAAAGCCCCGATACACCACACCAAACAAAGTTATTTGTATGAGGCATCATTAAAAAATTTTATATCTTGAAATTCAAATAATTCTGTAGGCACCTTTTATTGTATTTACTCGATCTTGACCTCTATGGCCGTTGTCCAGGTAAAATTTGTTGACAGTTGCAAAATGAATTGGATTTTTTTTCCCTGTATTTTTCATTTCACAGAGAACATTTTCAAATTATTTGCATTAATCAAGAATAAAAAAGAAGTTTTTAGTCGAGAAAAGACTACAAACGCAGTGATGAATTGACATTACATATTATTTTTTTAACAATTATTAAAAGAATATTTATCTTATCAAGTCATGAAGCAGGTCAGAATTCTGACATTAAACGGAGATGTTGAACAAATTATAATCTGGTTTGAACAAGTATAGAGAGTGAATAAAATAGGCTGTAATTAGTAGAATCAAGAATAGTTAAGGTGCATGTCTAGTATCTTGTTCACTCTACATAATTACTATATTGTAGATCGACTGCAATATTCACACCATCTACGTTTTCATTTGTAAATATTACTGTACACATTTTAACCATACAAATCATAAGGTATCTCTGTGTTTTATTTATTTATTTATTTATTTATTTATTTTTATTTATTTATTTATTCAAGAGTGTTAAATTAACATTCACAAGATAGATGAAACATTAGCTTATTTATGTTCATATCACCAACTTCATAAAATATAGCTGCTACACTTGAAAAATTATCAATATGAAAGATCAGTGAACATACATTATTATTGATTGTTATTGGCAAAATTAGAAAGGAAAAAATTGAACATGTACGAATACGAGTGGAGCTCAAATGTTGTTTATTCTGTTTAAAATTTGGAATATGTTTAGTAAACTGTAAGTTACGTTTTCATGAAAATAAGAAAAAAAATTCAGCATGTTCACTGTTTTACATAAAACAACGTCTGATATACATGTATAACTTGTTTCTTCCTATGTGTACTTTTGATTCAACGCGTTTTTTTACAGCTTGAAGAATTACGCAATATTTAGAAATTATGACACAACAACACATAAACTTTAGGAATTAATTACATTAATTCCATTTATTACACATGTACACATCCTCGTACAGGTTGAAATGCTTAGCCTCTCTTTTATTTAATCCTTAACTCCTACATCCAGCAATAAATACTGTGTCAGCTGTAATACATTGGTTATCTTTTTAAGTATAACGTGCATTTCAAATGGATGTAAGATTTCACTGATCTAAGGGGCTTACAGTGGCACACAGGGGTTGTGTACAGTGGCACACAGGGGATGACAGGGTATACAGGGGCTCTGTACAGTGGCACACAAGGGATGTACAGGGGATGGCAGTGAAAACACAGGGGATGACAGGGGAAGACAGGGGATTTTCATACGGACAGGGGTTTTTAGAGCCAGTAGTGTTAGATTCAAACATTGGTTACTTTTTCTACGCCAAGTTGTATGATTGTAAAAAAAGAAAAAAATATACTATTTGTATTTCCTTTCATGTTCATTTCATGCATGATTATTCAAATTTACGTTCGACAAGTCGAAAACCAGAAAAGACTCCTGCCTTAAGTTTGATGGTTTGAAGCAATGCGACATCCGTATTTTAATCCAATTTGTATTTCATTGTTTATCCCATTTACTGATATGCATTTTCTTCTCACGATCTGCTTATCAAATCAAATGCTATTAAATATGAATGTAAATGCCTGTCAAAAAAAGAATGATATAAACAATATTGATATCGAATTATTCATTATATATATTTCTAATTTAAGAAAATCATATTGCAGGTTGTAAAAGTAGAGTACTGTGGAATCATTAGATTTTGCGGTGGCACAATTTTCGTGGAATTCGTGGCTACCTCTCATTTACAAATATACACCCCCACGAAGTAATAAACTAGTGCTATCAAGTCATAATCCTTTTGCATGTATACGAAAATACACGAAATAACGTCCCCTCGAACATGTAAAATTTAAGCAATCCAGCTTCTTTTCATTCAGAACGATTAACTAGCTACTGCAAATAATACCTATATGTTTAAGTCCAGATTACTTATAAAGTAATTATCAATAGTAATTATCAATATTCACAGATCTCTCTCTGTCTGTCTGTCTCTCTCTCTCTCTCTCTCTCTCTCTCTCTCTCTCTCGAATTGTTTAATGATTTTTCATTAACGTTAAACATGTTCAATATTACTTTTCTTCTAGAATTCTACGACGATAGATTTCTTTTTTATTTTGCACTATGTAGATGTGCATTTGTTACGAAGACATTTTCCAATTTTTAGCTACTTTAAGTTCAAAATAAATATATTGGATTTCTATAAAAAAAATGTTAATTTCTGTTTAGCGTTAATAAATATGAAAGACATCTTTAAGTTAATTTAATCCTGATAGTATGTTTCGGCTCCATATATTTCGTACTAAACTTGCGTTTCCTGCTATTATTTCCTGTTTCATCGTGTTTATGTAATATAACTCCCGGTCAGTTACTATATGATGTAGTTGAATTTTAATTTCACGCTATGCATTCGCTTTTAACTATGTTTTTTGTGTTTTTTTACATGGGACTTTTGGCGATTTCAAAGGCTTATGGTAAGATTACATTTTCATGATGGCATCTTACTTTGCTATAGTATTGAATAATAGTTTTCATTAATTTCAATATTTTTATTAACGTACGGTGTATAGCATTCTAATCAAGACGAATATGTACATATACTGCTTATCAATAATATAAAAATAGTGCCTGTTTTGGAGGGTAACAGATAAAATCAACACCCTGAGAAAACCATTGTCAACCGACGCGTATCCTCCCCAACAGGCACTATTCATTTTATTACATGTATACTAAAATGTCATAATTTTAAAGAAAAATTTACCGTTTTCTATAGAAATGACTTGACTTCTAATACAAACCGTACGTTCATCATTTACGGGCATGTAACAATTCCTTATATTATCCGTTGCCAAGTGTGTTGCTAACGCAGAGGGTAATATAATGGATTATCAACAGCATCTGAATCGACCATATTTCTGTATTTAACATTAAAGTATATTAATATATTTTACAACCTAAATACATGTGCATGCATTTACATGTGTAACACTCAATATGGATGAATGTATACTGTGTAAACAATTTAACTGTCACATGTTATTTATATAATCCTGATGTTTATGTGTATTTTAAGACTTCATAAGTTTCTGTAAATCTCTTTACTGAATTGCATTTTATATAATCAAAAAAAGGACCAATACATAAATGAAAAAAAAATTAATTCCTCTGTTTGAGAAATAATATCAAAATTTACATGTTTTTATACCACATCTGATAGTATTATATGTGTAATATATGTGCTGGATGTGTGTTTGTTGACAGTTAACGTTGCCGTTAACAAACCAGCATACCAGCAGTATCCTCTGTCACCAAGTGACGACATATATGACGGTAACGCTGTTGACGGACGTAATCTGACCTGAGCTTGGACAGTGGTCAATGTTAGCCATGGATCATGTGCTAGGAATGATGAACCTTTATTATTTTTACAGAACGTAAATCAAAACTTAAAAAAAAATCACATCGAAATAATCATTTTGAGAGATTCTATGAACGTGTGTCGCTAACAAGCGTCGCAAATACTGTTTTCATATTAAAGGGTGCTTTTACATAATGTTTGAGTTTAAGTCATCGGAGGCCAGTGGTGACTTGGCCAATCTCTTCAAACATTCATGTTCCCTCGCCAATCCTTTTATAATGCTAATTAGATACTATCTGAAGTTTTTGTATCCGGTATTTGTTTTCATTAATTTATGCATAAAAGAGTAACTGTGAAAAATATTCCGCCGTATTCATATACGTTGTAGAGTATAATTAAACTTCACTAGATGAATTTACCTATAGAGATGTTACCCATGTTTTTATTGATAGAAGTGTTTGCGATTTCACAGGCTTATGTAGAGTTTACATGCATATAACGATTTGTCATTAGAAATTTAATTAAACAGCTAGTATGTAAAGTAATTTTTCCTTTTACATAAACAAAATTATTATTGAGGCGGTTATCTACCTGTATTTTTCATCATTATAATGTTTATAAGTTGCATTATTAGTTCACTTATTTCGTAAATTCTGATTGTTTGGTATTTTCATAAATCATATTTACATTTTATTACCGAAATACATTGCTTTAAAACACTATTTTAGATAAAAAAAAAAAAAACAATAGGATAAAAAATAACATAATTAATAAACGTTCAGTAGTTATTCATATAGAATAATGCGTTTGATACATTCAGGTTTTTATTTTAAAAAAATCATTTAGAAGATTAGACTTTTTATAACATGAAACGACAACAACTGTTTGGGCAAATCAAACAAAATCCCACTTTAATCGTTTTTGTTTATAAAGACTGTTCATAAGTAAATGTTAGTTTAAATGAACTTACTCAATGTTGTAAATGTTAATAATGTTGTTTATATGGGCTTCTGTGTTTGTTGCCAGTTAACGTTGCCCTCAATAAACCATCATACCAGCTCGATCAATACCTACCACGTGACGAGGACACGTATGACGCCAGTAACGCTGTGGACGGACGTAAATCTGACCTGAGTATGCACGGTGGGCAATGTGCGGATTCATTCTTATCAACAACCGCCACCTGGTGGGTGAACCTGAGCAGCATCCACAAAATTCATCACATCACTATCTCATTTAGGACGGACAACTCTGGTATAGTCACAGTCATTATGAATCTTGGAAATGATAGCCTCTGTGGTGTAAACTGTCATCATGCATATACGTTTTTTATTTACATGATATATAACATTTGGGTTTTATCAAATTACTAAATCTGCGTATGATTTCCCTGTTAGTTTAAAAGATGTAATACCGAAAATCAGGTTGTTGGTTTAAGTGTAATAGAAACTGGAGAAAATTAATCTGTTTTAAAGAAGGAGTCTTTTTATTATCAAACATACTTCTTATAATAAGATATGCATGAAATTTTGACACAGTCAAACGGATCATATTACTTAATGATTCTATCAGTTTAATTAAGTTTGACCTTTTTGTTTTCGGATAAAGGTCAGGTCAAGGTCACTACCTTTTTCCTCAACGTAAAGAGTGATAAAAATAAGGGTAGCTCTTTATAGTTCTGTAGACATTTGTTTAAGATATGAAGATTCAAATCTTCAATGAAATCATAGACCATGAGAGTGTCTATCAGCTTATACTACTAAATTGGAATAAATATTTATACTAAAATTGATATTGCTTAGCCAGCATTTCCTCTAATTTTCTTAAATTTTGATTACTTTTTTATGCTTCCAATAATAAAATATTTCTAATTTTTATGTATTATGAAGACTTTATATAAAGATATAAATTGACAGAAAAGCTAATATATTGACCGTTTCATAAGAGAGAAAAACTGATTTTAGTGATTTTTTCACAAAAATCAATGTATAGAATGGGCGCTTTAAAAAACTTATAAAAATGTTATTTGATGGGCAAATCATATTTTAAAAACATATTCTGAAACCCAAGTATCATATTATTAGTTCACATTAGTAAAAAAAAATCCAACATTATTGTTATTGTTTTTAAAATGCTAAAACAGACTCATTATATATATATAATTTGCAGCAATTCTTAATTGCGCAACATGTGATATTTTCCTACGCCAATATTACGCCAAAAATATAGTCCTTGTTCCATTCTAAACATTGATTACATTTTTCTATGCCAAGTTGTATGATAGTAAAAAAGAAAGAAAAATATACTATTTTAATTTCCTTTCATCTTGATTTAATGAACAATTAATCAAATTTACGTTTGACAAGTCGAAAACCAGAAAAGACTCCTTCCTTAAAGGCTGCAATGAACATGAACAGTAACTGAAACCAATGATCAAACATATTTACAATCTTTAAATTAAAATTACAAATTAAAAAGAAAATAAGACATTGAGTTCAAAAGTTTGCTTAATTCACTTTATAGATATATTTATTCATGTTTTAAAATGAAATAATATGTCAGGAGTCATTTGAGGTAAGATTTGCGGTTACACGGAGATTACTTACATATTTGCATCGTGAAATGGATTAAAATGATAATTTAATAACACCAGATTACACATCTAATTGGTTAATTTTTTCCTGTAGATTTTAAAGGTTTTGATAAAAGTGTTGTGTTGCATTATAATAGTCCATTTTTCTCTATTATTGCAATTATTTAAAATAGCTTATTAGCAATTAATAGAAATAAATCATGAGAAAGGTTATGACATTACTTTCGAAAATGTTAGGTATTAATAACACTTAAAATAACCACATACAAAATATACATACTTTTCACGAACTTTTTCATATTTCCTTAAAAAGACAGTTTGACCATCATACACTTTGTCCTTCTGTAGTTATAAAACCCGTCTGACAAATTCATTTGAAGTTTATAATATACTTAAGTATATTGAACAGAATAATATGTAGCTTTAGTAAAATACCTTAAAACTGCAAGCCGAAAACCTGACCTTAAGGTTTTGAGTCTTAATTGACGATTTTTGTCAATCCTCCATTTATGAAAATACATCAATGCATGACCTAAAGTAAAAAGGTAACGGTATGAACGACATGGAGTTTTCATTAATAAAGATTGTGTAAAAACGAAAATGTCTAGTGTGCTATCAAAATTATACAACAACAGTTCGCGCAAAGTTTTAACAAAGCAGACTTGTCTCTCATCTAAAACCGCAATTTTTCGAATCATAGCCAGGTAGACAACACAAAAATCAAACGATAACCTTGTTGTTAACCTTTTTTTCAGATTGTACTCAAGCATACTTTAAACCCTTAGATGCAGATTAACACAAACAATCTCTAACATATATGCATGACTAACATGACGACCAGATAAAATTACTGTATGTAAAGAGATGATTCTTACAATCGCTATATACTTCTTGGTGTGTTTTAGAGTGACACTTGAATGGTCAGCTTTGAGTTTTACATTCTGTTAATAACATTTATTCGAATTATGAGCGACAATAAGGTATATGTTATTCTTGAAAATAATCTTTATAGCACAAACATTCTGGTGTTTATTAAAACAAACCAATGATTTCCAGTATAAGAGTTATTTCCTGTTTGGATTAAGCGTGCTTAGTTTTAAAAGAAGGCTCAGACAGCCCTGATCGCCACACACTCTCTCATGCAATATATCTGACTAATTGTTTAAATATATTTTTTTCACCAACATGTCTCTTTAACAACCATCATATATGATACATGTACCTGCTGAACAATTTATATTACTCTTTATAGAAAATTTTAATTTTCAACAGAGCGCAAACAGTGTTGATAATAAAACCTGTTAAAATAGTTAATATACATATCATAATTTTTTGTAAATATTGAAGTGGTTTAATAATACATATTTTTTTTCCAAAGATTTCTCAAGGGTTAACCCCCACGGTTATATTCGATGTTTTGATAAGCTGGCATTAATTTAAACGACAAATACATGAAACTTGCATATCTTATCCATGTAAGTGAGTGTTTAACCACTTATATATCTTAATCGATATGTGCATGAGTAATGTGTAATTCCTATTCATAAACTGTAGTTAATATTTAACGATTTTGTAGTTATCAGTGTAGAAAATCGTATAATCTTGTTTTTATTGGATCGATAAAATCACTTACAGATTCTTGGTATCGGAGGTCGTTATCAGGTTCTTTTCTTGGATTATACAGATTCCAAGTTTCGGACGTACATAACAGATAATTTACTTGGATTTTCCGTGTATGTCTCCAATACTACGGATAGATCACAGGGAACGTTGTGTTTCAAGGACAACAACTTCACAATAAACACAATACCTCCTGTCTTCACAACAAACTGCTCTGCTCATGGACAATATATCATCTACTACAACGAGAGACTACCTGGAGTTGTCTACCCTGTCGGTTATGCTAGTAAAGTAGAGAGTGACCTTTGTGAAGTAGAGGTGTATGGTTAGTGTTTTTTATAATTTCAACAATCTTTGAAAAGTGTTTTAATATATTTCAGAATTGGTCACATACTTACCTTATATTGTTAAAACAAAATACAATGAACTAGTGTGTAGACCCTGTGGATTTAATCAGTAATGTGACAACGTGTTGTCAATTTCAGTAAAACTATCAAATCTTGTTCAATCACTTAAAGTGTGTATTTTTTCTCGGATTTCGCCCCCCCCCCCCCCCCCCCCCCCACTAAAAAAAGAAAAAAAATAGGACTTTGTAAGATGTTATGTTTAACATTTTTTTTATTGAAGTGAATTATTAAATCTAGGCACACAGAAACGTTTGCTATTTAATCAATATAAAAATGACTAAGAACAGGAAAAATAGTATTCCAAACATTTCATTTACATGTAGCATCAACATAACTGAATCCTCTTCCTGTAAGGTTGTGATGTTACATTTATGTTATGGCGGAGTTAAAGTGGCCAGATAGTATAACCATATACCATTATATAAATAGTGCCTGTTTGGGAGGGTAACTGTTGAAATTGACAACCCGAGACAACCATTGTCAACCGACGCAGGCACCATGTATTTTATTATACTGAATGTCTTAAAACTTTTTTTTACTGTTTTTATATAAAAATGAAGTGAATTCTACGGCGAACCGTACGCGCATAATTTACGTGCATGAAACAATTCGTTGTATTACCCGTTGCCAAGTGCGTTGCTTACGCCGAGGGTAATAGAACGGATTACCAACTTCGTCTTAACCAATCAGATTTCAGTAATTAACATGAAATTATGATAATATATAAATAGTGCCTGTTTGCGAGGGTAACAGTTGGAATTTACACCCTCAGAGAACCATTGTCAACCTCCTGAACAGGCATTATTTATTTTATTATACTGAATGTCTTAATGTTATAGAAAAGTTAACTGCCTTTATATAGAAATGGCATGGATTCTACGACGAACCGTTTCTCATTGAATTGGTTTGGTCGTATCTTCTCTTGTCATGTAAATGAAATGCACGGTATTCAGTAAATATTTGAGATCATTGCGATGGATGCATTTTATAATAGTAAACATTAGAATAAAGGTTGACCAGCAACATGAGTTTACAGGTCAGACTGTTTTGTTCAAAATGTTGCAATATTGCAATATGTTCCTGGTTTAAATAGAAATTGTCTTGATGAACTTTCGTGCATACCAATAAACAAAGTCACATAAATGAACGCCTCTCTCATCTTATGTATTTAGAATAATTTAATTATAATCAACATAAGTAATGACAAACATTTAATGAACAGGATGTCCAGTAACAGGGTTTTACGGATCTAACTGCTCCATTCCCTGTCCAGATGTCAACTGTCAGTACTGTCACATAGAGACGGGCTATAGCCAGTGTTGTAAACCAGGGTACCAAGGTCAGCGATGCGAATTAGGTAAGGAATTATTTCAATAGACCAACATTATTAACTATACGTTTGCATACGGGTTTCTTCTTCGTTACGTATTGACTATAATTACAAAACATTAATAGAACTTCTCAAACATTAGGATACTTATTAGGATCCAAAAGTAGTAATGCAAAATATGCAATGTGCATGTATCAACGTGTATTACTTTGTAAAATGAAATGATGTATGATATAAAATATATACTAAGTATACATCTATATCTGTATGGTTAAAATAAACTCCAAAAGATTCAATTCGATTAAAATTAGATAATATGTGTGTTGATTAGTTTCTGTATTGACTTGTTAACGTATTACAACTGTTATAACAAATATTATAAGTGTGTAGTTAGTAATGTTTTTTTTTTCTACAGCAAAAGGCAAATATCCCAAACAGGCTTTTGCGAATTTACGGCTGTAGTGAATTCTATAAATATCCTAGCTAAGTCCCAATATAAAACTAAAATTGTCGTCTTTAACGAACACAGTATTACGAATGTACGGCTGTAACGAAATACGAAAAACGTACGACCTCGTTGATGATATCTTAACGTATTTTTTTTTTAAATATTTCTGTAACGAATTTTTCACATTGAAAAAATTTCATTAAAAGTGCACGAAATTTAACGAAATTTCAACTGCTCTAATGTTTATAAAATGGAGTGCATACATAACATATACAAAAAAATCATCATTCAGATTCTGAGAAAAATGCAACGAAGTAAAAAAAAAAGGTTAGGACTGCAAAACAAAACCGGTATTCTGTGTTTTGCAGTGCTTGGACAAAAACATAGTGTAGTGCTTTACATTTTTTAATACCGGTAAACCAGTTTAATTGATCAGACTTGGAATTTTATTACAGGCTCGGGATTCCAAAATTCTGATTTAATTTGAAAATGACTGTTGCAATTGTAATCGTTCCAAACACGAAAAAAAAGGCGGAGGTTTTGATATTGTGACTGGTCAAAGAGCTTCCCTACAGCCAAAACATGTTGACATGCTGATATTCTTAATAGAGAATTGGAAGTAGGCCCTGTTGTAATTGTAACTATGCCTCCCTGCCGGATTACTCTATCAACTATTACATTGGTTTAAGGTGAAAAAATAGATTTATTTTATTTGTACAGTTGATTAAGCATTGATGTATACGATAGCGTACAAGGTAGTTTAAAAATCAAATCAAATTATAATCAAAGTTCCATGTTACATGTTTGCGGTAGGTGCTAGCACGATAAAAGAATGTCCTGAGTTGAGGCATTCGATGATTATTTAAAAAGAATATTCACATGAGTTTTAAACAACTTTAGATTAGATTCTATCTGTCACATATTAACCACTTCTGTAGTTTTCCTACATGTTCGTTTCATTGTGGAAGCGAACTCATTGCTGCCCCCCCCCCCCCCCTTCCTCCTCCTCCCGCCCCGCTGACAGGAGCTCGCGCTGTATTTTTGTTTTTTTGATTGGCAAAACGACATCAAGATCTGTCGAAAATCATTTTTGGTGGCTTCTTCTTATGTGTAACATTTTGTTTCACTTTCCCACCCGTTTGTTTATTCGGTCAGTCTGTGTTAATTCAATCGCCACGTGCGACCGAGAATCTTGTGTCGCTTCAGCGCACACAGTTCAGAACATATATAGCCCTGGGTCATCAATTGTTATGTTAATTGAGTAACAATTGGAATGGTGCTTTTACTACATAAAATAATAAATAAAAAAATCATCCAGAAAAAATGTTACCGTAACTCAATAGTCAATACCAAAAATAAAATCCGTATGATTACAAACTGAAATCGGGTTTTCAGTATTCGGCGGGATTTGATATTTCTTGTAACATTAGTATTTTTATTGGTTTCAGAGAATACGATGTAAAAATACAAACAGTAAATAAATCTGATGTTATTTACATTGAAACTGTGGAAAAAATATTTAAAATTAAATTAGTCACATTCGTTAGAAAACAATGTTATACAAACATCCGATAATGTTTTCCTATGTCCTATCATTCGCGTAAATAAATATGTTCTGTACATATTCATGTACCTCAGAAAAAATTCAAATGATTAAAACAAAAAAGAAAGTTGTAATTACTATTTCGGATTTTTTTGCCAAAGTAATTTAACATTGTATTGAAAAGAACAAGAAATAAAAATGATTTAAATTTTTGACTTAATCTTCGTATATATTACCGGCGCTCCTTACATGTACATGTATAACGGCGTACAGTGTATAGATTATCATGATCTATTTGAATTTAGTACCATATGTAAAGATTCCCATAATAATTAATTGCATGACTGTGTACATTGTAGGCAAATCCCTGTGCGTTAATTACTTCTAAGACCTCTTGTTTTCCGTTAACAGTGGTTTAAATAATTAAAATAATGTAGTATTTATTGAGTTAATTATGTTTTACAATAATAATAATCCGTAGGTCCGGTACCGCTGGACTCGCCGGTCGCCTCGTCCTAAACACGTCAGGCGTCTGTATTCTCCGGCTGCAGATCTCCAACTGGCGGTAAAAGCATCTCGTGCTGGAACTCCCGCTTGGTGACGTCACGGGCTATAAACAGCCCGTACATAGAATAAGTCCACAATCACTACACTCCCCTCCGTTTTCTTTGAGAGGAGTAGGTCACGTCTGGTGCTAACAGAACTTCCGAAAAACTAGGAAGTGGGAAAGCCATCCCGGCAACAGTCGGGATAGCAAGTCAGAAGGGCAGGGCCCATCTCCACGACAAGGGCCGACACACACACACACAAAGGAAAATCCAGGGACGGTCCAAGTCGTTTTGGGTTGCTGGTTCAGTCCGGGAAGGGCAGCTCCGCTATGTCTGGTCAACAAGACATGCCGTACGCAATTCTGAGGGCAAAGAGGGTCTCGGTGGTACATCCATCACTTCTATCAGGACGCCAGGACTGGGGTACTCCGAGTTTGTTGCCTCTCCTTGGTGCTGTCCTCTGGCAGGAATTTTAAAATACTCCTTCGCTACCTCAGGGCTGCTCTCCATAATTCTCGGCTTAACTGTAGTGGCAGCCTGAACATACAGATCTTCATCCCGCGAGACTGCTCCCTGATTCTGGGGCACGGAGTCATCCACCAAGTCCACCATGGCCTCAGGGCATCTGGATTCCGTAGGGATCTCCTTACTGCGCTGCATTTGTCGCCCCGGATTTCTGTCGGTCGGGGTAACTTCACCATTTCCCAAGACCGCAGCTTTCAGCCTCTTGCGTCGCACCCTTCGCCTACCACGCTTCCTCCTGCACCCGATAACGGCACCAGAGGTGTCCTGATCCACACATGGGTCACCTGCAGGGGGCTTCCTCAAACGGTTCATCTTATCCCGGGTCAGCCGGCACACAGTGCGAAGCTGCCCGCTTTCCATGGGCTGTGAACTGCCCATCTGTGTCTTTGTATCTGCAACTGCTCGACGGGCACCACGGTAAGGCAGAGGACAATCGTCTCCAGCACTTCCTTCCGTCTTCCGTCTGACATAAGTGCGACATTCTCTCCGAAAATGGCCAGACTTCCCACACTTAAAACAGTTGCTTGTCCTTGGGCCAGGATGCCTTCTGGGGAGGCCAGTCATCTGGGTCCCAAGCCGAGTTGAGTCAAGTACTTCCTTGAGAGTCTTCTCTAGCAGCTGCACTTTTCCCCTCAACTCCCGGATCTCGCTCTCAGCTTCGCCACATCCCCCACATTTAACAACCCCCATCGAGTCCTCTCCATTGCAGTCCACGACATCAGGGCACTCAGACTCGACAGCGAGTTCCTCACGTGGCCGCACCTTGCACTCTGCACTCCAGTCTGCAGGGGCTGACACTCTGCTCCCTGGAACCTCAGATTCTCCATTGGAGAACAGATCAGGCGAAGGTGAGCTCTCAAATTGCACCTTAAGTCCACTGTGTTCCCTCCTGCTCTTCATACAGGAACGCACCTCCACCACCAGTGGGTTGGAACCTGACTTCCGGGAAGTCTGCTCCGTGGTACAACCATCCACAGGGGGCGTTTCTGTTCTGTCACTTCTATCGGGTGTCATCATGCGTACCGTTCTAATAAGCTGACTCTCGATAGCGGCTCTGCTCCTAAACTGGGGTCCTCTGCTATAGTCCTCCGCCGGACAGGCACCTCGGTTGGACCTGGGCTATCCCAGTCCCCACTAACACTTCCTTCCGACTTCTGTCTAGCATCCAGAGGGCAATCCCTGCAGAAGTATCCAATCTCTCTGCACTGGAAGCACAGGCCTGCTTCCTCTCTCGCAGAAGGCGGTGGGGTACCCGACCTACTGGTCGTCTCCTTGAGCACCATCTCCAAATCGTACACCCGGCTCCACAAGTCCTGTATCTCACTATTCTCGGGCTTAACTGGGGTTCTCATCTCTTCAACAGCTTCCTCTAATTGACAAATGCGTCTGTGCCATTCTTGCATTTTCCTACTCTCCTCGTCTGCTTCTCTCCTAGATTCCACTGTCTGGTCATCTTCCGCCATCTGTCTCGCTGTCACATGCTGAGAGGGCCTTCTCCGCCGCGAGTGCTGGTAACAATGCATCCGGTCCAGTGCCTCCTCCACAGTCTTAGGGTTACCGTCCAAGGCGTACAGGCCGGCGTCCACATCCTTCGCACCATAACACAGGCAGGGGTATGGCCTGAGTGTGGATATCTGGCAGCTGGGGGAAAGCTCGGGTGGCCAATACAAGTACACGATCTGCCCACTCCTTCAGGGACTCATCACTACTCTGTAATGCTGACTGGAAGTTAAGCTGGTGGGTCAGGTCAGGCGCCGAAGTGCCGAATCGCTTATCAAACTTCTTCAGGATGTCACGGAAACGTAGATGGGGAGTGACTTCCAATAAAAGAGTGTAGTAGTCACTGGCCGGACCCTCCAGGGATAAGCAAAACTGGTCATGTTGTTCCACCTTGGTCCACTGCTGGTTCTGCGAGAGTCTCATGAACTTGTGCAGGAATGCCTTCCAGCTGGATTTGCCATCATACCGCAGGTCCTTGTACTTCAGCTTACTACGAGGTGTTGGTGTGTCCCAACCATGACTGCGTGAAGTATGCCTACAAGGTCCCCCCGATGTGACTTGGGCGAGGGTGTGCTCAGCGGGTTGCTGCTGGGCATGGGGAGTGGGAGTCGAGAAACTTAAACTCGGCAGGTCTGGCCATACAGCACTTGATGGCCTCTGCCCAACAGAAAACGGCAAATCTGGTGAGAGGTCCCGGGAGATAGGGCCATTAGGTTGCTGTTGCTGTGGGCGTATGGGCTGGGGGTCCCAAAGTGTACCTGGGTTTCCCTTGGCTCATACACATGTGATTGAACTTCGGCTACTCTACCTCCCCCCTCCTCTCTAAAATAATAAGGTTGGGGTAGCACCACAGGTGCAGGGTAACCAAAGTTATTGGCTTTAGGCATGAACAAACATAGTGGGGTTCCATCCTGGCTCACCTCAGGTCGACAACCGGGGGCGTAGGGATAGTGTGTAGTCTGGGCATTGCCCAGGTGTACATGCGTCTGGTACAAGTGCGCTGCAGAGGGGGTCCCCCCGCTTGATACTGCAACATTATGTCCCTGGGTGGTGGGGGTCTGGGTCGCAGAGCCCTGTGCCTGCAAATCAGACAACTGGGCAGAGCGTGGGGCAACATGAGCATCCCCCTGGTCTGGGTGCATAGTCCCTAAAGAGCCCCCCCCCCCCCTTGGATTGGCATGTCGACTTCCCGAGGGCTAGGTGCGGGCCCAGCTGGAGGGGAGGAGTGGAGCTGCTGACCTTGGGTGGGTTGGGAATCAAAGACTAGGGTATTGGATTGCAATACATCACTGGCTGATGGTAGGGTTTGTGGGGTAATAACAAAGTGACTCTTGGACTCGGGTGTGGCACTAGCACTTTGGACTGTTGAAGGTCTCCCAGGGATAGGGGACACATAAGAATCGTGCAATATGCGGTCACAAAAATTATCACTGGGTGGAGCAAAGTCGTGACCCTTAACAGGTGAGCTACATGTAACTACCGATCCCTGACTAACACCAGAATATAATGTATGACTACCCTGCAACGCTGCTTGACCAACACCACGGCCATTATAAGCAACGCCAACCCCCCTCTTATGGCTCCTGAGGAACTCGGTCCCACTACCAAAACTGAGATAGCCTTCCTAATCACTGTCAGGGTCTTCAAACATATGGGCCCTCCCCGATGGTTGAGGAGTGTCATAATGCACAGCCTCCCCGTCACTTAGCCTACCATAGGGGTCATAACTATGCTTGCGAGACGCACGCCCGATTGGACCTACGGGCGTGATCATGTCATCGCTATCACTATCACCTAACCCTAAGTCCGCAAAAGCATTTTCTAACGTATTGTTCATTGCAAAATAGTGCACTTGATGGCACGTGGTCAACACAAAAACAGTGAAAAATACAAGTGCAACAATGTCCGACGAAATCTAGCACAAACACTGGAATGTCAGTCTAGTTAAGAATTAACTTTGCAGAAATGGAAAAATTCACGTTACTTGGCAAGTTATTCGACCACGCGGTGGCCTCCAAAATGGCGGCCTCAACACGAACTATCAGCAAGTCTACAGCTTACTGTACGGGAAAAAAAATTTTCCTCGGAATATCCGGCAAGTCCAGGGCCTCGAGTTGGGCGCCAATGTAGTATTTATTGAGTTAATATGTTTTACAATAATAATAATCCGTAGGTCCGGTACCGCTGGACTCGCCGGTCCAGCGGTACCTAAACACGTCAGGCGTCTGTATTCTCCGGCTGCAGATCTCCAACTGGCGGTTAAAGCATCTCGTGCTGGAACTCCCGCTTGGTGACGTCACGGGCTATAAACAGCCCGTACATAGAATAAGTCCACAATCACTACACTAATTACTTGTAAAAATATCTATAATTGGGATTCCAAAGAACTTACTTCCCGCAATTCATAGAAATGATCAGTATGTTTTCTTTCTATGTTTACATTTAATTTTGTTCAAATAATTAATAAATTTTCTATCATTTAAATTGTGTGCTTCAACAAATACTGATTCCGATTACCTTGAAGTCATTAATTTTTCCATTGGCTATTGACAAAAAAAGAGACGCTTGACCATCCAATGAAAACAAAAACACAGAGTTTGATTGACAGGTTCAGCCAGGTGCAGGTCTCACCCGATGTCCGAGGTTATGTGTGCCGCTTGTACAAAGCCGAATGGTCTTAGTAAGAGTTATCGATGTAAATAAATATAAAAAAAAATACAAGCTTATCAAAACATGCTCGTGTAAGTTAAAGTTGATTAACTAAAGGCTTGTTCCAATAGAAATCATGTTTTGCTAATTGTATTTAATAGTTATTATGTATAGCGAATTGTAATATTGTACAGTCATTTTACCGGTAACGAATCAGTATGCGGTTTCGTCGTGCATGCAACTATTATTATCGGAATTCCAGATGTTTTTATTTTATGTTTAAATCGCGTTTCTTTGTCCTTCTAAACTGTAGTATCAAACTTCCGAAAATATAAAGGAAGTAATTTCAACACCCCCTCCATTTTCCTAGTTTCGAATTCGTTTCCCAGTATCAAATTAAGCGCCCTTTATCACTTCTGACCGAATATTTTGAGGCGAATTAATTTCAAAAATATACTAGAGGTACATGTTAATGGACTTATAAATGAAAAAGGAAAAACAATTGTGGGAATATGTCTTTTAAACAAATAATATGATCGTTATTTTTATCATACCGTTTTCCCGTCAAATTAAAACTGGACTTGAACAGTTTTCATTTGCGTTACTTTATAATATTGAATTTTCATACAAACACTTTATAATAGTAATTGATGATAAGTAGTTGTCATTTTCGTTTGTTTTTCCCGTATATCTATCAATATATGCAGCCAAATAATACTTCTGTCGCACTGAACCGAAACTAGGAAAACTACACGTGGTTCTATTTGAAGTCGTAATTTCATTCAAAGCTCCATTATTATTTGATATGATGCATTATCTTTTTAGATGAATTATATTTACTAATTATCCACTAAATAGGGATCAATAACAAACTTATTTTAATAGTTAGGTTTAATTGTTTTCACACTTTCGTTTTTTCTGCTTTGATCTTCCGGCAGCTCATATCTGGGTCACATTTTTAATTTGTAAACAATTCGGGAAATAATCGTGCAAATGGCAAACAACTTAATTTAAACATATTTTATTGAGTAATCAAATGGATTAGGCAACAGGCAAAGCCTATATAAATCCTCTCCAAAACACAAAGTGGCAAACAACTTCACGCACTGATAGACTATTTATTTTTGTTTTATAATTACCTAGCTAGGATTTTTTAAAACCTCAACTTCGTCTTCCACTAGTAATTTTTCTAAAAATTATTCGATACTGGCAAATATTCGTTACCGGTAAAACGACTGGACCAGTACTGAAACATCGTATAAAAACGTTATATATACATGTACTCTGTAACTAGTCGTCTTTTAATGCATATATACCTTTCTTTTGTTTGTTAAAAATAAATTTAATAAATAAAAATAAATAAATTCAATTTTGTAAAAAGATAAGTATATCATTTCCTCTAGATTTTTTTTCATGTAAATACCTACAAAAGAGTTTTGCCAATTACAAACAGTTTAAAGTACATGTAATGTAAAACACGGGCGCCATTTTGAAAAAAAATTGTCAGAGAGTTCCGAATGAAATCTGATGAACGTTTCACATAGTTCTCGCACGCTTTGGTCGAAACGATTTACACGCTTTGTCCGAAACTCTGCACGCTTTGCCGAAACGCTAAACGGTATACACGAAACGCTTCACGATTCACACGAAACGCTTAACACGAAACGTTTCTTGCACGTAAGTCGCACACTTTTTTGGTATAGTAGTACGTTTCAGGGTCTGTAAAGGACTAGGGCCACTAAGCATCAAAAATGGCCTTATCTCCAAAATTGATTTAATTTAAATCATAGATAGTACAGACTTTTAGCTTTAATTAACTGTTATTTTTTTAACAAAAAAAACTTTTAAAAATATTAGGAGGTAAAAACCCTAGCAGGAATCAACTCATGACTTATAGATTCATAGTAAATTAAACCCTATAACCCACTACACCACGCTGTTAGGTGACAATATTGGGAAAGAAACTACGGTACTTATATAATTATACTGGTTTTTATTCTTTATTTCGATAAACAATACGTCAGAAAATGGAAGTGTCCCATACCACCTTAAATTGATTATACTGCATGCTCCACAGAACCTTAACTCGCATACTGAGGTACTGACCAGTAAAACATATAATTATGTCATATGGATTTTCAATCAGGTAATCACAAGTCAATACCGTTATACAACATAACGTTAATACATTTTGTTTAAGACAATAAAATTGTAAAAAAAATATATATATATACAGTACATTTCATTAATTTGGTACACATAATGTACAGCTTTGCATCTCACATTCTGCATATATGATATTCACATATTTAGACTTGGAATGACATGTACCGGTATATAAATAACTTATCTGTAGAAGTTTCTTTACAGTGCAATTTGTAAGAAAAATAATTAGATTGCAAGTAATCAGTTTAATCACAGAATAAACTAATAAAAATGACTAATCAGTAGATAAGAAAAATTTTAAAAAATATTTTTTTTAAAAAGAAAAAAAAGGTGAAACCCTTTTGATATTCTTTTTAAAATAAAATAAACTGTTACAAAATAACATGTAGGGGAATTTTACAAATGTCACTTTTGAAGAACACTTCATTCATTATTTACAGTGGTTTTCAACTGAGACTTGAGGTTAGCGACTGGCATGTCACCCACCTCAAATGCCAATAAAATGATATCTAATAATGATACTTGTTCAGTTTGCTCTTATGTGAGATAAATTCCTAATTTCACATACATTTACAGCATAAGGTAATACACTGAAAATTGATGAATTCAAAGTTATCAAGATTACATGTACATCAAGAACCCCCCAGTAACAAAATGTTCATTCTTCAATAATGCTGTCATCACTATCAGATGTATCTATCACCTCTGGCACATTGGCTGCATCCTCAACATATTCTGCCCAGTTTCTTACACCAATGTTCTTGGAGTCCTGGATGTGCCTTGCATATCCCAGGTACCAAAGTACTGCAGCAATGTGTGCGCACACCCCAACTACTCGTGCACCTGTTTTACATCGACAATACCATGCTGTAACCTGAATTGAATAAGCACAAGAGGTATTAAATGTTACGATTAATCAGCTTGCTACAATGAACTGTAACATTAGCAATTAGTATTTTTAACTACCAGTAACTGTTAATGCATTTACCTCTGTCTCATTGAAGGAGATCCACAATATGTGTGCTTTGGATGATACATGCCTACTTTGCATTTGTACTTTCAAAAGGTGACGATCCTCTCTGTGTATGAGAATGTCATGATTTCCATCAATATGTTCCTTAATATAGCACCTCGAAAGTTTGAGTTGGTACGAACCACAGGTCATTTCACGGAGTTGTTGTTCTGTGAGCTTTGGATAGTCATGTAATGTAGATGCATCAATCCACACAGAGGATTTCCTACCATCCAACTCTTCTGCCTCAACACGCTCCTTCAGACTGTTGACCTGGTGACTGAGCTGCAACATTCTCACAGCAACTGCTGAATCATCCTCTTGAGCTAAAACCATCAGACAGACACAATAAAAACAAACAGTAACTGTCACATTTATATTATTGATATACATGTATGTACACATAATTATGTGTATGTGACATTAGTTACTTATTTTTACGGGATGCAAACCTTAATATTTAAAACCAGGTAATATACCTGAGGATAGAGGAGGCAGAAACCTATTGGAGATGGCACAAATTATCCTAACATAATCTCCAATATAAGGGATCTGGTTCGTAGGAAGCACTTTCTCCAGGTATTTCCATCTCTTGATGCGAGCGTTAGCTGATTCCACTACCCATCGAACCTAAATTAAAGCAATTATCTTCATTTAGACTAATCAACCTGTATATGCTAGTATATATGCACATACATTAATACAACGTGTTAACTTTTGATTTACATTTAAGCAGAATAGTGTTAGATGCACAGTGCATATCTAGTTCAGAAAGTAAATAAATTGAAGAGAGAGTTGCTTACTTTGGTCACTAGTCTACTCGAATTCGCATCTTCTGTGGACAGTTGTTTTTGGCCTTTTATCATGAACTTGGGCATTTCTGCTTGGATACCAAGATCTTGAAGAAGACGAATCGCATCTCTAAACCCTCGGTCAACAATAAAAATGTCATCTTCTTGGATCCATTTCTGAATGTCTTCTACATTGGTCCTAATGATATGATTAAGTATGGATGAATCATTGTTTTTACTGTCAGCAAGGTATGGACCAAGAACAGATACGAAGTAACCAGATGTTGATACAATCACCATTGGTTTTAAAAGAGGCCTGCCTTTGTGTACATTGTAGGATCTTCTTTGAAAATGAAAGTTCGAACTCTTTTCAATGTATATGTATGTTCCGTCAAGGACCAGTATTGCTTCCTTTCCAGAAGTTCCAAAGAGAGACGCAGCAAGAGGACGAGTGTGGTCTTGAATTAGTTCTTCCCGAGTCACATGTTGAAAACCAAGATGGTAGGGAACAAAATTTTCCATAAGAGCTCGACGGGCTGTTTTCACTGCTCTCCGTAAACTGGATTTTGTAAGATTGAATAATGTAGCCAAAAATATGTTGGAAAGTCCGGAATTTAGTTTGCACAGGAATATAGCCAATGTTGTTTTGGAGCTTCTGGATGGAGTATTCTTTATTAGATCATGTACAGTTTCGAACAGGATACGAAAATTTTCCTTGCTCAGGCCAGTGAGAGAAATGTAATCCTCGTCGCTAAGGTCGTCTCTGCTATCAAAATTGAGTCTGTGAGATTTGTTTGTCTGACAAAGGTGACGCATTTTACCTAGGAGATCTAGCACAGAGTGTTTATTTAAGAATATGTGGTCAGTTGTCTTCAGATTTTGAAGGGCCTCTGGAGTAAGGATTCCATCTTTTAAATGATTTGGACAACATCTGTTTCCTTCTGCAATCAGTATATTTTTTTCAACAAAGACAGAAAGTCTAGAATCTGATGGCACTACAACCAACTTAGGGCCAGGTCGTTTACAGATGAAACAGTATGCATGACTCTTTACTGTTGATGAAATTGGTAAATGAATGGATGATGGACTGGTCTGTGTTGCTGGTTTTTTTTAAGTCTGCTGTAATTCTTGGTGTTGAAAATCATCATCACTGTCAGTGTCTGAGAGCTGCGTTCTCTGTTGGATGCTAGCAGTCTTGGAACGTTCCTTTCTGTATACATGACGACATCTGTTACAAATTATGGACCTATTCGGAGCAGAAATAAGAAACTTTTTCTGTAAATATTTGCAGATGTCCTTGTTAACTGTTTTCCTGTCCCTTGGTCTCACTCGCTTGGTGCAACAGACACAGTTAAAGTTGTTTCTCTCATTGCGAGGCATCCTGTTATATAAAATATACATGTATAATAACTGGTATTATCATGAATAAACCAAAATAGTAAATGTTATGATTTCTATTTTAAGGAGAGTTTTATAAATGAATTTTAATCAGCAAGAGAAATATTAATATTAGGGGATATAAATTAAAAAAAATGCCTTGAAAAATATCCAAATTGTGAGCATTGCTAAACATTTCTTAAGTTACCCATAACTTGGTTCTCCTAATTTTGTTAGAAAATTCATCATAATATATTTTTCATCAAAAAATAATAAGCACATATTTACAATCACCTGCAACTGTACTGCATCTATTTAATCTCAATATTGAAAAGCACAATTGTGCAAGCATTTATTGTATTTAAAGGAATACAAGAACAGGAAAATTTTAATTTTAATCACATTTATTTATTTTCATGTTATTATATTTAAATCTTTTGATTACTTACATTGTACATGAAATATTCAAGAATTTTGTTTTAATTCCTTAATTTAAAATTCAATGGGAAAAAAAGCGCAAAAGAAAGCTGGCAAAAAAATTAATTTCTAAATTTTAGTTTGGTGTTAATGATTCAAGGGCTAATGGGCTATGATAGGATATAACATTGAGTACAAAAATTATCTACACAATAATGAATTTTTTTTAAGGCCTATATAGATATTTATTTATTTTCTAAAAAAAAAATAAAATGGTAAAAAAAAACAACAAATAAATTCAAGCTAATTGTATGTAAATTTATACTTGATACAACATGTTTTTATTTTCAGTAAATGAACAAAAATCAATTCCAATATTTTGTTTGATTTATGACTATTCTAGCTTGCCATACATTTGTTGCACCGGTACCAGAGTTACATCCCTTTGATAAACACAAGCGTTTCTGTCTTTTTAAACATATAAAAAGAGTAGCCTAGTAATGGCTAGTATATTTTTTGAATGAATAACCATGGGTAATAATAATAAAAACACTTTTTTGTCCGATTACTTTCGTGTGAAGTACATTAGCGCAATATAGAACTCGTCTCCGGCATAATCGATAATGAAATGTAAACAAGTCAACATGTCAATGACGGATCAAATACACTGCTAAGTTTACAAATAAATAATAAGCCTATAACTTACAAAACAATGTTATATGAGTATGCAAAACACTGCTAATCATACTTACGTGAAGCATTTTACGGCTGTTTACATGGTTTACTCAGTTTGCGGTATCTGTCATCTTTCCGATGCCGAATGTGAAAGCAGACGTCACAGTGACGGATCAAATACACTGCTAAGATTACAAGTAAATATTAAGCCTATAACTTACAAAACAATGTTATACGAGTATGCAAAACACTGCTAATCATACTTCCGTGAAGCATTTTACGGCTGTTTACATGGTTTACTCAGTTTGCGGTATCTGTCATCTTTCCGATGCCGAATGTGAAAGCAGACGTCACAATCTATTTTTAGACTACGGACTTTCAAAACACCGAACTCGATGGAGGCACAAATAACAATATTTTGATACAATATATAAAAACGATATTACATAAAGACCGTTTTTAATACCTAAATAAATGATTTTTTTTTAGCTACATTGCGTTGTTTAACGCAATCCGGAATGTTGTAAAAATGATTTCACCATATGTTTATTTTAAAAAGAAAGAGGTGTGCAAATGCTTCGCCCCCAATTCTTTTTGCCTCAACAAAATGTGTAACACATGTATAATCAAAATTAATTTCAATATTTTGGGGCGAAAAGTGTGCAGTACCTAAAAAATCGTCAAAATGGATAAATTTTAATCTAAAAATAGCAAAATTGTGAAACCATTGCTGGTTCTAATATGTATACAGCTCTTCCGGTGTGTTTATTTTTAGAACTCTTGTTGTTTTCATAATCCCGGGGTCATAGTTCATATTTAAAACCAAGGTACTCTAAAGAAATGTTTACTTTAATTTTTACATATTTTAGGGCCATTTTAACGAGTTTGTGACTTAAGTTCTTTGTCAGCACGCAACAATTCTAAATTGTACATTGTTTTTAAAAATTTAGAAATATTTAAATAAAGAAATTATCTTAGAGAAAAGGTTACGTGTTTTGTAAACGGGTTCAGTTTTAAAAAAAAAACCACAATTCCTGACATGACCCATGAGTACATACTGTTTACAACAATGCTTGCTACCCTCTGAAAATTTAACTCGCCATTAAATATCTCATTTTTTAAATAATGTTTGTTACGATTACATAAACTGTGTGCGACAAATAGTTTTCCTAAAACTTTTTCTTATTTTCTTTTTCAATACACGATTTATAAACAGTCTTTCAATCACAAAACGTTTTTATAACAAAAGCAGAACTGAAAGTTTAGTAATTATAATCGTTTGACACCACATCACATATATTTTCAACTCGCAGCAACAACGGAAGACCTACTCGTGGCTTTGCCACGAGCTCTGCTCTAGTTTTTATATTAATTACACTTAAAGAACCCGTTTATAAAAAAAAACCTTCCAAAACAGTATTTTGCTTCTTTTATGAAGGAATTTGTAGCCCATACCAGTTCCATTTGAAGGTTTTTTGTCCTAATGTTGAAATGCTGGTTGTAAATACTTCTGCAAAAGTCTCCTTCTTTCCAAAGTTATTGTTTTTAACAAACATTTCAGCCGATGGGATAAGTGCAACTTTCTGTACAACACTATTTTGTAGCTGCTAAATGTGATGGGCCCAGTTATTATGTGCATATAAATGACATGCAGCTGCGCTGAGTTTCAACAAACAAAACCCTAAATACTGGGTTTTTTTTCTTTCTCTGTACTACGAATTTGTGTTTCGTAGCTATCTCATCAATTGAACATTGAAGTGATGGTTGTGTAGCCCCGATTACAAAGATCACAGGTGACATGTTAAATTTTTGCTCCATTCTGCAAACACTTCACAAGTAGAAAATATTTGTCATACTCTGATTGTTTAACCTAAGTGAAGAAAGAGAGGAAAATGTGTTACAGTAAGTTCAAGTATATCTTTTACAACATACACCATAGCATAGCATAGCATTGAAATCTCATAGCATAGCATTGACATCTCATAGCATAGAATTGGAATCTCATAGCAAAGCATACAATCTCATAGAATCGCTTTTGTTATATCAAACCTAGCTATGCCATTCAGTCACTTTTCAGTTACCTTTCAGTTACCTTTCAGTTGACTGAATGGCAGAGCTTCATCCTGTGTTTGAGGCGGTTATCTACCTGTATGTTATATAAGTGGCATTATTAGTTCCCTTATTACCTAAATACTGTTTGTTTGGTATTTTCACAAACCATATTTACATTTCATTACCGAAATATATTGCTTTAAACTTTTTTAGATAAACATATTAGGATAAAAAAATGATATCAATAAGTATGGTTTGGTAAATTTATTCATTTAAAATAATATTTTTGATTCAGGTTTTTATTTAAATAAAAATATAAAACTAGACTTTTTATAACATGAAATGACAACAGCTGTTTGGACAAATCAAACAAAATTCCACTTTGTGTTTGTTTAAAATATTGTTTATAAGTAAATGTTAAAATGTAAATAATGTTGTTAATATGAGGTTGTGTGTTTGTTGACAGTTAACGTTGCCCTCAAAAAACAAGCATACCAACAGTACCCTTATATACCAGATGCTAAGGAAACGTATGACGCCAGTAACGCTGTGGACGGACGTAAATCTAACCTGGATATGTCGGGTGGTCAATGTGCTGTATCATATAGCGTAAGAACCGCCACCTGGTGGGTGAACCTGAGCAGCATCCACAGTATACATCACATCACTATCTACTTCAGGACGAACAATGACGGTATAGTCACAGTCATTGTGTATATTGGAAATGATAGCTTCTGTAGTGTAAACTGTCATCACGCATATACTTTTTTTATTTACATGTTAACATTTGGGTTTTTATCAGATGTCTTTATCTTCAAATGATTTCCCCTGTTAGTTTGAAAAATGCAATACCGAAAAAAAAATGTTGCTGGTTATTGTGTTATAGAAACTGAAAAAAATGAAAGGGCTACAATGAACATGAACAGTAACTGAAACAAATGATCAAACACATTTACAATTTTTAAAATACAATTACAAATAAAATAGAAAATTAGACATTGAATTCAAGAGTGTGCTTAACTCACTCTATAGATATGTTAGTCCATGTTTTAAAATAAAATGATATGCCATGGGTCTTTTAAGGTAAGTTTTGCGGTTACATGGAAAATACCCACATATTTGCATTTTGACGTGATTTGAAAAACAAAATAGAAACACCAAATTGCTTATATACTAAGATAATTTGTTTTCTGAAATCTGTGTATTTTGAAAGGTTTTGATAAAAGTGTTTTCGTTACATTATAAGAGTATATTTTGTTCCCTATTGTTGCATTTTATTTCTTAATAGTTCATTATCAGTTAATAGTAACAAATCATGACAAAAATATTGACATTATTCTCCAATATTTAAGGTATAAATAACACATGTAATAGCCACATACAAAATATACATATTTTTTTTCACGAACTTTTTTCATATTTCCTTAAAACGACAGTTTGATCATCATACACTGTGTCCTTCTGTAGTTATAAAACCCGTCTGACAAATTCATTTTGAGTTTATAACAGACTTAAGTATACTGAACAGAATAATATGTAGCTTTAGTAAAGTACCTTAAAACTGCTAGCCGAAAACCTGACCTTAAGGTTCTGAATCTCATTTGACGATGTTGTCAATCCTCCATTTATGAAAATACATCAACGCATGACCTAAAGTAAAAACTAATGGTAGGAACGGCATGGCATTTTCATTAATAAATTAAAGATTGTATAATAACAAACATGTCCAATGCTATCAAAATTATACAACAACAGTTATAGCAAAGAAGACTTGTCTTTCATCCAAAACCGCAATTTATCGAATCATTTCAGGTAAACAACATAGGAATCAAACGATAACCTTGTTGTTATTTTTTTTTCCAGATTGTACTTTAGTATACTTTAAACCCCTAAATGCAGATTAAAACAAACAGTTTCCAACATCTATTCATGACTAACATGGTGACCAGATAAAATTACTGTATGTAAAGAGATGATTCTTACAATCACGATATACTTCTTTGTGTGTTTTAGAGTGACACTTCGTCAGATTTGAGTTTTACCTTCTGTAAATAACATTTTTTTTCGGAATTATGAGCGACAATTAGGTATTTGTTATTCCTTAAAATGGTCTCTTAGCGCAAATATCCTGGGTTTTTTTAAAACAGACCAATGATTTCCAAGATAAGATATTATGTTAAAGAAGGCGCTAGCACGATAAAGAAACATTCGTATGTATAGCTCCTCAAAATTATATGAAGTTTTTTACGGGTCAGATATTAATGGGATTAGGAATTGTTGATGAACTTGAGAAATGTTTTATGTTATCTACCCACCATTGTTATAGATAATATTATACATGTATGTACTGGTGTACTTTAAGGTTCAAGTGATATTTTGTTAAACAAGAAGGTGCCCTTTTCAGGTTCGTTACTGTTTGGATTAAGCGTGCTTAGTTTTTAAAAGAAGGTTCAGACAGCCCTGATCGCCACACTCTCTCTCATTCAATACATGACACTGACTAATTATTTAAATATATTTATTCACCAACATTTCTTCCTTACGACAATCGCATATGATATCTGCTGAACAATTTATATTACTCTTTATATTTTATTTTTAATTCACAATATGGTACAACCAGTGTTGTTAATACAATTTATTGAAATAATTGATATACATATCATTATTTTGTTTATATATTGAAATGGTTTGATAATACGCAACTTTTTTTTCTCAGAAAATTCTCAGGGTTTAGCCCCACGGTTATATTCGATGTTCTGATAAGTTGGCTTTACTTATAACGATAAATATATGAAACTTGTATATTATTTCCATTTAAACGAGTGTTAAACCATTTATATATCTAAACTGATGGGTGCATGACAAATGTGTAATGTAAATTGCCTAGGATGTGATTGATATTTAGGTGTTGTATAGTTATCAATGTAAAATAAATATTATATAAACATGATTGATAACATCTTATACAGATTACATCTATAAGACGTTCATAACAGACCATTTACTTGGATTCTCCGTGTATGTCTCCAATACCACGGATAGATCACAGGGAACGTTGTGTTTCAAGGACGACAACTTCACAACAAACACAATGCCTCATGTCTTCACAACAAACTGTGCTGTCCATGGACAATATGTCATCTACTACAACGAGAGACTACCAGGAGTCGCCTACCCTGACGGTTATGATAGTATTGTATCGATTAACCTTTGTGAAGTAGAGGTGTATGGTTAGTGTTCTTTATAATTTCTACAATCTTTGAAATTGTTTAAATATATTTTATAATTGGTCACATATTTATATTTTATTCTCAAAACATAATACAATAAACTATGGTGTAGACCCTGTGGATTTAATCAGTAATGTGTCAATGTGTTGTCAATTTCAGTAAAACTATCAAATCTTGTTCAATCATTTAAAGTGTCTATTGTTTCTTGGAATTACCCCCCCCCCCCCCCCAAAAAAAAAAAGAAAGAAAGAAAAATGGTACATTGTAAGAAGTTATGTTTAACATTTTTTTATCGATCTGAATTAATAAAACTAGGCACAAAGAAACGTTTGTTATTTAATAAATATAAAGATGACAAAGAACAGAAATAAAGCATTCCAAACATTTCATTTAGCATAAAAAAAACTGAATCTTTTTTTTTAAAGGTCATTAATGTAACATGTATGTTATGGCGGAGTTAAAGTGGCCAGATAGTATAACTTAAAATATGGCATATACCATTATGTAAATAGTGCCTGTTTGCGAGGGTAACAGTTGAAATTGACACTCCGAGAAAACCATTATCAACCTTCTAAACAGGCATTATTTATTTTATTATACTGAATGTCTTAATGTTATAGAAAAGTTTACTGCCCTTATATAGAAATGACGTGGATTATATGACGAACCGTATGCGCATCATTTACATGCATGTAACAATTCGTTGTGTTACAATTTACCCGTTGCCAAATTTGTTCCTTTTGAATTGGGTTGGTCCTATATTTCCTTGTTATGTAAATGAAAGGCATGTCACTCATTCGACATTTAAGTTCATTGCGATGGGTGCATTGTATAATACTAAACATTAGAATAAAGGTTCTCCAGCAACAGGAGTTTACAGGTCAAACTGTTATGTTCTAAATGTTGCAATATTGCAATATGTTCCTGGTTTAATTAGAAATTGTCTTGATGGACTTTCCTGCATACCAATAAACACAGTTGCGTAAATTAACATCTCTTGCATCATATTTCTATGGTGGCATATCTCTGCATATTTATGTCGACATGCGACTAACTTATATTGACATACAACTTATAAGTTTCATGTCAACAAATTTATCTCGCATGTTAACATAACTAAGTTGCATGTCAACATATTTATCTTGCATGTCAACATAAGTAAGTTGCATGTTGACATTAATAAGTTGCATGTTGACATAAATAAGTTGCATGTTGACATAAATAAGTTGCATGTCAGCATATTTATCTTGCATGTTAACATAAATAAGTTGCATGTCGACAAAAAAGGTAGCATCTAGCATCTTAAATATCAGAAGTGGGCGATATTTGAGATTTTTTTAGATTTTGTATCATTCTTATCTGATTGCAATTTTCTTGCATATCAACATACTTATGTTGCATGTTGACATACTTATCTTGCATGTCAACATATTTATCTTGCGTGTCGACATATTTGATGAAAAATAACTTGCACACAAGGGGCAGAGATATGCCACCATATATTTCTTTAAGAATAAATTCAAAATAATTAAAACAAGAATTGTGTTATAAAAAACTTTAAATGTACAGGATGTCCAGAAACAGGGTTTTACGGATCTAACTGCTCCATTCCCTGTCCAGATGTCAACTGTCAGTACTGTCACATAGAGACGGGCTATAGCCAGTGTTGTAAACCTGGGTACCAAGGTCAGCGATGCGAATTAGGTAAGGAATTATTTCAATAGACCAACATTATTAACTATACGTTTGCATGTGTGTATCTTGCTCGTTACGTATTGACTACAATTACAAAGCATTAATAGAACTTCTCAAACATTAAGATACTTATTAGTATCCTAAAGTAGTAATGCAAAATATGCAATGTGCATGTATCAACCTGTATTACTTTATAAAATGAAATTATGTGTGATAAAAATATATACTAAGCATACATATATATCTTTATGATTAAAATAAACCCCGAAATATTCAATTCTTTTATCTTAGAACCAAGTCGATTAAAATTAAATAATTTGTTTGCTGATTAGTTTCTATATTGAGCTTTTAACGTTTTACAACTGTTCAAACGAGTATTAAAAGTGTGTAGTTAGTGAATTCGTTTGCTACAGCAAAAGGCAAATATCCCGGACAGGCTTTAGCGAATTTACGGCTATAGTGAATTCTATAAATGTTCCAGTAAAGTCCCTATATAAAACTAAAAACAATTGTCGTTTTTAACGAACACAGTATTGCGAATATACGGCTGTAACGAAATAAACGTACGACCTCGCTGGTGATATCTTAACGCATTTTTTAATCATAGTACTGAAGTACTGACGGGAGTTGATTTTATCGATTATCATTTTTTTTAAAAATCAGCAATATGTGATTTTGCATGGCAAGTAGTATCAGTAATCGAAATATTTGTGAGAAATTGTATTGATCCAGGCAAGATTGAACTTTAGTTTTGTTCAACCAAACGCTCGACTGTCTCCGATTATCTCCGACAACCAAGAGAGACTCACTGTTTTGTCGGATATTAACGGAGACAACCGAGCGTCTGGTTGAACAAGATTAGTACATTGAAGTATAGCGTATGAGTACATGCATACGACTTCAACAAATATCTAAATTGTTTGGACCATTTAAAATCTTACTATTTTCATGGTATCAATAAATAGGTTTTCTTGAAAAACAATGCTTCAAAATAAATTGCATCGAATTTATCGATTATTTTCAGGAAGTAAGTGTTGTCAGCGGTATTGATTTGTGCTTAGGTCCAAACACTGTTTCTCTTTTGGTTTGCCCGAGTAAGTGCATAGAAGAGTTGATTAAAATCAACTCCCCAAAATTATTTCTGAAACGATTATTGCACATTTAAAATTTCATTAAAGTGCATGGAATTAAACGACTTGTCAACTGTTCTAATGTTTATAAAATGAAGTGCATACATAACATATGAAACAAATTACAATCAGATTTTGAAAAAAAAAATGTAACGAAGTAAAAAAGTTAGGACTGCAAAACAGAATACCGATATTCTGTTTTTTGCAGTGCTTGGATAAAAAATATCGTAGTGCGATACATTATTTTTATTAACGGTAAACCAGTTTAATTAATTGGGCTCGGAATTTTATTACAGGCTCGGGATTCCAAAATTCTAATTTAATTTGAAAATAACTGTTGCATTTGTAATCGTTCCATGCATGTATAAATGATATCAGAAATAATAGATATTAACATCTAGAATTGAATGAAATCTAACAATATGGATATAAACATTGCTAAACAGACAACCTGTACTTCAACTTCAACTTTAACTATTGCTCATTTTTTGGTATTTGTAAAGATGTTCAAGCAATGGAACCTTTTAATTACATTAATATCAAAATGTAATTTATATATAAACTAAGAAAAAATCAGGCTTTACAGAAATATTAATATTGATGTATTTGTTTTTTATTACTTCAATAATTTGTCATGAAATCCATTTTTTTTTAAAGTTTGCATAAACATTATTTTTTTATTAAAATGACATTATTTTTTCAATTTTATCTTTTCTTTTGACGACTAGAAGTTATTGATATAAAACTCTTAGACTTACGAAAGCCGAGAAGGATCATTCGAGATTCGAGATTCGAAATACGAGATTCGAAATACGAGATTCGAGATTCGAAATTCGAGATTCAATATCTAAATTAACCAATCAAATCAAGGATCTGAAAATATGTATCCTAGCGACATCAAACTGTTCTAAATAAAAATCATACGTACATGCTCTTATATACAAATAAATGCTATGTTCACTTCTCCCTACCTAACTAAATAATTATTTGTATTTACTTTTACAAAGAATATCTAAGTAGACTAGTAATAATGCAGTGTGCTTTTGTTTGCCCTGGTGCATTTCCACCTGATGCGTTTGAACCCTAATGTATTTCACCACCAGTAATAGTTTAAAACCCGGGTTTATTCACCCCTTTTGTGTAAAAATGCGGTTATGGTAGAGAACTTGATAAGCGTAGCTAATTTTTTCTGTAGGGGGTCCTAGGCCAATTTTAAAAAATTTTACTATGTAAATTTAATAAGCTCCAATTTTCCCGAGGAGGGGGTCCAGATCCCCTGACCCCCTCCTTTCTAGATCCCCGCATGAAGATTAGTACATGTATCTAAATAATCTAAATATAAATAATCTGTCCTGTTTCACTCATAAATATAAGCATTACTTATCGTTTTTATGTATGCATACAGTGATACACTAGTACTATGATTATAACAAATCATTGAGATATCATCACATCATACGGAATTATTAATAAATACATTTTTTTTTCCTTTTCCTCAGTAAACCACTTATTATGAGTCTTACTTTTGGAATTGTTTTCAATATAGAAGGATACCTACTCTCTACAATTAAAGGTAGGGATGATAGGGTGCCAATTTGTTCACATTGCCGATTTCTTGTGCAGAGAACAGTAAAACCCTTTATTTGATTGTGCATGAATATTTCAAAATTATTGTTGTACATATATTTTGTTATAATTCATTCATTGATATATCAACAAGAAAGAATAAAAGCATATGTTTCACAGCCAAGTTAAGTTTCTCTGTAGTTTCCTACCCCCCCCCCCCCCCCGCACCAAAATTGACAATTTATTTGCTAAAATGTGTGTGGTTCAAGATTTTTCTAAAGGACATACCCGATTACAATTGAAAAAAAGAGTCGTACGTTTAAAACTAATTTTGTCAAAACTTTTAGATTCATTTGGTTATATTTTGGTCCATTTGGGTAAATATATGCACCAGCGCAGCTCTAATTTACATATAATCAGGCCATAAATTCAAAATATTTTCAAAAATTAATAGCTTTAAATCCAGTGGATGAAAGAAAAGGAAAGCAACGCGGGGGTGTTAAGGAAGCATATGGACAATTTAGCGTCTTATTTTGACTGTTATATTCAAAATCGTGAAATTAAATAATTATTTTGAATAAGATCAAAAACTTAGTATTATCCTTTAAAATAGATGTCAGTGCAATAAAATCGGGTAGTACATTACTGCAACATTGGTGCATTATCACGTGACAACTATAAATAGCTTACGTATATTCCTTAACATAAAATGAGATAGAACAACACTACCCCGCGGTTTAAAAAATAAAATAAACATACCAATTGAAAGCAAAACATCACAGTTTAATCAAAACCGCTGCTAGAATCCTGTGTTTTTCCTCCTTAAAAAGTTATTAATCCGGTTCTCGTAAAACCTTCCCCACTTTTATATAGTTTGCACGGAAAACGGCAAAGTGCATCGAAACAACACACAACTTGGGATTCTAGCAGCACTTTTCAATTTAAGCATTAATCAAACTAACGATACGTATAAAATTTCAAGTTCAATATATACGGGGTAGTGTTGTTCTAGTTGGATTTTTATATCGTAAACAACGACAGAGGAAAGCCTGGCCGAGAAATAAAAGCAAATTTACATACCTTTTAGCGAATGATTGATTAAACTAACATCTCCCCCAGTATTCTTATGTTCAATTCTCAATAAATCACACCACAATACTTTATTAGAGTTCTTAGATTAGTTATATTTTGAATATGTTTACAATGCTTTCCGATCAAATTCACACGACATTCAACTTTTAGTAATGACGTCATCAATGTGTAAATCTACGTAATACAAACTAATTTCTGGAAAAAAATTGTCTTCAGTATTTTTTATTTGTTTTTGATCTACGTTTCGTTGCTTAGATATTTGAATATGTACATAATAATTAAGATTTGTGATTTCACGGAATTACATGTAGCTCAGATTCCATATGCTTCCTTAACACCCCTGCGAAGTCGAGCTCGATGAGTGCTAATACCTGTGTTGAATGAATGGTACAGTAGGATATGCGCAAAATATCCCGTCTACTCTTTCCTACCCTATAATTATTGGAATATTAAATCCGATTATAAGAGTCAAATTAAAAATCAAGTACGGATATGTACCTGTTTATCAAAAGTAAAACTACTCATAATTTATCTACAGTGCATCGTTATGGAGCTACACAGAAAATTTTATATTAATTTGCCGAGCCAAATAAAAAAAACCTGGAAAACGAAGAGAAAACAAAGTGGGGACAGAATAACTGACAAATTAATTAGGACTATATAGCCGCCCCCCCCCCCCCCCCTCTTGAAATGTATATACTGAAAACAGATTATTGGCGTACAACATCCGCACACAATTTAAAGAAAATTTCATGGGTTTTTTTTTAATCATTTTCGCTAGCTAATGTAAGACATCACAAATACCCCAGCCCCCTCACGGAAAAGGAAATGCTAGGTGATGAGAGAGAGAGAGAGAGAGAGAGAGAGAGAGAGAGAGAGAGAGAGAGAGAGAGAGTCAATGTAAATCACAGGTGCGCTAACACCGTTAAAATTAAAGCTTGCTAGTTGGTCTGCCCTACCCTAGCTACCTCCTCTCTTTTCTCGTTTTAAAGGCTTAATTAATGTCTATATATGCTTGTAACAAATCAAATCAATTTAAAATTCTAAATCAAACTGAATTTGACACTACAAAACTCTCTCTGTGTCTGTCTGTCTGTCTGTCTGTCTGTCTGTCTGTCTCTCTCTCTCTCTCTCTCTCTCTCTCTCTCTCTCTCTCTCTCTCTCTCATATCGACAATGGCATTGCCATACCCTACAATACACTATTCTTATCTGGATTTTTGTCTTTGAGGCTGTAAATCATTATATCTTCTATGGTTTAAAACTTTATCATAACTTATATTTTGACATGTCGATTATTTTTTTGAGTTTCGTTTCATAGCTAAAACATTTAGATTAAACAGATCTTTCTTTGCGAGCCGATTTTTACACAGTTGGGGCGAATACACTTCGGGTTAAACTTGTTCGGGGGGATATACATACAGGGCAAACAAAACCACTTAGATTCGCAAAGCCAACAGTGTTATTTCTAATTTAATTGTTTATACTGTGTGGGGTTAATTCATCAATGTTAATTTTACCATTTTATAACCACTATATAAGAGCTATTAAGACATTTATTTGTAGGACAGAGCATGTACGAATGATCTTTATTTAGAACAGTTTGGTGTTGCTAGGATACAGGTTTCAGATCCATGATTTGATTGGTTAATTAAGATATTGAATCTCGAATTTGAATCTCGAATCTCGTATTTCGAATCTCGTATTTCGAATCTCGAATCTCGAATGATCCTTCTCGGCTTTCGTATAGACTTCAATTAAGCGTTCATACATTTCTGCTGACATTACATGTTTTAATGTTTGCACAGAATAATATTGTTTGTGCACATTTTTTGAAATAAAATGTCTACAATGTTATGGTATTGGATTTTCGAACATCATTTTTGGATATAAAAAAAAAGTTTATATGGAATAGTAGATTTGGGAGCTGCATTAACAAAAAAAAATACAAAAAGGAGAATATGATAGAATAGGATTAGCACACGAAAGAACATTATTCATGCACGTTTCGATATCACATTACACGACACGAAAGGATAAATGATGATCATGATAAACCTGCAATAGTGTTAACAGATCTTCAGGATTAATCTAGTGATTGTAAAATTTGATACAGAATACGTACGAATCAAGATATACTCAGAATTTCTTGTTATTAACAATTGCCAAGTTGCTATACCTCGATGCATCATTTATAGAATACGTATAAATGAGGAGTGAAAGTTATTAACCAAGATTGTGTTTAAATGATCAATACATTATCTGTTTTGTTACCATTGTTTTCATTTACCAAAACCCCAGTTGGTCGCCGCAAACATTTTAGTCCGAAATATCAAATCACACGGAACATCTATAAAACCTATATCAATCAATCGTGATACTGTGACTGTTGTTGCCGTTGAAGCGTGAATGTTGAATCAATATAGTTTGTTGGGTCGGGAAGGATTTGTATATGTTACATGTGTACGTATGACCGACCGATATTTGATTTCAACTTATAGGTCTTGATGACTTTTGGCATATCAAATCTAATACAGCTGCCAAAAATATGTTTATGTTGCGAATCTGAAAACATGTACACTATTTAGATCCAAACAATGTAGGATTACTGCCATATAAAAATCACTATAATATCAATAATAATTTTATAATGTAATAGAAACTTCTTGTAAGTGCACATTGAAATTGATTTCGTTTTTGTTTTGTTATTTTTCTATTGTTTTTTTTTTTGTTTTATTTTTTTTTGTTGGTGGGGGGTATTGTGGACGGGGGGTTGGTGTGTCTCATAGATATACATCTACATCATGCATTGGTTAATGACCGTTACACTACAGTCATTGAACCATGCAGTGGAAATTGGCAAATCAAGTATCATGTCTTTCTTTAATATCAGCCATATATTCTTTATAATTATATTTGTTTCAGTGTGTTCCTCAGGATCCTATGGTGCTGCATGCAATGCGACATGTGGAAACTGTCGTGACGTAAACCAGTGTGACCATGTTACTGGGACATGTTTAACTGGATGTAGTGCTGGTTATATGGGAAATTTATGTAAAACACGTACGTAGATATGTAACTACAGCAAAACTCGGTTATAACGAAGTCACCGGGACCTAAGACATTACTTCGTTATATCCGTAATTCGTTATAACCGTATAAGAAATTCATTAAATTTACATAGCTGGGGATCCAAGATGACTTCGCTATATCCGAGAATTCGCTATATCCGTGTTCGTACTAAACGAGTTTTACTGTAGATTGTTTACAACATAAACATGCACATGAACGTATACATAGGCATGCGATTAAAGAAATTTATACTAACACCTTGGGTGATTTATTGAAAAGAATAAAATTAAAGAATTTCAAAAAAAGTACAGAGAATTTATGCAAGGACACCTGTACAGGATGTAATAATGTCAATGGTTTGTGTGACTCTGGATGTATCCCTGGCTGGACGGGTGACCTCTGCAATAAAGGTATTGGTGATATTTAGCAGTGGAAATTGTTTAAAAAGGTTATGTATTATTCAACCTCAACATTACATGTAACTATAGTTTTTTTTGTTTTGTTTGTGATATATCCGCATGTAATGAAGGATGATCACTTATCAATATAAACATTGAGAAATAATCTAAAAACCAAATTTAAGCTACACAGACATAGTAATATTGATTTATGCGTTCTTATTTATTTCGATATTTTTTTTTGTAAATTTCATTATTCAAGTTTGCATACTATTTTTTTTTATAGATTATAAAATGAATTTTCTAATATATTTTCCTTTGCAACTAGAAGCAAATGTTAACACGATATTAGATTATGTATTTAGCATACTCATTTTCGAGTACATTCATTCCTGCTGACATAACTTATGGCACATTGTATACTGGTTTCCATTTCTTTAAAAAAAAAGTGTATGAAGTATAACACTGAGTATTTTCTGTATCTTTTGAGTTTGTTTTGATTGGGGTCTTTTTTTTTCTTTCAAAATATCTGAAATTTTTCACTTTCTAATCTACAATTTTCATCAGTTTTTTACATTGTGTGACCGTCTTTATGATCCACATCATGCATTGTTTCATGGCCGTTCAAGGCACTCATTAAACCATGCTGTTGAAACTGGCATATGAAGTTACATGCTTCTCTTAAGATACATCCATATACACAGGATGAATCTCTGCCATCAGGTCATTTGAATGGTGACTGAAACGTTATTAAAATGTGACTGAATGGCATATGTGTGCCATTCAGTCAACTCTCCAGATCATTCAGTTATCATTCAGTTGACTGAATGGCAAAGATTCATCCTGTGGTATTCCTTATTTTTATATTTGTTTCAGTGTGTCCATCAGGATCCTATGGTGCTGCATGCAATTTTACGTGTGGAAACTGTCATGACGTAAACGAGTGTGACCATGTTACTGGGGCATGTTTAACTGGATGCAGTGCTGGTTTCATGGGAGATTATTGTAAAGCAAGTACGTAGATATGTAAGCTGATAAGTTACAACATGAACATGCACATGTACGCATACATGGGCACACGATTAAAGGAATTTATACTAACACCTTGGGTGGTGTTTTTTTAAAAGAATATAGTTAAAGAACTGTAAGAAAAGTAGAGAGAATTTGTTTCTTTTTTATAATCCAGCTTGTCTTTCTGGGTTTTTTGGACAAAACTGTTCGGAGATATGCAAAGACACCTGTACAGGATGTAATAATGTCAATGGTTTGTGTGACTCTGGATGTATCCCTGGTTGGACGGGTGACCTCTGCAATAAAGGTATTTGTAATTTTTAGCAGTGGAAATTGTTCAGTAAGGATACGTATTCTTCAACCTCAACCTTAACTATAGTTCTTTGTTTTATCTGTAATACATTTGCATTTTATCATTTTGTCAATATCAACATGTAATTGGGAAATAAACTAAAAACAAAATTTAAGCTATACAGATAAATCAATACTGATATATGAGTTCTTTTTTCGATAATTTTTTGTAAATTCCATTATTAAAGTTTGCATATGTTTTTAGGTAAAAATTATAAAGTGGGTTTTCTAATATTTGTTTCCTTTGCAACTAGAAGTCAATGCTATCAACATATTATATTTTGTATTTAGCATACTCATTTTTGAGTACATTCATTCGTGCTGACATTACTAATGACACAATGTTTACTGGTTTCAATTTCTCTAAAAAGAAGTGTGTGTGAAGAATAACACTGAGTATTTTTTTTTGTATTTGTGTTTAGCCTTGTCTTTTTTTTAAAATTATATTTGGGGTTTTTTTTTTGGGGGGGTATCTTTTTTTTTTCTTACAAAATTCGAAATGTCTGAAATGTTATGCTCTCTAATCTACAATTTTCATCAGTATTTCTTTTTATTTATGTATAAAAATGTATATAGAAAAGGCGATTTAGTTGCTGCAATAACAAAGATGAAGATACATAAAAGGGAAGGAATATAAATATGTATATAGAAAAACAGATTTAGTTGCCGCAAAAAAAAAAAAAAAAATAAAAAAAATAAAAAAAAAATGGGAATAAAGACTACGATCTGTAGAGATATGAGATAGTTTACATTGTGTGACCGTCTTTATGATCTACATCATGCATTGTTTCATGACCGTTTCAAAGACACTTGTTAAACCATGCAGTGGGAACTGGTAAATCCAGTTACATGCTTCTCTTAAATAGCATCCATATACTCTTTATATTTATTTCAGTGTGTCCCTCAGGATCCTATGGTGCTGCATGCAATTTAATGTGTGGAAAATGTCGTGACGTAAACCAGTGTGACCATGTTACTGGGACATGTTTAACTGGATGTAGTGCTGGTTATATGGGGAATTTTTGTAAAACACGTACGTAGATATGTAACCAGATAGTTTACAACATAAACATGCCCATGAACGTAACATGGGCATACGATTAAACAATATAATATTAACACATTGGGTGATTTCTTGAAAAAAAATAATTTCAAGAAAAGTACAGAATTTTTTTTTTTCTTTTTTAAAATCCAGCTTGTCCTTCTGGGTTCTTTGGGCAAAACTGTTCGGAGGTATGCAAAGACACCTGTACAGGATGTAATAATGTCAATGGTTTGTGTGACTCTGGATGTATCCTTGGTTGGACGGGTGACCTCTGCAATAAAGGTATGGGTGATTTTTGGCAGTGGAAATTGTTCAATAAAGCTACGTCTTCTTCAACCTCAACCTTAACTATTGCTCTTTTTTTAATTTGTAATGTATGTGCATGCCATTAAACATGATTGTTATATTAATATCAACATGTAATTTGGAAATAAACTAAGAATACAATTTAAGATGTACAAAATTAAAGATGCTTTTAAAGTATTAGATTTTGTTTTGAGCATACTGACTTTCGAATACATTCATTTCAGCTGATATTTCTCATGGTAGCTTATCTACGGGTTTTAAAAATATGTGTGAAGAATGAAACCAAGTGTACGTTTTTGTGGTGCTTTTTCTGAGGGTTATTTTTATTAAAATTTATTTTTCTTTTAAAATGTCTTCTATATGACATGTATGCAATTTAATCTACAACTTTCATAAGCTTTTTTTCATTTAAAAAGGGGTAAAAATAGAAGATAGGTGATGTATTAACCAAAAAATAAAGATACATAAAATAGGAAGATAAGAACTTTAGAGATATGAGATAATTTACATTGTGTGAACGTCTTAGTATATCATTTTGTCTAAAGAACCAACTGGTTTCATTTTTTGCACATGCTTTTTAAAGCGCTAAGGATAGCTAGCGCTTTTTGTCGTTAAACTTTCTCTTCTGATGCATCGAATAACTGCTCAATATGAGCAGAAATATACATATTCTAAAATGGAAAGGGAACCAGTTTAATGGATTTACGCAATTAATTGCTCGGGCTAATGTGAATTTAATGCACATGTTATTGTGAATCTAAAGTGCGGGAAAACATCAATGCAGGGTTTTTTACGCAGTGATGGAGAATAACAATGCGTATACAGAAGCTGACATGTAGAACAAGTTAGCTATTAGTATTTTTTTTTTGATATGATATCCAACTATTTAAACTTATGAATGTGTCCATGCTTTTACTCTAATAATCGCAAATTTCCATTTTATTGCCTGTTAGCATTTTGTTGATGCCTCCACATGTCTTTTAAATTGGAAGCCTATTTTGATTAATCATAAGACTTTCAATGCTTAGTATACTCCAATTAAACTTGAAGGCATCAATAAAGAATGTTTAATTGAAATCTAGATGAAAAGTATGATTTAAGCAATGCCTATAAAACAAAGCATTTTCTCTGCAATTTTGAGTACTATTGAGAATTTCACTTCGGTGAACTTTTGACTTCATCATACATGAATAGTTATATCGGGTTTCTTGAAGAAACTTGATAACCAATTCCTGATAAAAGAAAACCATAATAGTCAAAATTATAAAGACCGCGACTTTTTTGCTATTGTCAGTCACTGGAAATTGTATGTTTTTATCAGCCTTTTAAAAAATATTTCAATATTTATTTTTGCGATATTTCATGTTTTTATCAAATAGGAAAATATACTGTATAAAAATCGTTTCTCAGGTAAGCTCAGGTAAAAAAAACAATTTGTGCCAAGCCAATTAAACGCAAATTATGAGATGTCAATATATTTGCATCATATGTTATTCAACCGTTTCAGAGTGTGTAAAAGGATCGTATGGCACTCGCTGTAATGAAACATGTGGAAAATGCCGCGATGTAAACGAGTGTTCAAATGTCAATGGAACTTGTTTGAACGGATGTGATGCTGGTTTTGAAGGAGACCTATGTAGAACAAGTAAGCATGCAATGTCAAAGTAAACGCTGAAGTAGCTGAGCAACATTTTTAGTTTCAATCACATGATCTGGCAAATAATAAATGCATATGCGTGTTTTAACATACGTATGATATTTCATATACATGTATATTTTCATACGTTTGTCATCAATATCTATAAAGCAATTCATAAATGTAATTAAAAAAGGGTGTGCCATCGGTTTATACGGCATTGACTGCAAAGAAATTTGTGGAAACTGTCGTGATATTGACCAATGCTTTCATACAAACGGAACATGCTTAACTGGATGTGATGATGGTTATCAGGGAGACGTGTGTAAAACACGTGAGTACAAGAACATAGATACATAAATCAATATGAAACCAAACAAAGTTTATAGATGTATAGATGATAACGCGTAACATTAACATAAAACAGTCGGCGAACTTGACAATGAATAATTAAAGGAATGATCAATTACTGATTTGATTTGTGTTTCAACACCAGCTTGCCCACTGGGTTTTTTTGGAAAAGACTGCATGAAGAAATGCAAGGAAACGTGTCTAGGATGTATTAATGTCAATGGTTCATGTGCTGCTGGGTGTTTACCGGGGTGGATAGGAAACTTTTGCGATAAAGGTATATATTCTGTATTTTCAAGCTATTGATATTATATTTCGCTGTCTTCAATATTTGTTTCGCTTAAGCTAAATACAGCTATGCATGTAAAACAGTTCCGATAGCTGCATATTGTCAATTGCATAAATTAATTTCAGGAATCAACTATATATTTTTTCATGTACAATCTTTGAAAATAAATGCTACTAAATATAATTTTTTTTTTATTTAATTCAATTATAGTTAAAACTTTTTTTACACTGTAGCACACACTGATGTATGCAAAACTGTGTTTATTCCATTCTTATACATAAACATTTTTTAAGCACCATTCGTTTCTGTTCCCTAAAATTTTAAAAATCATAAAGTAACCTTTTTCTTTTTTACAAATGTGTTTTTTTTTACGATTTGCTGTTGGTACATTTATATGTGTCATATCTAGAATACGAGTGATTTTTTTTTTCGATCGTTTAACGCACATATTAACAATTTGAAAAAAAAAAAAAACCTTCACATAAACAACACATGTACATTTTAAAACGTATTACTCATTTCAGAGTGCCATACAGGATTTTATGGCGTCTCCTGCAAAAAGATATGTGGAAACTGTCATGATTTAAAACAATGTGACCACACTAATGGTACATGCTTAACTGGATGTGCGTCTGGTTATACGGGGGATATGTGTCAAACACGTGAGTACAAATGTAACCATAAATCAATCATATATATTAATGTGTAAATGGACAAGTAAAAAACAGGATACATAAAAAGATCAAATGTAATTAGTATGTAATTACTGTCAAACAAATTTGTTTTATTCGTTTTCCCCAGGTTGCCAACCTGGCTTTTTTGGACGAGACTGCTCTGAGAAATGCATAGACACATGCAATGGATGTAATGATGTCAATGGACTGTGTGACTATGGCTGTGTACCTGGCTGGATAGGATATTTCTGCAATAAAGGTATTGCTCAAAATAATACATGTCATAGGGCAAATTACTAAAACAGGTGCTAACTTCAATCACAATGGGAATCGAAAAAAAATCCACAACTAATACAATGCTGATATATCAAAAATTGAAGAAAAAAACCCCTATCCTTTTCTTTATTCTATATCCTGCAACATGTCCTTCTCTATCCACACTCGCTCTATACCCACTGTATAATATTTATTTTAGACAGATCGTTATAATGTTGACAATGATGCTTATTGAAATCATTATATTCTGTAAATCATAAAAACGTATTCAATACTATGAACATTTTTGTTTTTTTTGCATATGTTTGTTTATAAATTCAATTCAAGTACATGTATATATGCACCATTAACTGGCTGGACTTGACATTTAGATCTTGTAGCATATATTTATAAACAACAGAATCGGATTATATAGCATCGTAATTTCATAACCTATCATTTTATTTTTATTCGTTATACATGTAGGAAAGCATACCATAGCAAAGCAAAACATCCAATAAAATTCCAGCACAGTTTTGAATGTCTATTTATAAATTGTATGATAATAAATGATTCAATAGTTTACTGAATCCCACAAAATAGTTGTTGGTATTAAAAAAAAAACGAACTGATAATTAGCGCATGCGCTTGGAAAGTAACATTTTTCACGGTAATGAGTTTTCCAGTATTTTCTTATGTTTCGTTTTTGTTTGTCATTTTCAATATAATCTGTTCAATTTCTTTCATAATTGTTATTAAACCTTTTTTTGAAATTTGAAGTTATAATGCAACAGTCTGGATATTTAAAGGAGCGTACAGAATAAAATGCTTAACAGGAATGGATTGCATGAGGTCTAAAACGTAGTTAATACAGCTGACTGGAAAAAATGAACTTTTTGGGCTTTTGACTCTTGTTTTGGGTATACAGTTTATTGTTACAAATTGAACTATATATTTGTTCTGAATTATTTCTTTGTTATATATGTCAACACTCAATCCCATATACATGCCCAACAAATCTTATTTCAAAACGGGGAAGGAGATGCATTCCATTGTAACTTTTTATCTAAAATTGATTCTTAAGTTAAATTTCTCAATAATATTAAACACTGTCCAAAGTATGGTTTCTATATGTTAAGATTAGATAAAAGCACCCATACTTCTTTTGGAAGCAATGTCACCGTTTTATGCTTACGTTACATATTCAAATTGGTTTTATTTTCACAGTATAGTTGACAACAAATCTGATCATGGTTCACAAATTAATATATAAAACTACAAGTTGTCAGTTGTATGCAAAAAAATAAGAACGCAAGGGTTTGCGTATTTTTGAATATTTTTGAACCAAATTTGTACCAGCCAAAGTATTTCCCCGAGGCAGGATGAACTCGCCCTATGCTCTCCGCCATTATGTTTTTTTTAGTCAACCTGAGTTCTTGGTCTGGAAGTTGATTTCAATAAAAACAAAACATTATGTTCAAATGAAAAAGAGAATTGTAATTTTTTTTTTATTTATTTTCATATATTTTTTGTATCTCTTACACATATTTTTTTTTTAATCACTATTGTAGAAATGAATAGGGTCCGTTGACCTTAATTTTTTTTCATCATATATTTTCATTATTATAATTTCTTAGCAAACACATCACATAGCACATCATAACCATTGCATGCATTATATAACATTAAACCCAATATACTGTTTGTGCGTCATCATGCAGTGTACAAACAATATTACAGTAATATCTTTATATTCCTTTTTACCGTTTAAGAATGTGACAAAGGATCGTATGGTTTTGAATGTAATGAAACATGTGGACACTGTCGTAATGGAAAACAATGCTCCAATGTCAATGGCTCTTGCTTGACTGGATGTGGTGTTGGTTATGAAGGGGACTTATGTAAATCACGTGAGTATACAAACACCTAGGTACAGACGAAACTAGCTACCTATTATTATAAAAAGATCTTTAAAAAATCATACTGCAAAAAAAAATGGTAAAAACATTTTTTTTTAAATACGCGATGCGATTACAAATGTAGTAGTACTAACATAAACATATTTACGTTTTACTTGCGGGAAACATACATTGTAGAGGGTAAGTCAGTACGTCCGTATAAATGGAACATGCTTTACTGAATGTGATAAAAGGTTATCAAGGAGAATTGTGTAACATACCTGAGTAAATATAACATTGCTGAAAGTATTCATAGATAGATAGATAGATTATTCATATGTTTTTACACCGCATTGTTAATACTTATGTAAATTTGAGATTGTCAATAAAAAAGGAAGAAAGTACAGAGAAATGAAGGTAAGTCCAATAGAACGGAAATTTACATGATATTTATAGTGTTTGTTTTGGGTAATATACCTTTATCAAGATCACCAAAAAAAAAATCAAACAACGTAAGATGCACACCAATGGTTTTAACGTATTTTGATTATAACGACTTATGCTGTGTGGTTCTCTTAATGTTAGATTTCTACAATTTATCAATCCCACTTGTATTGCAGGGTTTATTGATTTGACTCATTGATATCCATTCAATCTTTGTATATGTTCTTTATGAAAAATTACGAGGAAAAAACTGGTATTTGATCATGAAAATGTGTCCATGCATTCTGCCCATGGTGTATAGTTATCGAAACTTTACGCCCAGAGCATTTGATATCTCTCTATTTTAATATAGAAAAACGCCTGGTGTAATTCAAGTTGCTAAAATTAAATTCAGTGTTTGATTACTCTTATTTGTTAAATATAAAAAAACATTAATCGATGACAATAAAGTTTTCTTCATAATAAAAAAAAATTATATTTTCTGACTATCAGGACAATAGAAAGTTTATGTTCACCTCGAAAGCAATTATTTTTATTGACGTCGCCAGGTGAAATAGTTTCTGTTTTGGGGAAATATAAACTTGCTATCGTTCTCAAAACAGGTAAGTACATATATAATATACATAAATGTTTACTATCGTTAATCCGATCTTCCTATATATCGCTGATATACGAATCAATTTAACTTACGGTATTTAATACTTCATGATTTTTTTTTTTTGCAAACCGTTCTGTATATTTCGTGTACAATTCAAATTTTAAAAAAGAGAAGAAGACCGCGAATGGTACATGTAATGCGCAATGTAACAACTAACAACAGATTGGCTAATATCATTGTAATGATAGCTGTTTTCGGAAATGTATGGTAAGTGGGGTTTTTTTTTCCCTAAGCATGATCAAATTAAAGTGATACTTGGGAAGCAAAGGTATTATATCTTGATGATTAAAGAGGATTATGAAGAATACACGTAAACAAATACCATTCTGCGAACTGTACTGTCTACGACTGAAAATGTTGTCAAAAGTAACAAAACGAAACCAAAGTTAATACGTTTTGTATAAAATGGAGAGTTAGATAATATATATAATGTGATATCAAGTTTGACTTGTTGATGTTTAAGAATGTCTTACATTGACCTTGATATTATTTTGTTTTTACTTCAATTTACCAGCATTACTTACAGTGGCTTAAATGGTATATTTTGTTTTAGATAAGCGTAACGCCCTGAAGGTTAGTCGAAATTAACTTTTAAAGAAAAATTAAATAAATTTTAGATGCAGAAGACCATAGTAACAAAGGACTATGTGCGGTATGGTCTAATATCTGCCCCCAATTTTAACCAATTTTTAAATAGTGTCGTATACAAATAAAATCTTCATAAATCATTGTACAGTGGACACCTATCACTTTAATCTTGATTTTAACCAGCATTGCACAATGGCTATTTATCTATGACGTCATCTTTATGACCTTATTCCCGAAAATTTGCAAACGGATGAAAAAATTCTCATTTTTGCTTTAAATTTTGCATTCGGAAGTATAGAGCGCAGGTCTGCTCGAGTAAGATTTTAGCATATGTTTTTCTTCAGACAATTATAAAATATTAAGAAATTGTACTTGAGCAAGCCTGCGCTTAATGTTTCTCAGTCGAAAAACCATCGGAAAACATCCATATTTTGCTTCAAAACGTCAATATATCAAAATTAGGCAATATTCATGACGTCATTTCTACGTTATGACGTCACTGTGGTGATAACCTTTTGCACCCTTATTTTTAATATGATTCTAACTATCGTCACCCTTATTTTTAAAGTCCTTTATTAAACTTTAATTTTGGGGGCAAAAAATGCATAAAACCGCAAATAGTCCTTTATGTTTCTATAAATATGTACATGTGTATTTATCAAAGTAAAGTATTCATGTTTGTAATATAATTTTGACGAAAACGATATATTCTTAAAATTAATGTTATTTAATTTTTTCTCTGATGACTTTGTTGACAAAAGTAGGTATTAAAATGATCTAATGTGGCACTTATAAAAAAGCTGTGTACATTTATATTAATCAATTTGTCTTTTTCCAGGTTTTATTTCTTCTCTTGAAAATTAAAAAAAGTATATATGTACTCAAATAGGCTTGATGAGCTAAACATGAAGAAAATATGTGCATCGATACTAGAACAAATTAAACAATTGAATAGGTCTAAATATTCTTGGATTCGGATGGTGATTGCCTATGTTCAAAAATGTAATCTCCTGATCTTATTCTTAACAGTAATATATTATGAACAAGAATTAAAAATAATTATCATGATTTAATCTAACGTAGATATAGGAACAGCGATCATTTCGTCTTCCATACTTCACTAACAATTTGCTATTTGCTTACAGGGAGACCAGGTGTCTTAAAAATGTAAATATATGTAAACGTTGCTTAAAGGAATGCTCAGAAGAATTTACAATATAAAGTAAACGAGAGGAATTTCATAGTAAGTTTTTAAAAAAAATGAAAATTATACATAATATACATAAAAAAAAGCAATGCAAATAGCAAATGAAACTTTTGTGAAGAAATTGATATACATGTAAATTGTGTAGTTTTTAAGTGTATATGTGGGTATTTTGTTCTCTTGTTTAATTAGTGTACGATTGGTATTATTCTAATGATATTTTTTTTACAAAGGTCCAAAGCAGTTAGAAAAACCAAAGTCACAATTCCTCAACGAAACTCGAGAAAGACTGGTTTAAAAATCCTCCGAGCAGAAAGAATCATACTGACGATATATCCAAATACTGTGTACATCTAGGGACATTTAAGGAAACAACACACGATGCATGTATTAAATATGATATGTGATCTCTTCTGAAATTCAACAAGTCTTGATCAAGCAGTTGCATGGTTTTAAGAATGTTAACTCTACAATTCACCATAAACTGTTTTGTATGACCTTAGTAGCTATATGTTGATGGATCTTTATAAATACTAAAATTTATCTGAAACCTACAGCAGGAACAATGGATGGATGGTGTTCCACATTTTTTTTAAAATCCACACATTATCTATTCTACACCTTTATCTTTATAGAAAAAAAAAACATTTTTTGGATTGAATCAAAAAATTTGTAAAATATAAAGATATTTAGACAATGGATCTAACAGGGAAACAATTATGAAAGCGTTTGCATGTATTTAAAAAAAACAAATTTAAGGAAATTGTTTTTATTTTCAAAACCTTAAGATGATTTACTTAAATACTTGTAAATGTCAATAAATCGAAATTCATAATCAGTCTAGTGGACTTGCAGAAACATGCTCCTTCCTTAAAAAAATAAAATAGATGGATATTGTACATATTAATAATTAAATTGTGGATATGAAATTAATATTGTTTATGATATACATTAGTGTGATATGTCATAATATTACATTGTATTTTCATTGTCTCTGTGATGTTTTATTTTTTGATAATGAATGTACATATATACATATATGTCGATTTGTTTATATAAGGTGTAAAAGTTAAACGACAACACCATGACATAGTTTTATTCTATTCATGTTACATTTTACAGCATCGTATCTCGTTATTGCTTATCAATTAGTTTATTTAATGCGATTCATTTTTTGGTAAGTTTTATTCATGTTTAAAAAAAACTCTTACTAAATGAATGGATTATAAACCTCATCCAAAATATGTTAATTTAAATACAGTCAGGCAATGTTGAGTAGATAATCAACTGGCTTTTTAATGTGAAAGAGATCTACAGGCTCAACAAGTTAAAACTTTGATAAGAAACTTCAGTCTTGTTACATGTACAACAGTGGGAAACACATTTCGGATAAAGATTACTTAATAAGAAAATGATAAAGGTCGAGGCTCTTACGATGAGTTGACATTTTTTTTTTATTAGAAGCTAAAAAAAACTTTGATTTGAAAAGAAACGATGGAGACAAAATTGTGACAATGTGTTTATGACTGGATTTGACAGGATAACGAACAGTCGATGAACAACTTTAATATGTAAAGATTACTTTTATAACTAGATGCTAAATTATAGAGTAACATATTTTACAAGTTTTTTTTTCTCTTTTTTTTTTCTTTCTTTTTTTTAAAATAAAATGAAATGAAGTTATTGGACATGCTTTTTTTGCAGTTCCAGGGTTGTTCGATATTTAATGTGGTTTGTGGATGATGGTACTCTTGAATATACCCATTTCATACCTTTAATACAATATACATGTAATCACTAGGTTTACTTCGTTATTCATTAGTGCCATTTTTTTATGTGCATCTTTTAAACAAATTGCACCAAACCTTAATTAAGACTCAAAGTTCGAGGACACTTCAAAAAACATTTAGAGGAGTTTATTCACAAACTTATAACTACATATTAAAAAATAAATGCTCATTTCCTTAAAACCATTGTTTAATGAGTCAAAGTTTGAAATTAATTGGCATTTCCCTCCAAATATAGCAAAATATGATACATTGTTTTAGTGAAGTACTTATTTAAAACAAATTAGATTAATTTTATGAAGTACACTTACAACCAGATAAAAACCATACCAAGTTTAAAAGATAATTAATTGCAACCCTTGAACATTTTCAAGTATCTATTTCGAGAGCCTCTCAAATCTCAAAACATGTACACAATCTAAACACACAACTAACAAACACATTTGTTTCTTATGTATTCCTTCTAAAAGGAATAAAAAAAAAACATATGAACTTATTAGGGGTTTATATAAAATGTTTAAGAATTGATGAATAGGGTATAATTGTTGCAGCTGGTCTCAGGGTTAACCTTGTATTCTGTTTTCATTTTAATATCAAGCAGCTGTGGCCATTATCGCCAATAAGTTCATAAAACTTACATATAGTATTTTTCGTGTGTTTTTTTTTTATCTCTTGATATCTGAGTAAGTCATTTTCGTCTTTGATAAACGTCTCTTTATGAGGCACTGTATATAAAACAAAGTGTTCTATTTATGGTGTAGTTAAAATAATCCTTAATCGATATTCTATTACACTTTTGAGCAACGTGTAATTCGCCCTCTTTAAGTGTTTTTTTTAATAAAGAAACATACATAGACTCAATGTTGCCTTGAATTGAAAACATGGACAGGACGTGCATTTTATAAGTATAAGCCTCTTCAAAATACGCATTAAAAACTCACAAACATTTTGTCTGAATTATCTTGAATCCTAAATAGAAGGTTGTAATATATCTCGAAACACATTTTTGAGAGGGGTATGTTTTTTTGGAGTTATTCTACCTATTTATATACGGTTTGAAAAAATACAAGAGGTCACTTGGATGCACCATATGCATTGAAAAGAATAGGTGCTATCTTTAATCATAATTCGGAAGAACAAATCTTCCTTTTAATGAAAGAATATTTTTCTTATTCCTTATGCTCAATATGGAATACATATACAATATATATTAAATTAAAAAATGTTGTTAGTCTGACAAAAAAAAACACAACATGAATAGTCATATTCAGAGATATAGTATAGTGACTATGATAAAATTTAATGAATTCAATGGTGTAATATATTAACATCTACCGAGTGTGATTCCCTCTATTTTTAGCTCTATAGAAACACCCAGACTGAACTATACACGCCCCATTTATCGATTTGTCAAAAGATATAACGACCAAAGGAAGATCACGGACTGTACGAAATAATCATGAAGATGTCAGACCCAAATTACCATAGAAGACAATTCGGCTTATTCGTTTATATGGTGTACTTATAACACACTTACACTAAATAAGGGCGACACGTTGCTACATATTTAAGCATCGAATCAGTATTTTTGAAAGATGTGGTCTCATATTTGCAACGGCGTGTGTAGACAAATATAATAATGCGCACTAGCAATAGCAATGCTTATATTTACTTTTTCAACATGTACTCCTCTTCCACAAGTATGATTTAAGAAAAAAAAATATCAGCCTTATTCAACGAGTATTGGACAATTAACGGAAGAACCATTGGAACAGTCGAATTATGTTAACAAAAATAGTGCACAGCGTTATATAACCAGCGCATCGCGAGGCAGGCAAAACCACCTCCCGCAAAGCAAGGATGAATGGTAACACATATATGTAAGAAAATCAGTGAACATGAAAGTTGAATCAGGGGTACTGAGGCCCAAAAAATTCTTCCATCCCTGGGGGCCGCCATATTGGCAGCCATTTTGTTTTTTAAAAGTTAGGTCGATCATTGATTGACTGGTACTTATCGATGTTTGTTGCCCCTAAAATCGATTACAATGTTCCAGTGTTTCAATAGAAGGTAATTTGAATTAAAAGAAATAAAAGAGGGCACCAGATAACTGCCAACAGTGCTTCAATCAAGGAAATCGACTAATTTTATGTATGTCTTATCAAATTATCAGATGGAAAAAGAAAAATAACATCAAGTAACTGATAATTTCAATACTGAATAAAGTATTCAATTTAATTACCGCGGCATTTATATGAATTAAATTGATAAGCAATGAAAGAAGAAATAAAAAAAAAAAAGTTCGGAATAACGTTACTCTCTTCGGCTTTTTCCGAAGACAAAACGTGTATGTTTGACATTTGAAACATGACGTCATGATGTAGACTAAGCACGCGACGTTTAGTTAAATTTTGGCTAATTATTTGAGTAGGTAACCAGGCGGATCCTACAGTGTGCGTTTCAAATAAAGTTTGCTCTACAACAATCCAACTGCACTGTGTTAAATCTGCGCTCGGTCCAACGGTCACACCGTTTACATATTATTCTAAAAACACAATTATATTTTCATTCTGTTATTTGATAAGGCTACATTTGGTTATTATGTCTTCTCTGTTATGCGTAAATATCTCTCAAATTAATCACTGCAATTTAATTGAAGAAAAGAAGTGAATGTAAATATTGTCTATTACGGTAAGATACAAGTAATGATTGGTGTTGGTTTACCATCATCATCAAAGAATTATCAGTTTTGATCAAACTGTAAGCTGAGAATACATATAAGGTCAAATCATATATACTGATCCCAAATCCTTACTGTGGGTAAACAAGCAGTAACCTGCACATTAGTTTTAAGAACTGTTCTTTGTTGGTTGGTTTGTTTGTTTGATATGTTTTTGTTTTGTTCATTTGTTGTTGTGTTTTTTGGGGGGTTTTTTGTGTGTGAGTTTTTTAAAGCGCTAAGCATAGCTCAGCGTTTTATTGTCGTTAGACTTCTACTTTCGGTGCATCGATTAACTGTCCCTTATGAGCAGAAATATATATCATTTGAACTGGTTGGGGAACCAGTTACGGGGGTTTACGCACATGACTGCACGGGCTATTGTGATTCTAATGTACAGAGCTTACGTACATCATTGCAATGTCTGCTACGGAATGATTAGTCAGCCTGCGGGCTGATTCATTAAATTGTCATGAATACTCAAACGCGCTTGCATAAACTGGAATGTTGGGAAGAAATTACTAGACAGTCCGTGTTAGAGAAATTCGTAGAAGTTTTGAAACTGGTCAGTATTTTTTAAGACAAACTGCGCACCGTCGCATTATATACGTGTACACTGCTACACACTTATCTCCTCACATACAGTTATAAATATATAAGTACATTTGTATTTTATTATTGAAGCTATTCATATTCTTGTATTTTTATAGATTGTGTACTAGTCTCTTGTAACATGAAATTTGTATTCCAATGGCTGAATTTCTTAGCTTTTATAATTGCTTACCTTGTGCGGAAAAATAGTGCGTAAACAGAAAAATCAAAATGACTCTGTAAAAAGCGACATGTGGTTCTAGATGTTCGCCGCTCTCCTCACAGCAAATATATAAGGAACTGATTAAACACTTCAAGTTTTGCACAGTAGATTTCATCTGTGTGGACGTTAAATTTACGTCGTTTTCATTTGTTACTTAGACGCAACAATTTACCAGCTAAATGCAGTACACATGGATTCAGAACATCAATTATAATGGTCAATACAGTACATTTATAAAGACAATGTACGTATAACAACAATATAAAAGTGCAAATATTAAACCAACAAACGTATTTACATGTAACATGTCGCACATTAGGTCCATATGTGAAAAAGTGTAACAAAATCAAAGGCTTTTATATATCATAATCCAAGCAAGTGTCCATTTACATGTCAGCTTTGATTTAAAAAAAAAAAAACACTTTAGTGTACAGTTGGGCCTCAGGTATCCGGACGCTAGATACCCGGACGCTTCAGTTTACGGACGATTTTAATTGGGAACAGATTTTTTATACGTTATTTTGTCTCATTTATCCGGAATTTTGTGTTCCGGATCCGGACGGTCTGCTTTTACCACAATACACTGATTTACTACTTGTCTTGTTTCATTTAAACAGACGGTAAAATTTTATGATATCTTCTACTCAGTAGAAAAGATTACCCCTGTCAATTAAGTTTCACACTTTTTTTACGCGCTATACCCTCTTGAGTAGCTTGTATTAACACACTGGCTTCCCAAATCACCTTCAAAAATTGGACAATTGCGAACAACAGTGTATCACACACATATCACACTTGGACACAAAGAATTTAGCTAGATTCGGTTATCATAAATGTCCGGTTAATATTTCATTGGGGTATCATTGGGGTTCATTGGGGGTATCATTGGGGTTCATTGGGGTAAAAAGACGCACCACGTAATGGTGTAACATATATACAGTTTTTTGTTTTTTAATTTGTTTTCATATTTTTTTTCAACTTTGTTTTTTTTTCGGTTGTTTAGTTGCACTGCTTTTTTATTTCATTGTAGCTTAGTACTAGATATGTGTTTTGTTATTTCTTTCTTTTAAAAAAAATACAATATAACTATTGGTACCATTCACTAACTAGGCATTTGTGTTTTTTGTGTGATAATATATATATATTTTTTTAAAAATTTTGTTTCATCACAGTGAATGATGTAATTAGATATTTATCTTGTATAAATATATTTAACATTTTAGGTATAAGTTGTTCATTTTCTGACGTAATAATAAACAAATATGTAGATACATAAGATAGTAATCAAAGGATGAAAACTAACCTTTCAGTGGACTGAATGGTAACTGAATGGTAACTGAATGGTACTGGAATGGTCACTGACAAGTTCGTGTTCCATTAGCCTTCAGTTACCTTTCAGTTACCATTTATTTGACTGAACTGCAGACACATTCCAGTGACCATTCAGTCCTATATCAGTTACCATTCAATCATATTTCAGCTACAATTCAATCATATTTCTGTTAACATTCAGTCACATTTCAGTTACCATTGAGTCACATTTCAGTTACCATTCAGTCATATTTCAGCTACAAGTCAGTCATGTTTCATTGACAAGTCAGTCATGTTTCAGTTATCATTAAGTCATGTTTCAGTTATCATTCAGTCACCATTCAGTTATATTTCAGTGGTAATTCAGACCTTTTTCAGTGGTCATTCAGTTATATTTCAGCTACCATTCAGTTACATTTCAGCTACCATTCAGTCATTTTTCAGTAGCCATTCAGTTATATTACAGTGTATATTCAGTCACATATCCTAGACCATTTAACGAATTTGCAGTTCTAAAAAGTCATTTTTAAGTGACCATCAAGTTTCATTTCAGTGACATTTTAATCACTCTTCATTGTGTCTCTATTGATAATATTTTGTTAAATATTTAAGAGAAAGTGTCGTGTTTAGTTTTTATGTAAGATAATTTTAAATATACCGATTATAAACCTCTATTATCCTCTGTCAATTAAATACTGATTCAGTATACACACTTCCTGATATATTTTAAGTTTGAGAATTTCCTGATTTTTAATGAACTTTCTCACAACTTTCATTTGTTGCCTACTTTTCTTTAAGTAATAAGTAATGTAAATGCATATAAGCCGGGTCCGGTCAAATTGCCATTATGCTGCCTGTATGTAATTTATGCAGTTCGCAAAGTGGGCAGATAGATACATAGAGGCTCAAAACCATGTACTTCGATAATGTGTTAGTCTTTCACCGATATTCCGATGGCCTGATGAGAGAGAGAGAGAAAGAGAGAGAGAAAGAGAGATTAATTACACATGGCACAATTGTAACCACTTAGTTATTGAGTTTCGTGATGTTTAAAGGTCAGGCTATGATCAACTTAAAACAATTTCCTGCTGTTAGTTGTATGGAAACATTATAAATTTTACATATATTTCCGGAGGGTTTTCTCTTTTCTGTTTTCCATAAACTTAAAGTGTTTCCTTGTTTATCGTGTATTAGAAATAAACGATTACAATCTGTGAAGTATGTCAAATGTTTTGAAAATAAATATAGAAATATTGACGTATATATCAGAGATGGGTTAATTGAAAAACAAACTTTAATTCAGCATAAAGACATTTTTTCCTAAAAATAATTGAAACTACTTGGTAATTGATTTTGCTTTTAATAACAATATTTAAATGTATTAAAATACATTCTAAAACATGATACCTAAAAAAAATTTGAATGAATTTTAGATTACATTTCAATTTATTTTTTTCTAAGTTAAAAGATGGAATAAAGTGTCTAATAATAATGTGTCGTTTGTATACCTTTTTGACATTGGTTTGTGTTGTTGCAAAAAAAAAAACATTTCTTATAATATCAAATATGTTTATACAGTATATCAAAGTATCTTAGACATTGCGTACAGGCCTAATTTTATTCAGCTGTGAACCCTTCTACAAAATCTGTAATACACAATAACAAAGATACTGAATAAAAAAATAATTTAGAAAAAAATAGTTCAGAACTAAACGTAATGATACTGATTGAATTTATTGTTCATTTAAAATTACGTTTCTTGAATTGTTAAATGGTGATCAAATTGAAATCAAACCTTCAAATGTATTACTGCGTATATGTGTATCCCGATGTTGTTTATAAATGGATTTGTTCTCAAAATGAAAAAAAAAAATATGAGGTAATTAATATGTACTTAATTACATTTCTCAAAGAAATTAAATGGAATTGATTGCATTACAAAAATGGAATTCCGTGCAATTGACAAAATTATCAATTATTAGGATTTGAAATTACATATAATTAGTTATATTTTAGAGTAATTGACCTTAACACTGGTATATAAGCCATTAATCTTGCTAAATTTGATACAATAATGATAGTTAACTATCTTTTAATACAAATCATAAATAATACTATCTAAGTTTTTTTAACATGGTACGAAGATTGCAATTTGAATATAAACTTAAGTGTTGAATTACATTGCAATCAAACAGAAGGGGTTCTGCATTACATACATTCAACTGTCTTAATAACAGCTATGATAACAGTTATAGCGGGTCAGATAAATAACAGCAGGAATTTTTGTTCATTTACTGAAACGAGTATATTATATCATTACCAACAAGATCATTAAAATGTACTATAAAATCTCTCTCTCTCTCTCTCTCTCTCTCTCTCTCTCTCTCTCTCTCTCTCTCTCTCTCTCTCTCTCTCTCGTACTTATATTCTAGTATTTGAATAAACAACTACCGGTATCTACTAATATGGATTGACATACAACAACTGGAATTGTTCATCAGAGCAGACTACAAATGGATACAATCCCTTCACAACCGCCGGTTTCGACACAAATTTTATTGTAATCGAATCTACAACTACAACAGACACAAATACAATATGGTCAAATATGTAATAAAAGCAAACAGAGAGAAAATTTCCCAAAAGTATACCCAAAACTAAAGAGAAACTTAGACATTATACCATAAAAATATGGCTCCTTTGAATGGCTTTATAAGATGAACACCCAAAATATAGGTCAGATCGCAGCATAGATATAAAACTGTCGGGCATTGACATGTACTGCTTAAGTTAAGGCAGAAGTTCGCTAGTTCTCAACATTGCGCAATCACGACGATCTGACTCTGTTCGGTCATACACATTGGCAATGAATCCGTTTGATATTATAACGGACTGGAATTACTATGCACACATCTGTGTTCATTGTAGATGAGGTGTTGGTTGACAGAAGGAATACATGTTCGCGTTACAATCCCGTCTTTGAAGCCCCAGCAATGCCGATAGTCGATACATAGCATCTGGGTAATGTCGACTGGCTACCTGTAAAGAGGGAAAGAAAATCAAACGAAACAAAACGAAACTAATCGAAACAAAACGAAAATAAACGAAACAAAACAAAACCAAGAATCGGAACGAAACAAAAAAAAACACCAACTAAACTAGAAACTAAACTTTAATCCAGTACATGATATCAATAAAGTGAAAATAAATTCATTAAAATAAAACTTTAAACCATGATTTATAGGTATGTATTCAGATTGCGGCTTTAAATTCTTAAGAGCGAGGAGAGAGAGAGGAGAGATAGAGGAGAGATATTTCTTTACATATGACACATTTGAAACCACTCAATTATCAGTCTCTGTGTCGTTTAAAGGTCAAGCTGGTTTCCAGATTGCGCACAACTGCTAATTAGAACCAAGTCCCATTAGTAGATGCTTGAAAACATTGTTTATTATACTCATATTTCCTGGGTTGTTTTTTTTAATTATCCAGAAAGTGTTTCCTTGTTTATCGTTTTCTAAACAGTAACGATCATACTCTGTAAAATATAGAGTCATTATTTGCAAATTAAAAAAAAGAAAATAAATAATGACGTCTATAGCAGGGATTTCTTAATTTTAAAAAAATGCAATTGAGCATAATGACATTTTTTTTAGATAATTGAAAGTAATTGGTAATTTAGTTTGCTTTTAATTAAAATTAATTGAATGTATTTTAATACATTCTAAAATTATCATGAATTCTCTATTACTTTTAAATTACTTTTCAATTTCTTTCTTTTATTCCAAGTTTACTCAGGTGACCTAAAAATGCTATAGAAAAACTTGAACTTAATGATCTGGTTGAATTATTGTTCACTAAACTAAACTAAACAATGGAATTAATTGCATTAAAATGAAATTGCATGTAATTGACAAGATTATCATGGATTTAAAATTATTTAATCATATTTTAGAGTGTTTATTTTTACCCCAACACAAGTATTTGAATATAAGCCATGAAGCTTGCTACATTAGATACTAGGTAGATATTAGGAAGACAACAACTCAAATCTAAACTGGTTGATATACATTGTAGTTAAACAACCAGAAGGGGTACTGTATAACATACAGTAACACAGATAGGAGAACATTTATTTTACTTAATCTACATGTAAAAATGAAATATTTAATGTTTCTGAAAAGTCTGTTGTTAGGTCATATATCTCCTTACGATTGGTTTTGTTTCGCACAATACAGGTACCCCTGTCGGAGGTGGTCCTCATCCGAGCAACTCTGATTCAGATCACACGATTTTCTAGATTGTTTCATGTACAAGTCATCCAAAACGTATGCAGGAAGAATGATTAATTTTCATAAATTCCAGATAATGACTAAAACATATAACAGTAATTTAAATCATTGCTATACATAATTGTAGTAATTTACAAATTCATATCAGAGACCAATACCCTTCCCTATATCAATTTAATATTTTTAAAATTTCATCACTTCGATTGGCATTTTAAGTAAATAGACGTTAATTATAAGAACTCCCTGCATTATTCTCACCATGAACTGTTTAAGTTGAATTTGAAAATTGTTCAAATCTTAATATTTCAAGCTCCTGGCACTTTTCAATTTTTTAAATATTCATTCTGCAAGATATAAACAGAAAAAGGTATGTATGTTTATGTTAAGCCCTTGCACTTTGCATTTTTTCTCGTATTAAGCTTTGTTAATTTTCTTTCAGTATTATCACCGGACAAGGTATTCCCATGAGACTCAACATTTGCTCTTGCGGTAGCAAGATATGTATTTTGTATATTTATATAGTATTACATGTACTTTGTGTAAAAACATATTGGTTAAGAATATCAAGCTTATTCAAAGGATAATATTTGATGTGACGTAGTTTACATGCATCGCTAAGTCTTATTGGACGTCCTTACATGTGTAACATAGCCCAGTCTTAGTATGTTTAACTTAGCTGAAATTACAGTGATTTTACCTATTCTGTCAACTCTGCCTGTTTCAATTTTTGTTTCCTATACAATTTGTTATTTTTTGTCATAGGTATTGTAAAACTCAAGCTGTCTCAAATATATTTGAGAGCGATTATTATGCCCCCCTTCGAAGAAGGGAGGGCATATTGCTTTGTTGCTGTCTGTCTGTCGGTCGGTTGGTCCACCAACTTAAACTTTTAAGAAAATACCTTATTCCTGTCAAATCCAAATCCTAACATGGAAAATGATTAGAAGCAGTTAACACAAAGATTGATTGTGACGTGTAAATATGTTCTGATCTTGAGCTTTGGTCACTATAGTATAAGAAAAAATGGTGCACCCATTACTTTCCATAAGAGAAATACTTGAGTTATTCTATATTCCTAGCGGAGGTAATAATTGAGCTTGGTCACAATACTTCTAGTGTTTGATAATCACTATTACTTTGAAATCCAGCAATCATCGATACAGTGATTTTACCTATTCTGTCAACTCTGCCTGTTTCAATTTTTGTTTCCTATACAATTTGTTATTTTTTGTCATAGGTATTGTAAAACTCAAGCTGTCTCAAATATATTTGAGAGCGATTATTATGCCCCCCTTCGAAGAAGGGAGGGCATATTGCTTTGTTGCTGTCTGTCTGTCGGTCGGTTGGTCCACCAACTTAAACTTTTAAGAAAATACCTTATTCCTGTCAAATCCAAATCCTAACATGGAAAATGATTAGAAGCAGTTAACACAAAGATTGATTGTGACGTGTAAATATGTTCTGATCTTGAGCTTTGGTCACTATAGTATAAGAAAAAATGGTGCACCCATTACTTTCCATAAGAGAAATACTTGAGTTATTCTATATTCCTAGCGGAGGTAATAATTGAGCTTGGTCACAATACTTCTAAGGTTTGATAATCACTATTACTTTGAAATCCAGCAATCATCGATACTCTCTTCGAACATCTACAACGCAACAATTTGATTCAATATCAGTTCTGGCTACCATGCAAACCGTTGTCAGTAAAAGAATAATAGTTATTGCATAATCGGAAGAGCATATTTGATTTTAATCAAAATATTTAAAATATTCAAAAATAAAAGAACTATTTTCGTAGGATCCTCTGACAAAAAAGGCGTGACAGTTTAAAACAGCTTAGAAATAGTTGAAACCATAGAGAATTCTTAAATCTTAATCTAAAATGCCTGTCAGAAATGAAATGAAATTAAACAATATTGATAAACATTAAAAGTATGGCGTATTTTGAAGTGGAATCGAATCAGTAATATAAGTATGTTTGTTTGTCTGTCTCTCTTTATCTTTCTTTCTTTCTCTCTTTTTATCTCTCTCTCTTTTAAAATAAATGTACATTAAGATGAGAGGTCTATCTTCCAGCGCTTTAAAATCACTTAAGTTAACCGTTCAACCATTTAAATAATACATGTAAGAAAATCCAATTATAGTTAGTTTTATTCTATGTAATTCTTTCTCAAATACAGGTAGCAATGGCATATACTTTAGTGATTATCAGTTTCTATTTCTGGTCAAAAAAAATGACAAGTTATCTTTTTGTCTACACAAGACAGAGCAGAATCAAAATACCGCATATTTTAGTCATCTTGAAACTTGTGTTTCAATGCTTTTTATTTTATCTGCACTTTAGCCTCCAATTGTTGAAGAACGTAAATTGTATATTTCTGTTGTAGTAAAGAGCAAAAATTTTGACATAATCATCGCTTGTGTTCAGACGAAATTCTCAATCTCATGGTATGTAAAGTTATATCACAATGCAAAACGTCAAATATGATTACTGTGAAATATCTTGACAGGATCATGATAAGTTCTGAATCTCTTATTATTATTTTTGCTTACTTAATTTCAATCATACAATTTCATCTTAGAGACTTAAAACAATACTGTATTTAAATCATATTTACATTGTATTATGTATAAAAAAAAACTGTTCTGTAACTTAAGGTCTATTGTAGAGTAATAAGTTGAGCGTTGAGCGAAACAACAGGTTTACAATATTCTGACACACCCCTATTATTTATCTAAATCCTTTACTACGCAAAGATAGATGGTCTCAGAATGCTTAGTAAACAAAATTATATAAAACATACTTTAAACAAACATTTAGATTTAAAAAAAAAAAACGAAACACATATCTGATTGAGCTCTTTAAATTCTTTGTGTACATGTACTTTGCAAAACAGAAGGACAGTGAATAACTGGTTATGCAACATTTATACATGTATAAGGTGACAGCTAAAAAAACTGAAAAGTAGTCAACATACTCAATATATCAATAAAAATATGATATTGAAATCAGGAACATGTTCATCAGCCGACTAAGATATTTATTTTGGACCTAATATGGATCTTTTAGAGATAATACAGTTTTGAGAAACTCATATCGCAAGTTGAACAAGAAGAGTATCTGTCTGCTTAATTTTCGTTCAGAATGTTTAACTGGCCACTGCAAATGATACTTATATGTTTCAGTCTAGATTACTTATAAAGCGTACTCATTAAAATTCTCAGCGCTCTCTCTCTCTCTCTCTATCTCTCTCTCTCTCTCTCTCTCTCTCTCTCTCTCTCTCTCTCTCTCTCGATTGAAGTTCTGAAAGTATTTTGAGTCAACGTTGAATATGTTGAATATATTTTTCTTCTAAAATTCTTAGACGACATATTTTTTTTTGCTTTGCATTATGTAGATGCACATTTTTTTTTATTTAAAATAAATATGTATTAATTAGTTTAATTTTAAAATAGGTTGATTAGATCTTCTTTTTTTAAAAATGACAATTAATGTTCATGGTATGAGATTTGAAGAATATCTGAATTTCATCCTGATGATATGTATGGGCTCCATAGATATATTTTACTAAACATTTGTTTCCTGCTATAATTTCCTGTATTAAAGTGTCTACGGAATAGGAATCCCGGTCAGTTATTGTACATTGTAGTTGATTTTTAAATTCATTTTATGCGTTTGCTTATAACAATGTTATGTGTGATTTTTTACATGAGACTTTTGGCGATTTCAAAGGCTTATGGTAAGATTACATACACTTGATGTCAACTAACTTTGCAATAGTTTTGAATAAAAGTTTTCATAAAGAACTATATATGACATGAGTTAAATTTGGACTCCATAACTCGACATTTTTTAAGTGTTTCTGGTACAATAGTTTTTTATGTTATATTTTAGAAATTTGATGTAAAATATATTTTTCACCTATTTATTTGATTTAATTACACGCACTGGCAGAATATGACGTCAAAAGTGACGCTATTTCTATAATTCAATCAAAATCAGTCCCAATTTGACATTTTTCTTATCTTTTTTATGGATGGGGAATATACAGCGCAAACTTCAACAAGGATTTTTGTTGTCACTTATTAGCCTTAAGTATATACGTCTCTGTTTAAAATATTTTGTTTGTTCAAGCATACGCTCTATGTTTTCTGAAAGAGAAATTGCCCAAAATGCAAAAATGGCGGGGAAAGGTTTTCATTACGATTTCATATTTCTAAATTTTGGGCATTTGAATCAAAATGAACCTTAAAAAAACCCATCACATATATCTATATGTGTATGATGAAAACCACAACAAAAAATCAGTAAAATTATTTTGTTCATTTTAGAGGGCCATTTTAGGCCCATATCATATACAGTCCTTATATATAGTCCTTTCAATACTTTTATAAACCTATAGTATTCTAATCAAGACGGATATCTATCTATACTGCTTGTCGATTATATTTTTATAACCTTATTACATGTACATACATTTACATGTAACACTCAAAATGGATTTATGTACACTGTTTAAACAATATAACTGTCAGATTGAATTTTTAAAAAAAAATGTTGTTTATGTGTATTAAGACTTTGTATGATTTTCTGTTAATCTTTGAATGAATTGCATTTTATATAATTACAATTGGGACCAATACATAAAAAACAACAATTTATTTGAGAAATCATATCAAAATATAAATGTTATTTATACCATATCTGATAATATATGTGTGATGTATGTATATGATGTGTGCGTTGATATGTTATTATATGTGCAATATGTCTGTTGTGTTTGTTGACAGTTAACGTTGCCCTCAATAAACCAGCATACCAACAGTATCCATTGATACCAGGTAACGACATATTTGACGCCAGTAACGCTGTGGACGGACGTAAATCTGATCTGGAGATTAATTCTGGTCAATGTGCTGCATCATATGGCAGACAAACCGCCACCTGGTGGGTGAACCTGACTAGGATCCACAGTATCCATCACATCACTATTTACTTCATGACGAACAATGACGGTATAGTCACAGTCATTATGTATATGGATATGATAGTCTCTGTGGTTTAAACTGCCATCACGCATGATTATACGGTTTTTATTTACATGTTAACAATGTTGTTGTATCAGAAAACTATATCTTTAATGGATTTCCCCTGTTAGTTTGGAAGATGCAATACCGACTAAATGTTGATTTTAATGTAATTGAAACTTGTAAAAATTAAATTGTTCCAATGGCTGTAACGAGCATGAATGATAAATGAAACAAGAGGCAAAACACATGAATAATTTTAAATTAAAATTACAGTTGAAGAGAAAGTTAGATGATGAAATCAAGAGTTTGCTAAATTCACTTTATAGATATGATTGTTTATGTTTTAAAATAAGATGATATGCCAGGATTCTTTTGAGGTAAGATTTGCGGGTACAGTGAGATTACTTACACATTTTCATAGTGACGTAATACTAGCTACCTTATACATGTATTATCTCACCTAAACTGAAAGCTCAAGTATGCTTGTCTGATCAGTTTTGGTCTGTCGACTGTCTGTCTGTCTGTAAACTTTTCACATTTTCAACATCTTCTCCAGAACGCCTGGGCCAATACAACTATATTTGACACAAAACACTTAAATGCATAGATGATTCAAAGTTGTGAAAAGGACCACGCCCTTCTACAGGGGAATCTAATTTGAAGTTATTGAAATGTCAAAATTTCCAAAATCTTATTCTCAAGTACCATTTGGCCAGCTGAAACTCATGTGAAAGCATCCTCAGATGGTGTTGATTCAAATTTGTAAAATCATCACCTCTCGGCGTAGTGTTTGGCCATAATGGGGGTCGCATTTTTACTGAAGAATATATAGAGAAAAGTCTTTAAAAATCGTCTTCTCAGACACAAAACAGCCAGGAAAGCTTAATCTCATTTGACATCTTCAGGTAGTTTAGATTCAAAGTTGTGAAAATCAAGACCAACGGAGGTAGGCTGGGTCACAATGGGGGATCGAATTTTTTACATAGGTATATGACTACTGTAATTTAAAAAAAACCATGAAACTATTAAAAAACCCTGAGGAAACTCTGAGTGGCACTGAAAAAACCCTGAGAGACCCCATTGTTGGCATTGAGAGTACTGATAAAACCCTGAGTGACCCTCAGGTTTGCACTGAGGGTACTAAGGAATAAAGCCACGAGAGACCCTAAGGTCGGCACTGAGGGTACTGAGGAAGCCCTAAGATACCCTTAGGTTGGCACACTGAGGGTACTGAGAATCACTGAGAGAACCTAAGGTTGGCACTTAATACGTTTTTTTTTAAATATTTAATTATTGAAAAAATATCGTAATCATAAATATAAACATAGGTAACAATTCATTCAATTGGTATAAATATATCTATTAATGCAATAGAATAGGATCAGATATAATAAGATAGTTTTTGTTAGAGAAACTTTGCAAAAGTTATGATACTGGTCAGTTTCTAGGTCAAACTGCGCATCGATGTATTGGAAGCCTGTTAAGGGAAACTTGGCTGCCACAGTCCGCGTATATCAACCCGACTCTCTTTGCGAGATATATTTGTAGTTGTTTGCGATGAGGCCATGAAATTGAGAGAGCTATGTTTAAAAAGTTACACTTTTTAAGTATTAAGTAGGTGTGCAGTCATATATTATATGTACACTGCGTCTCTCTTATCTTCATGTAATCTTTTACAGCAATAACAACAACAGTGCAAACTAAATGTACAACCGTAAAATGTTCATTTTTATTCATTTAATTAATTTGAGTCGCCCTAACAGAACATATTTGACTAATTATATATATAATGAGCATTCATAGATTCAATTACCGATATTTCTAATTTGAAACAAGAAACAAGATGATATATCATACATTTGTATCGCATATTCTTGTACAATATGGAAAAGAAAACGTGTATATCGGTAAACTATTATAATGCTTAGACAGTAAAATGGTGTAAGGTTATAAAACTCCATGTATACTCTCTCTCCCTCTTTCTCTCCATCGGTAAGGGAAACAAAACAGAACACTTCAATTAGAATTTCATTCACAAGCCCGAGTAAAATATGAAATAAACCCATTTTGATCGCTGTTCAAATTTCTTAAATAAATATATAAATGTATTCCTTGTTCAATAATCATAAATTTTACTACAGTCGGTTCAAGCATATCTTTTACAACATACACGATAGCATAGCATAGCATTGAAATCTCATAGCATAGCATTGAACTCTCATAGCATAGCATTGGAATCTCATACCATAGCATACAATCTCATAGAATCGCATTCGTCATATCATACCATAGCATACCATAGCATAGCATACAACATTCTTTTAACTCGGTTTTAAATACTTTTATTTGCAAAAATAAATGTTTACATAATAGATTTGTGGTAAACTTTGGCTTCTTATTATTTTACTTCGAAATGTGTGGAACTCTTCGGTGTATGGAGGCGTTTTTGTTCAAATCTCATAGCATACCATAGCATAGCATACCATACCATATCATGAAGCCCTTTATTTCAATTTCTCATAGCATAGCATACAAATCTCATAGCATAGCATACAAATCTCATAGCATATCATTAAGATCGCATACCATAGCATAGCATAACTTTGTAAAAGATATGCATGAAATAACTGTATGATTTGATTTCCATGCAGAGGACCCGGGCGAAATCACTTTTTATATTAATACATGTATAAACAACCCAAACTCCTTTGTTTTACGGTGTAATTCCCCGCCGTTTGCAGCTGTCACTCTGTCGCGTGTATAGTCTGAGCCCTGTCTGTTTGTTCCGCGTTTTTTTCTTGATCCCTGACAAAGAAAAGAATGTGTTCTGTACTTGTACTCAAAGGAAACAGTACATCGTCTATTATACACAGTATTTTTTTATCACGGACCTCGAATCAGAAACAAGACAATTAATGATTTATAATAAATGAAATTTTAAACACTGGCAATAATACCGCATGCTACTTTTAGTAGTACTAAGCATGAGAGAGAGAGAGAGAGAGAGAGAGAGAGAGAGAGAGAGAGAGAGAGAGAGAAGGTACTTCGTATTGGGGCAGCCAATATTTACTCGATGAACCGGGGTAGAGGGGGGGGGGGGGTGGTGAACCGAATTTGACTTCAAATGAAGATATTTTACAAAGGGTGTATTTTTTTTTCTTAGTCTAATGTTACATTGTATTATTTTCACTTATTTGTATTGATGGTATTATAAGAAACAAAAGCAAAACCATTGCACTTCAGGTTTGTTTTGACATACACATTAAATTCGAGGAGTTCATATGCATGTATAAGCATTTTGATTGACTTGTCAGTCTTATTTCGCATCATAAACATTCAAAAATGGATATCCGTGATTCTCGTGCTAGGTTACAAATGAATTCTTTAACTGGTCATTTCATTAAAATTATACAAGACAGACAGAGCTCGGAATCTCCCCTTCCCTGTCTCGGCATTTCCGGTGACAAGAAATATCAAAATTCAATCGGATGGAAAATATTTCTGAATCCAGAAAGTTCAACATTTTGAAAAAAAAGCCTTCTGAATATCCACTTTCATGTATTTAAAAAAACAATGCCAAATTTCGTAATTGGTGCTGAATGTATAGAAGATAAAAGCTGTTTATCATATTCAATAGGAACTAAAGTGGACGTAACATAGTTTTTGAAAGGGGGGGGGCTACCTTATTAAAAACAAAATCTTGACAATATGGAGAATAATACAACTTTTCAAAATTGTGAAAAAATTAAATCTATAGCTATATGTGTTTTTGTGCTGTGATATAGACGAGGCAGACAGTTTTTGACTTTGATTACGTGTCAAACCAAGGAACGGTTATCTTTAAAACCATCATAATACCGGACACGGGTACATGTATAAGTGTAGTTTTTTGTTGTTGTTTTTTTAAGTTGGTTTAACTTTGTCAATTAAAAGAACTCCAAACTGATTACAAATTTTAATTTTCAAAATAGAGATACTAATTTACTCAAAAACTATACAATAATAAGTAACCCCATCGCCTAGCTAGATAATCCTAATTTATGAAACACATTTTAGCTAAAAAACTTCATTGAATATATGCATGTATCTTTATAGATGTTATTCAATGCATGTAAATGAAATTAACTAAATCTTCTAAAATTGTGAAATAGTTCAAACATACTTTTATACTACATGTAACAATTTGTTGTGATAAAACTTTGATATTGTTTGCTACTTTATAATTTTTCTTTTAAAATGATTTTTTTAAGTATTGATTTACACAACGGACATTTCAGTTGAATCAATTCGCGACAATTTCACAGCTTTAATTTTCCAATACTGCCTTGGGCACCTGTTCATTACATTCAGCAAAATGGCGGGTGTATGAAAGTTGTTCAGAAACTATTGAGATATTTTCTCTTATTCTTTAAGGAAAAAAGATAAACCCTTTGAATTTTACGAACACGTAAATAAGGATTAAGGAATCATTCTTTGAGTATTATGAGGTGTACCCGTGATCAAATCCAATAAAGCCCGAAGGGCTTTATGTTAGATTTGATCACACCCCGACCGAAATGTTCATCCCATAATATTCAAAGAATGATTCCTTATTACTTATATTTATATAATTTTTAGCCATCGTACCATTATATATTTAAATGATAGATAAGCAAACCCCGCTGGCGCCTCGATTTGGCGTTATTTGTATTATGGGTTATATAGTACAACATCGATACGTAGTGTTATCACAGGCGAAGACACTGGAAAATGTAAATATATTAGGATAGAGTTTATCAATGTGAAAAGTTTCTTGTCCATGGGATGATTAGATAATTCCTATAAGCGGATCAACGTGCCTTCGTTCTGTGACCCGGCGCAACCGCAAACTTTTAGCAACGTCATTTTACGCATATCATTGCTCCTGTGTTTAGAACACCTTGCAAACGAACGGAAATAGTGATTATTTTTATTTCTCATTTTTCATTTCCATGTGTCACCATTTACATTTTCTCTCATTCTTGACTTTTTGTGGAAAGGAATTATAGTTATTTTAACTTGAAAGTCAAATTACTATGAAAGTCTCCAGCAGTCATTTTGTACATATTTTTGAACTGTTGACAACAGTTAGTGTCTAAAAAGTTCTTGATATTTAGTCCCGTTGGTTAATTCTAGTTAAACAATCAGTGAAAAAATATGATAAACTGAAGCTCCTTATCCTTTGTCATCGTATAGTTTTTTTAAGCAATTGCGAGGCATTAAAAGGTCTTCTTATGAAATTTCAACTAATTTGATGTATATTCGCTGCGCCGCCTTCGAGTTTAAATTCAATGTAAAGACGTCAGATTTCTATTGCCTGGTAACTAGATTGGTATCATATCTGTATTTCATCTCGAACATTAGCAAAACTTGATCAAAAGTTAGTCGCAAATAGCAAATTGAACATATTTAGTTTGAATTATTTTATCATTAATTGTAGGTCTACGGACACTTGGAAAGTACATTTGTCGATGTTTAAGTTTTTTAATCTCCGATTTCATGCCTGTGCCGGGTATCTCGACCACTGACTTGTTTGGCTACCGTTGTAAACAAAATATTAAACTTTTTTTAAAAATATTACTTTCTGTAGTTACTTGTTGGGGTATCTTTAATGTTGACTAGTGTTGTTGGAAAAATACCAGATAAAATGTTCAAAATACGGTATCATGATTTTGTTTATATATAGAAATGGTTCAATATTACGTAACAATTTTTTTTTTGGAAAATAGTTTAGCCCCCACCATTGAATTTGATATTATAATAAATGATGGTGGTGTTGTTATTTTAAACGACAAATATATGAAATACATGTATACATATGTACTCCATGTAAGTGTGCGTTAAACTATATAACTATTTTAATCGATAGGTGCATGGAGAATGTGTAATATGTTGCGCCTGTAGTGCAGTTAATTTTTAGCAATGTTTTAGTTGATATTGTAAAAAAGAATCATAGAAACTTGTTTTTCACTGGATCGATAACGTGATTTACAGATTCCGCGTTTCGGGCGTACATAGCAAAGGGTTTACTTGGATTTTCTGTGTATGTCTCCAATACCACGGATAGATCACAGGGAACGTTGTGTTTTAAGGACGATAACTTCACAATAAAGACAATGCCTCCTGTCTTCACAACAGACTGTTTTGTCCATGGACAATATGTCATCTACTACAACGAGAGACTACCAGGAGTTGTCTACCCTGACGGTTATTATAGTTCTGTTGCCAGTTTTCTGTGTGAAGTAGAAGTGTATGGTAAGCGGTTTTTTTTTTATAATTCTGATAACCTTTGAAATTTGTTTCATGTGTGGTAACATATTTACATTTTTTTTTCAAAATATAGAACACTAAAACAGTGTGCATACCTTGTGGATTTAATTATTAAAGTTACAGTGTTGTTGATTGAAATAAATCTATTAAATTCTACCCAGTCATTTAAAGTGTCTATTTTAACTTCCTCCCTTTTAAAATAAAACAAAAAACAGTAAGTTGTTTTGAGTAGCAATATATGTTTTCAATACCACGGATAGATCACAGGGGATGTTGTGTTTCAAGGACAATAATTTCACGATAAATACAATACCTTCTGTCTTCACAACAAACTGTATAGTAATAATTTACTTGGATTATCCGTGTATGTCTACAATACCACGGATGATCACAGGGGAAGCTGTGTTTCAAGGACAATAATTTCACATTGAACACAATACTTTCTGTCTTCACAAGAAACTGTATATTTCACTGACAATATGTCATCTATTACAACGAGAGACTACCGGGAGTTATCTACCCTGACGGCTATCCTAGTTATGTAAGGAGTAACCTCTGTGAAGTAGAGATGTATGGTTAGTGTTCTTTAGAATTTTAACAACCTTTGAAAAATGTTGTAATATTGTATATATTTGGTCACATATTTACCTTTATTGCCAAAACATAACAGAAAAAAACTAGTGTGTAGACCCTGCGGAATAAATCAGTTATGAGACTATCAAATCTTTTTCAATTATTTAAAGTGTCGATTATTTCTAGGAAGCCCCCCCCCCCCCTTTAAAAATGAGTAGCAGTTGAAATTTACACCCCGAGAAAACCATTGTTAACCGACGAGAATGCATTTTTCATTTTATTATACTGAATGCCTTAATTTTATAGAAAAAAATATTGTCTTAATATAAAAATGACGTGGATATTACGACGAACCCTATGCACATTATTTACAAGAATTCGTTGTGTAACAATGTACCCGTTGCCAAATGTTTTGCTAACGCTGAGTGTAATAGAGCGGATCATCAACTGCGTCTTAATCAATCAGATTTTGGGTTTATAACATGAAAGTATTGTAATAAAATTTGTTATTTGGTGTTGTAGATTGTTAAACTCTGAGGTCAGGATTCTTTAGTACGAGAGACGAAGTTGTATGCTACTCATGTAGTGGATATGCATTGATTGTTCTAGCATCACTGCATTATCGGAATGTCTGTACATTGTGTCATAAATTTCAATTACAGTAGAATACATTTTAAGGTTGATGACATCGTCTCTGGTCAAGGATTTTTGGTCCTAACGGCTTGATGAGGGTGGACCTTATTACTGGTCTATCCCAAACACACATCACCAGTGTGTCGTGGTTTTTTAATATGTTATACATTTACTACTAGCTAGCAAAGAAAATGAAGACAATAGTGCGATATACTTTTTACTCATACTTAATTATACTTTTCTTAAGTTATACATGTATGTTTTATGTCATTATTTAAACGTATAGTTAAACGTACCTAGTGCTGTCAAGTACATTGAGATGCTTTCTGTTAAACAGTTGTCCGAACCGTTAGGTATACATATGTGTACCGTGCATCACTGACATAAAATGTCTTAAGTGATTTTTTTACAGGGTTAATTTACCAAAACCAAAACAGTTTAACCAATTGATCCCCTTCTTGTTTTCTCACAAGTCTAAAAGTCACTTTAAAGTTATCTTACAAGTATCTTTACCAATCCAGAGATATACATCTATACTTATTGTTCATGTAAAAAAAAAAAAAGAATGATACGCAGTTACACCTTATGACCATTGCAAGAGATATTATTTAATTTGTTTAGCGTTTTTTAAAAGGTGCCCAGCAACAGGGTTTTAGGCATGTAACTGTTTCCTTATAAATGTTGCAATGTTGCGATATGTTTCTCATTGAATTGGTTTGGTCCTACCGGTATATTCTCTTGTCATGTCATATAACGCATGGTACTTAGTTAATATTTAACGTCATCGCAAGGAATGTACTTTATAAAAGTAAGCATTAGTGTGCAATGTTCGAGGTTTTATTGCATCCAAACCCCCGGAGAGGGTGAAAAACTACAAACAAACAATACAAAATGTAAACAGTATCTCAATATAAAACATACACAATAAAAATATGACAAAAGTGGGCTTCCATAGTTTTGAATTTTGACAAATCTCAGAGCTATTCGATCGAAATATTTTACACAAGTTCATAAACGGACATTAAAATAGTTTATCCCTATCATGTTTATAAATGTATTAAAAATGCAATTATCAATCAATTGTTGTATACAAAATTAACGAACAAAACAAAGGCAGGTAAAAACGCGCCAAATACTCGATGACTCTATATGACAGTTAAAAATTATATATATGAGTAGGAAACGAGTGTTATCCATTGGTTACACATCGTAATAAATGAAAAGGCACAAAACTTACTTCATAGGTGGCTTTAAAGATAGTAAAATATGCTGGGTTCTGGAACCCACGAGGTTGGCACTGATGCCTTAGATCACCCGGAATACAGTTAATAAAAATGAAAAGTAAAACCCAACAAAACCGGAAAGAATAATTCCGGGACACTACACTCCCCTCCTGATTTTACAAAAAATCACCTCAATGAAATAATTCAAAACAAACTGACAACTAACAAGGCATTTCATATAAGGTGATGAGAAAATAATCATTCTTATTCATCAAACTCAAAAATGAAAACACACAAGAGCAGTTTTATGTACAAATGTTAATTCAATCAGTGATCAACGGCACAAGTTCATGAACGGGACGAACGTAAGTGACCACTTTCTCTCCTCTACACAAACGGACCTCCACTTCTCGCACTCTTCCATCAGCTCCCGGAAAAGTCTGTTTGACCATGGCAGTCGGCCATGAGTTGCGTCCAGAATCGTACTCGCGTAACAGAACGATGTCACCTGTCTTTAGGTTAGGTTGGTCCGTCGCCCACTTTCTTCTGGTCTGAAGTCCCGTCAGGTACTCTTTCTGCCACTTTTTCCAGAATTCATCAGCCATCACCTGGACTCTCTGCCACTGTGACTTGTATATGTCTTTGATACCAAACTGAGGAATGTCATCTGGTGGTGTTCCAACCTTTTGGGTCAAAAGACTGGATGGCGCTAATATGGATGGGTCATCAGGATCTGTGGATATTGCAGCAATTGGTCTGGAGTTCATGACAGCGCTGATTTCGGCCATGAGGGTAACAAGCACTTCATGAGTAAGATCTTTGATGTACTTTTGGCTCAGCAAGATCCCATCTAGAATCCTTCGTGCGATTCCGATCATCCGCTCCCACACGCCTCCGAAATGGGAAGCATGTGGTGGGTTAAAAATCCAAACACAGCCGCTTTCCGCTAAGAAGTTCTTGATGGAGGCATCTTCGGTCACAACATTCTTCATGCCCAACTCTTTGACTCCACCGATAAAATTGGTGCCACGATCTGATCTGAAGATCTTGACTGGTCCTCGAATGGCGATAAAGCGCCTCATTGCATTGATAAAACTTGAGGTGCTGAGTTCCTCCGAGATTTCAATGTGGACCGCCCTGCTGGTTAAGCACGTGAAAAGTACAGCCCATCTTTTCTGCGTTACATGACTTCCTCTGGTTTTGCGTGCGGTTATGCTCCAAGGGCCGAATACATCTACTCCGACGTAGGTAAAAGGGGGTCCAGGACTTAAACGGTCTTCAGGAAGTTCGGCCATTTTAGGAGAGCAGAATGTACCACGCAGTCTCTTGCAGATGACACATTTCCCCAGAAGACTGTTGATTAACCTTTTCTCTCCTACGATCCAGAATCCCATGCTGTGAAGTTTCCCTCCAGTGAGGCGTCGACCTTGATGAAAGACCTGTTCATGACAATGTAGAGCTAATAAGTTTGCTAAATGACTTCCTTTCGGTATCAAAATAGGGCAAGTTTCAATCTGTCGAAGTGATTTGGTTCCACGCCTCAATCTTCCTCCAACTCTGAGAAGTCCTCGAGAGTCTAAAAACGGTGACAAGGCCAAGATAGCGTTTCCTTTCTTAATTTCTCTCCCCTCCATAAGGCTCTCAACTTCCTCCAGGAAGAATTCTCTCTGGGCTGCCTTGATAATGAATTCTTCTGCTCTTTTGTAAGCTTCAGCACTCTTTGGGACTGAACAATGGTGCCATCCCACGCAGCTACTAGACTTGTTAAAGGACTGAGCAAGGTGCTGCAGTCGCGCAATAGCTCTGACCAGTCCGATCCAAGAGGAGAAATTCTTAAATCGCTCACACCAGGGGTGGTATACCTCATCCTTACAAGCAGTATGCAAGGTCTTCACAATAGGTCTCACCTCCTTATCTTGTTCCACATCAACCAATGGGAATCTGTCAGTGGGATTTCCTGATTCACTGGGAATATACTTTTCATCTTTTGTGTTCCTAAGGAAATGGGGTCCACATAACCATCTGCTTTCTTGAAGGTTCTGAGGCTTGATTGACCTGGTGGCAATGTCCGCGGGGTTCTGATCTGTAGGACAATATTTCCACTCATGACAAGATGTCGCCTGACGTATTTTCTCTACTCTATTTCCCACATAAATGTAGAATCGTCTGCTTTCGTTGTTGATATACCCGAGTACTACCTTGCTATCTGAATACAGGGTCGTGGCAGCTATTTCAACATCTAGGTTGTTCAAAATCGTAAGTTTCAGTTGAGATGCTAACACAGCTGCACACAATTCCAGACGTGGAATTGTGTGCCCATGTATAGGTGCAACCTTTGCCATTGCCTGGACAAATCCCACATGAAGGGTGCCGTCTGCCTTGAAAGTCTTCATATACGCCACTGCACCAATTGCCTTTTGTGATGCATCGGCAAATATGTGTAGTTCTCTGCGCGAGACTTCTGCACTATTGATATACGCATAAGCCCTTGGTATTGCTATATCCTCTAACGCTGGCAATGACTCTCGCCACTCACACCATAGAGAGTACTGGTCCTCAGGGAGAGGGTCATCCCAGTCCAATTTCTCAGCCATCAAGTCCCGTAGTATCATTTTTCCTTTGACTATAACAGGTGCAAGGAATCCAATTGGGTCATAAAGGCTATTAATAGTTGCAAGTACTCCCCTTTTTGTATACGGATGAAGAGTACGCGACACTTGGAATGTAAACATGTCTGTGGACACATTCCAGCTCACACCAAGGGTCCGTTGAAGGGGGGTTTCATCTAAATCTAGGTTCAGATCCTTGAGTTCTTTGGCTAGGTCATCCGTTGGAAATGCACTGCATACCTTTGGGTCATTGGAGGCAAGTTTATGCAGCCTGATGTTCCCTTCCTCCTTAAGAGTTTTCTGTGTTTTTGAGAGTAAGTTGATCGCTTCTTCGACTGTATCTACAGATAAAAGCCCATCGTCAACATAAAAGTTTCTGCACACAAATTGCCTGACATCTTCATCGGCGTTTCTTACAGTTCTTCGTAGTCCCAAGGTAGCTACCGCTGGGGATGCACTATTCCCAAAGACATGTCTCTTCATCCTGTACTCTGTAAGTTCTTTCTCTGTATCGTTGTCTTTGTGCCAAAAGAATCGTAAGTAGTTTCTGTGACATGCTGGAACAGAAAAACGGTAAAACATCTGTTCTACGTCTGCTGTCACTGCTACCTGGAACTGGCGAAACCTTAACAGGATTCCAAGTAGACTATTAACCAAGTCTGGTCCGGTCAAGAGAATGCTGTTGAGACTGAGTCCTTGAATCTGTGCCTATGAATCAAACACGCATCTGACGCTTCCTTTCTTGGGGTGGTAAACTGCAAAAAGAGGCAGGTACCAGTGTTCTTCCTCTGGAGAAGAAAGTGGTGGCGCAATCTCAGCATGACCATTATCCAGGATCTTGCCCATGAATTCCACGACATGCCGTTTTTTGTCTGGGTCCTTTTGAAGTCCTCTAGTAAGTAGATTTGCCCTGTGAAGTGCATGAATTCTATTGCTCGGAAGGAGCCGTCTGTTTTCTCTAAATGGAAGTGGTGCACACCAACATCCTTCAGAATCTCTTTCAAAACCTTGCTCCATGATGTCAACGAACTTCTTATCCTCTATGGAGAGGCCTGGTGAGTCGTCATGCTTCGTCTTAGCAAATATGTCTGTTTCCTTCAATTGGAATGAATTTTCGCAAGTTTCCATGAGAGACGTACGTCCATTGGTCCTAGTATATGTCTTGCACACTGACAAGGATTCCTGAGAATGTGAGGCCCCATAGCATACCTCACCAATCACTACCCACCCTAGGTGTAGTCTTTGAGCAAATGGAGAGTCGGAGTCTCCCAGTCTTTGGTCTAAAATGTGGTGGGCAGGCAACAAATCTCTGCCAACCAGCAATGTTATCTCTGCGTCCTGATCTAAGGGGGGTATTTCCTCCTCAATGTCCCTCATGTGTCTGTAAGACCTTGCGACCTCTGGTGTCGGAATCTCATCACGGTTGTTTGGGATATAGTTGCATTCCATCAATGATGGAAGACGAAGACTAGATTTTCCGTCCAAAGATGAGATAATGAATCCTGCCGTTCTCCTTCCAGTTTGGGTAGACAGCCCCGAACATGAGGTAAGCTCGTACTGGACGTCCGGACCTTCCACGCCAAAGAAGTTGAAGAAACAACTGTTTGCTAAAGATCGATTGCTCTGTTCGTCAATTATCGCATACGTTCGTAGCACCTTGTTTGGGTTGTTTGCGTGGTGAATGTTGACCAAGAGTGTCTTAGCACAGGATTTGCTAGTTTTATGCACGTTTCCGCAAATTTGTGTACATACGGCCTTTACCTGGCTATCAGTTTCAGTGTCGCTTGCGCGTTTCTCGACATGCAGGGCAGTGGCATGTCCTGGCTCCTTGCAGATGTTACACTTCATTCTTTTCTGACAGTCTTTGGCCAGATGTTTCTCTTCACAGCATTTAAAACAAATTCCCTTTGATCGAAGGAATTCTCTTCTCTCTTGAACAGTTTTCTTTTGGAAGGCACGACAAGAGTTCAGTGAATGGCCAGTCTCATGTAAGGGACACAGTTGCGTGTGTTCCGTCTTGTCCATGGGCCTTGAAGCATTTGTGTCAGTTTTCCTTGTAGCGACAGATGATGCACCTGTTGGCTTTCGTCGACTTCCATCAACTTTGGCGTTCTCAATCACATTGTCATAGTAAAAGGATGGATCATTTTTCATTCGTGCCGTGTCACGGAGAAATTTACAGAAAACATGGAAGGGTGGAAAGGTCATGTAGTGACTTTCTTTAAAACTGTTTGCATGCCTGGTCCACTTCTCTTGGATTTGGTAAGGAAGTTTTGACACGATGGGGTTCACTCCACTTGATGAGTCGAAGTATGCGAAAAGCGAAGAGAGGTGTGGAATTTCCTTTGCTGCTTCTATTTCTGACACAATGTCCACGAGGTCGTATAATCGTTTGTTGTCTTTAATACTGAGTCTCGGGAAGGCTGAAAGTTTGTTTTTTAAGGCTGCCTCAATCATTTCCGGCCTACCGTATCTGTCCTCCAGGCGTTCCCATAGTCGGGCTAAAGCGATATCCGGATTCACACTGGCGGTCCTTATGCTTTGTGCATATCTCGCTGATTCTGGTCCCAACCACTTATTCAATAGTTCTATCTCTTCCAAAGATGTTAAGTTCAGTTCACTCACAATGTTTTTAAAACTTGTTTTCCATCCTGTGAAGTATTCTGGGCGGTCGTCAAATTTTGTGAGTCGACACCACAATAAATCTTTCTTTGCAAGGAACTTAGACACTTCATTAATATGTCCATTGCTCGAGTCTTGTTTTGGGACGAATGCCGGCGCCATAGGAGACAGTGTAATGTTGTTTGGTACGACACTATGTTCCTTTTTCTCTGATCCAGTCTTCAACTCTGACTGCTGTTGTACAAACTCCTCGACTCTCTCCTGAGCAACTTGCCGAAGGTTTTGGTATTCTTTATCTGTAAAATTCTCATCAGGTACTTCATCTAAACCTTCTAGACTGTTCATTTCAATCTGTGCTTCCTCCATCTCTCTTTTGCACTGAAGTACCTTAAGGTCTCGGTCAAGTATGGCTTTTTGTCTTTCCATTTCATATTCTTGTTGTAGATATTTTTCCCGCACTTTTGCCGCTTCTAGTTTGGCCCGGTGTCTGGCTAGCTCTGAAGCTATGGAGGAAGACCTTCTTCCTGAAGACATGGCTGAAGGTGGACTTATCTGGCTGATGTTTGTCGTTGAACCTTCCATTCAATTAATCACTAGCTCGGCTATGAATTTTTCACTGTGCAATGTTCGAGGTTTTATTGCATCCAAACCCCCGGAGAGGGTGAAAAACTACAAACAAACAATACAAAATGTAAACAGTATCTCAATATAAAACATACACAATAAAAATATGACAAAAGTGGGCTTCCATAGTTTTGAATTTTGACAAATCTCAGAGCTATTCGATCGAAATATTTTACACAAGTTCATAAACGGACATTAAAATAGTTTATCCCTATCATGTTTATAAATGTATTAAAAATGCAATTATCAATCAATTGTTGTATACAAAATTAACGAACAAAACAAAGGCAGGTAAAAACGCGCCAAATACTCGATGACTCTATATGACAGTTAAAAATTATATATATGAGTAGGAAACGAGTGTTATCCATTGGTTACACATCGTAATAAATGAAAAGGCACAAAACTTACTTCATAGGTGGCTTTAAAGATAGTAAAATATGCTGGGTTCTGGAACCCACGAGGTTGGCACTGATGCCTTAGATCACCCGGAATACAGTTAATAAAAATGAAAAGTAAAACCCAACAAAACCGGAAAGAATAATTCCGGGACACTACAATTAGCATAAATGTTGTCGAGCAAGAGGAGTTTACATGTCAAATTATTTTGTTCTAAATTGTGCAATGTTGCAATATGTTCCTGGTTTAATTAAATATTGTCTTGATGAACTTTCGTACATACCAATAAACACATTCATGTAAAATTACGCCTCTTGCATCTTATTTCCTAGAGAATATATTAAAAAAAAACGAAAACAAAAATCGTGTAATAAATAACTTTAAATGTGCAGGATGTCCAGTAACAGGGTTTTACGGATCTAACTGCTCCATTCCCTGTCCTGATGTCAACTGTCAGTACTGTCACATAGAGACCGGCTATAGCCAGTGTTGTAAACCTGGATACCTAGGCCATCACTGTGAATTAGGTAAGGGATTATTTCAATAGACCAACATTATTAACTATACGTTTGCATGTGTGTATCTTGCTCGTTACGTATTGACTACAATTACAAAGCATTAATAGAACTTCTCAAACATTAGGATACTTATTAGTATCCTAAAGTAGTAATGCAAAATATGCAATGTGCATGTATCAACCTGTATTACTTTGTAAAATGAAATTATGTATGATAAAAATATATACTAAGCATACATCTATATCTTTATGATTAAAATAAACCCCGAACTATTCAATTCTTTTATCTTAGAACCAAGTCGATTAAAATTAAATAATTTGTTTGCTGATTAGTTTCTGTATTGAGCTTTTAACGTTTTACAACTGTTCAAACGAGTATTAAAAGTGTGTAGTTAGTGAATTTGTTTGCTACAGCAAAAGGCAAATGTCCCGGACAGGCTTTAGCGAATTTACGGCTATAGTGAATTCTATACATGTCCCAGTAAAGTCCCTATATAAAACAAAAAAGAATTGTCGTTTTTAACGAACACAGTATTGCGAATATACGGCTGTAACGAAAAAAACGTACGACCTCGCTGGTGATATCTTAACGCATTTTTTAATCAAAGTACTGAAGTACTGACGGGAGTTGATTTTATCGATTATCATTTATTTAAAAATCAGCGATATGTGATTTTGCATGTCAAGTAGTATCAGTAATCGAAATATTTCTGAGAAATTGTATTGATCCAGGCAAGATTGAACTCTAGTTTTGTTCAACCAAACGCTCGATTGTCTCCGATTATCTCCGACAAGCAAGAGAGACTCACTGTTTTGTCGGATATTAACGGAGACAACCGAGCGTCTGGTTGAACAAGATTAGTACATTGTTTGGACCATTTAAAATCTTACTTTTTTCATGGTATCAATAAATAGGTTTTCTTGAAAAACAATGCTTCAGAATAAATTGCATCGAATTTATCGATTATTTTCAGGAATTAAGTTTTGTCAGCAGTATTGATTTGTGCTTAGGTCCAAACACTGTTTCTCTTTTGGTTTGCCCGAGTAAGTGCATAGAAGAGTTGATTAAAATCAACTCCCCAAAATTATTTCTGAAACGATTATTGCACATTTAAAATTTCATTAAAGTGCATGGAATTAAACGACTTGTCAACTGTTCTAATGTTTATAAAATGAAGTGCATACATAATATATGAAACAAATTACAATCAGATTTTGAAAAAAAAATGTAACGAAGTAAAAAAGTTAGGACTGCAAAACAGAATACCGATATTCTGTTTTTTTTTGCAGTGCTTGGATAAAAAAATATCGTAGTGCGATACATTCTTTTTATTAACGGTAAACCAGTTTAATTAATTGGGCTCGGAATTTTATTACAGGCTTGGGATTCCAAAATTCTGATTTAATTTGAAAATAACTGTTGCATTTGTAATCGTTCCATGCATGTATAGATGATATCAGAAATATTAGATATTAACATCTAGAATTGAATGAAATCTAACAATATGGATATAAACAGTGCTAAACAGACAACCTGTACTTCAACTTCAACTTTAACTATTGCTCATTTTTTGGTATTTGTAAAGATGTTCAAGCAATGGAACCTTTTAATTACATTAATATCAAAATGTAATTTATATATAAACTAAGAAAAAATCAGGATTTACAGAAATATTATTATTGATGTATTTGTTTTTTATTACTTCAATAATTTGTCATGAAATTTATTTCTTTTTAAAGTTTGCATAAACATTATTTTTTTTATTAAAAGGACATTATTTTTCCAATTTATCTTTTCTTTTGACGACTAGAAGTTAATGATATAAAACTCTTAGACTTCAATTAAGCGTTCATACATTTCTGCTGACATTACATTTTTTAATGTTTGCACAGAATAATATTGTTTGTGCACATTTTTTGAAATAAAATGTCTACAATGTTATGGTATTGGATTTTCGAACATCATTTTTGGATATAAAAAAAAGTTTATATGGAATACATGTAGTAGATTTGGGAGATGCATTAACAAAAAAAAAAATACAAAAAGGAGAATATGATAGAATAGGATTAACACACGAAAGAACAGTATTCATGCACGTTTCGATATCACATTACACGACACGAAAGGATAAATGATGATCATGATAAACCTGCAATAGTGTTAACAGATCTTCAGGATTAATCTAGTGATTGTAAAATTTGATACAGAATACGTACGAATCAAGATATACTCAGAATTTCTTGTAATTAACAATTGCCAAGTTGCTATACCTCGATGCATCATTTATAGAATACGTATAAATGAGGAGTGAAATTTATTAACCAAGATTGTGTTTAAATGATCAATACATTATCTGTTTTGTTAGCATTGTTTTCATTTACCAAAACCCCAGTTGGTCGCCGCAAACATTTTAGTCCGAAATATCAAATCACACGGAACATCTATAAAACCTATATCAATCAATCGTGATACTGTGACTGTTGTTGCCGTTGAAGCGTGAATGTTGAATCAATATAGTTTGTTGGGTCGGGAAGGATTTGTATATGTTTCATGTGTACGTATGACCGACCGACATTTGATTACAACTTAGAGGTCTTGATGACTTTTGGCATATCAAATCTAATACAGCTGCCAAAAATATGTTTATGTTGCGAATCTGAAAACATTTACACTATTTAGATCCAAACAATGTAAGATTACTGCCATATAAAAATCACTATAATATCAATAATAATTTTATAATGTAATAGAAACTTCTTGTGAGTGCACATTGAAATTGATTTCGATTTTGTTTTGTTATTTTTCTATTGTTTTTTTTTTTGTTTTTTTTTTGTTGGGTGGGGGGGAGGAGGGGGTATTGTGGACGGGGGGTTGGTGTGTCTCATAGATATACATCTACATCATGCATTGGTTAATGGCCGTTGCACTACAGTCATTGAATCATGCAGTCGAAATTGGCAAATCAAGTACCATGTCTTTCTTAAATATGAGCCATATATTCATTAAATTATATTTGTTTCAGTGTGTTCCTCAGGATCCTATGGTGCTGCATGCAATGCGACATGTGGAAACTGTCATGACGTAAACGAGTGTGACCATGTTACTGGGACATGTTTAACTGGATGTAGTGCTGGTTATATGGGAAATTTATGTAAAACACGTACGTAGATATGTAACTAGATTGTTTACAACATAAACATGCACATGAACGTATACATAGGCATACGATTAAAGAAATTTATGCTAACACCTTGGGTGATTTCTTGAAAAGAATAAAATTAAAGAATTTCAAAAAAAGTACAGAGAATTTGTTTCTTTTTTTAAATTCCAGCTTGTCCTTCTGGGATCTTTGGGCAAAACTGTTCGGAGATATGCAAGGACACCTGTACAGGATGTAATAATGTCAATGGTTTGTGTGACTTTGGATGTATCCCTGGTTGGACGGGTGACCTCTGCAATAAAGGTATTGGTGATATTTAGCAGTGGAAATTGTTTAATAAGGTTATGTATTATTCAACCTCAACATTACATGCAACTATAGTTTTTTGTTTTGTTTGTGATATATCCGCATGTAATGAAGGATGATCACTTATCAATATAAACATTGAGAAATAATCTAAAAACAAAATTTAAGCTACACAGACATAGTAATATTGATTTATGCGTTCCTATTTATTTCGATATTTTTTTTTTGTAAATTTCATTATTCAAGTTTGCATACTATTTTTTTTTATAGATTATAAAATGAATTTTCTAATATATTTTCCTTTGCAACTAGAAGCAAATGTTAACACGATATTAGATTATGTATTTAGCATACTCATTTTCGAGTATATTCATTCCTGCTGACATAACTTATGGCACATTGTATACTGGTTTCCATTTCTTTAAAAAAAAGTGTATGAAGTATAACACTGAGTATTTTCGGTATCTTTTGAGTTTGTTTTGATTGGGGTCTTTTTTTCTTTCAAAATATCTGAAATTTTTCACTTTCTAATCTACAATTTTCATCAGTGTTTTACATTGTGTGACCGTCTTTATGATCCACATCATGCATTGTTTCATGGCCGTTCAAGACACTCATTAAACCATGCTGTTGAAACTGGCATATGAAGTTACATGCTTCTCTTAAGAAACATCCATATACACAGGATGAATCTCTGCCATCAGGTCATTTGAATGGTGACTGAAACGTTACTAAAATGTGACTGAATGGCATATGTGTGCCATTCAGTCAACTCTCCAGACCATTCAGTTATCATTCAGTTGACTGAATGGCAAAGATTCATCCTGTGGTATTCCTTATTTTTATATTTGTTTCAGTGTGTCCATCAGGATCCTATGGTGCTGCATGCAATTTAACGTGTGGAAACTGTCATGACGTAAACGAGTGTGACCATGTTACTGGGGCATGTTTAACTGGATGCAGTGCTGGTTTCATTGGAGATTATTGTAAAGCAAGTACGTAGATATGTAAGCTGATAAGTTACAACATGAACATGCACATGTACGCATACATGGGCACACGATTAAAGGAATTTATACTAACACCTTGGGTGGTGTTTTTTTTAAAGAATATAGTTAAAGAACTGTAAGAAAAGTAGAGAGATTTGTTTCTTTTTTTAAAATCCAGCTTGTCTTTCTGGGTTTTTTGGACAAAACTGTTCGGAGATATGCAAAGACACCTGTACAGGATGTAATAATGTCAATGGTTTGTGTGACTCTGGATGTATCCCTGGTTGGACGGGTGACCTCTGCAATAAAGGTATTTGTAATTTTTAGCAGTGGAAATTGTTCAGTAAGGATACGTATTCTTCAACCTCAACCTTAACTATAGTTCTTTGTTTTATCTGTAATACATTTGCATTTTATCATTTTGTCAATATCAACATGTAATTGGGAAATAAACTAAAAACAAAATTTAAGCTATACAGATAAATCAATTCTGATATATGAGTTCTTTTTTCGATATTTTTTTGTAAATTCCATTATTAAAGTTTGCATATGTTTTTAGGTAAAAATTATAAAGTGGGTTTTCTAATATTTGTTTCCTTTGCAACTAGAAGTCAATGCTATCAACATATTATATTATGTATTTAGCATACTCATTTTTGAGTACATTCATTCGTGCTGACATTACTAATGACACAATGTTTACTGGTTTCAATTTCTCTAAAAAGATGTGTTTGAAGAATAACACTGAGTATTTTTTTTGTATTTGTGTTTAGCCTTGTCTTTTTTTTAAAATTATATTTGGGGTTTTTTTTTGGGGGGGGGTATCTTTTTTTTTTTTTTACAAAATTCGAAATGTCTGAAATGTTATGCTCTCTAATCTAAAATTTTCATCAGTATTTCTTTTTATTTATATATAAAAATGTATATAGAAAAGGCGATTTAGTTGCTGCAATAACAAAGATGAAGATACATAAAAGGGAAGGAATATAAATATGTATATAGAAAAACAGATTTAGTTGCCGCAAAAAAAAAAAAAAAATAAATAAAAAAATAAAAAATAAATAAAAATAAAATGGGAATAAAGACTACGATCTGTAGAGATATGAGATAGTTTACATTGTGTGACCGTCTTTATGATCTACATCATGTATTGTTTCATGACCGTTTCAAAGACACTCGTTAAACCATGCAGTGGAAACTGGCAAATCAAGATACATGCTTCTCTTAAATAGCATCCATATATTCTTTATATTTATTTCAGTGTGTCCCTTAGGATCCTATGGTGCTGCATGCCATTTTACGTGTGGATACTGTCGTGACGTAAACCAGTGTGACCATGTTACTGGGACATGTTTAACTGGATGTAGTGCTGGTTATATGGGAGATTTATGTAAAACACGTACGTAGATATGTAAATAGATAGTTTACAACATAAACATGCACATTAACGTATACATAGGTATACGGTTAAAGAAATTTATACTAACACCTTGGGTGATTTATTGAAAAGAATATAATTAAAAAAATTTCAAGAAAAGTACAGAAAATTTGTTTCTTTTTTTAAATTCCAGCTTGTCCGTCTGGGTTCTTTGGACAAAACTGTTCGGAGATATGCAAGGACACCTGTACAGGATGTAATAATGTCAATGGTTTGTGTGACTTTGGATGTATCCCTGGTTGGACGGGTGACCTCTGCAATAAAGGTATTTGTAATTTTTAGCAGTGGAAATTGTTCAGTAAGGATACGTCTTCTTCAACCTCAACCTTAACTACAGTTCTTTGTTTTATCTGTAATACATTTGCATTTTATCATTTTGTCAATATCAACATGTAATTGGGAAACAAACTAAAAACAAAATTTAAGCTATACTGACATATCAATACTTATATATGTGTTCTTTTTTTCGACAACTTTTTGTAAATTCAATTATTAAAGTTTGCATATATTTTTTGGTAAAAATTATAAAGTGGGTTATTTAATATTTTTTCATTTGCAACTATAAGTCAATGCTATCAAAATATTTGATTTTGAATTTAGCATACTCATTTTTAAGTACATTCATTCGTGCTGACATTACTAATGGCACATTGTCTTCTGGTTTCAATTTCTCTAAAAACGAAGTGGGTGTGGAGAATACCACTGAGTATTTTTTTGTATTTTCGTTTAGTCTTGTCTTTTTTTTAAATTATATTTGGGTTTTTTCGGGGGGGGGGAGGGGGGTATCTTTTTTTCTTACAAAATTCAAAATATCTGAAATTTTATGCTTTCTAATCTTCAACTTTCAACAGTTTTCTTTTTATTTATATATAAAGATGTATATAGAAATAAACACGATTCAGTTGCTGCAATAACAAAGATGAAGATACATAAAAGGGAAGGAATATAAAGATGTATATAGAAAAAAAGAAAAGATTTAGTTGCCGCAAAAACAAAAAGAAAGATAAATAAAATGGGAATAAAGACTACGATCTGTAGAGATATGAGATAGTTTACATTGTGTGACCGTCTTTATGATCTACATCATGCATTGTTTCATTACCGTTTCAAAGACACTCGTTAAACCATGCAGTGGGAACTGGTAAATCAAGTTACATGCTTCTCTTAAATAGCATCCATATATTCTTTATATTTATTTCAGTGTGTCCCTCAGGATCCTATGGTGCTGCATGCAATTTTACGTGTGGATACTGTCGTGAAGTAAACCAGTGTGACCATGTTACTGGGACATGTTTAACTGGATGTAGTGCTGGTTATATGGGCGATTTATGTAAAACACGTACGTAGATATGTCACCAGATAGTTTACAACATAAACATGCATATGCACGTTTACATTGGTATAGGATTAAAGATATTGATAACGACACAATTTATGATTTTTTAAAAGTACATAATTAAAGAACATTAAGATACAAAATGTAGATACAGTAAGCTTGTTTCTTTTCAAAATCCAGCTTGTCCTTCTGGATTCTTTGGGCAAAACTGTTCGGAGATATGCAAAGACACCTGTACAGGATGTAATAATGTCAATGGTTCGTGTGACTCTGGATGTATCCCTGGTTGGACGGGTGACCTCTGCAATAAAGGTATGGGTGATTTTTAGTAGTGGAAACTGTTCAGTAAGGAAACATCTTCTTCAACATCAACCTTAGCCATTGCTCTTTTTATTTTATTTGTAATATATCCGCATGCCATGAAGCATGATCATTTTATTGATATCAACATGTAATTAGGAAATAAACAAAAAACAAAATTCAAGATATACAGAAATATTGATACTGATATATGAGTTCTTTATTATTATTATGATTTCTCGTCAATTCCATTGTTGAAGTTTGCATATACATATTTTTTTTAAATTAAAAAATGAGTTTTCTAATTTCATTCCAATTGACGACTAAAGGCCAATTCTATCAAAATATTAGATTTTGGTTTGAGCATACTGATTTTCGAGGACATTCATTTCATCTGATATTTCTCATGGCAGCTTATTTACCGCGGTTTACAATTTCTTCAAAAAATGTGTTTGAAGAATACAACTAAGTTTTTTGTGATTCTTTTGCTTAGTTTTAGGGTTTTTTTTTTCATTTTTTCTTCAATATCACATGTAGGCTATTTAATCTACAAATTTTATCATTTTTTTCTCATTTAAAAAGGAGTATAAAGAATAAAAGATCTGTGCTGTGTTAACAAAAATAAAGATACATAAAAGAGAAAGATAAAACTGTAGAGATATGAGATAATTTACATTGTGTAAGCTTCTTAGTATATCTTTTTGTCTAAAGAACCCTCTGGTTTCCTTTTTTGCACATGCTATTTATGCTATTTAGGATAGCTCAGCGCTTTTTGTCGTTAGACTTTCTGTTTTGATGCATCGAATAACTGTTGTCTATGAGCAGAAATATACATCTTCTAAAATGATAAGGGGAACAGTTTAATGGGTTTACGTAAATAATTGCACGTGCTTTTGTGAATTTAATGCACATGCTATTGTGAATCTAATGTGCGGGGCTTAATTACATCAATGCAGGGGTTGCTACGCAGTGATGAAGAACAACAATACGTATACAGAAGCTGAAATGTAGAACAAGTTAGCTATACGTATTTTAATTACATGATGAACAACTCTTTCAAAATATGAATGTGTCCATGCTTTTGCTCTAATAATCGCAAAGTTAGCATCTTGTTAATGCCTGTACAAGTCTTTTAAATTGGAGGCGTATTTTGATTAATCATAAGACTTCCAATTCCTTATATACTCCAAATCAACTTTAAGGCATCAATAAAGACTGTTTACATGTAATTATAATCAGGATTAATAGTATGATTAAAGCAATGTTTATAAAACAAAGCATTTTCTCAGCAAGTTTGTGCACTATTGAAATTTTAACTAGGGTGAATATTTGACTTTATCCTACATTAATAGTTATATCGGGTTTCTTGAATAAAACTTGACACCAATTCCTGAAAAAAACCCCATAATAATCAAAATAGAGTCCGGATCTTTTTTGCTATTGTCTGTCCCTGGAAATTTCATGTTTTTATCACTTTTTTCTCTACTTTTACAATATTCATTTTTGCGATATTTCATGTTTCTATCAAATAGGAAAATATACTGTATAAAAATCGTTTCTCCGGCAAGGTATCGGTAAAAAAAATTGTCTGTGCCAGTTCAACTAAACGCAAATTATGAGAGGTCAATGTAATTTGCATCACATGCTTTTCAACCGTTTCAGAATGTGTAAAAGGATCGTATGGCACTCGCTGTAATGAAACATGTGGAAACTGCCGCGATGTAAACGAGTGTTCAAATTTCAATGGAACTTGTTTGACCGGATGTGATGCTGGTTTTGAAGGAAACTTATGTAGAACAAGTAAGCATGCAATGTCAAAGTAAACGCTGAAGTAGCTGAAGAACACTTCTTAGTTTGAATTACACGATCTGGTAAATGATAAATGCATTTGCGTGTTTCTTATGATATATTATATACATGTAAAATTTTTATACGTTATCATCAATATTTATAAAACAATTCATTAATGTAATTAAAAAAGGCTGTGCCAGCGGTTTATACGGCGTTGATTGCAAAGACAGTTGTGGAAACTGTCGTAATATTGACCAATGCTTTCATACAAACGGAACATGCTTAACTGGATGTGCTGATGGTTACCAGGGGGACTTGTGTAAAACACGTGAGTACAATTACATGTATGCATAAATCAATATGAAACCAAACAAAGTTTATAGATGATAACGAGTAACGTTAACATAAAGAAGTTGGTGAACGTTTCAATGAACAATTATAGGTATGATCAATTACTGATTTGTTTTTTTTTTCTAACACCAGCTTGCCCACTTGGTTTTTTTGGAAAAGACTGCATTAAGAAATGCACGGAAACGTGTCTAGGGTGTATTAATGTCAATGGTTTATGTGCTGCTGGGTGTCTTCCGGGCTGGATAGGAAACTTTTGCGATAAAGGTACATTTTTTGAATTTTCTAACTGTTGATTTTATTAGGGCCCCGCAAGGATTTGCGGGTGCCCTATAGTAATCACTCTGTCCGTCCGTCCTTCTGTCCGTCCGTCTGTCACTCTTCCGTCCACAAATTTCGTGTTTTTTTCTAATAACTTTTTTATGGTTGCCCAATCAAGTTCAAATTTGGTATGGTAGTTCAGTAGGCAGAAATACATATTTTGATGCTGAGTTTGGTTCTCTATGTCTTCTGGTTTGGAGCTGGGGTGGTGGGGTAGATTCCTAACTATGCATAAGAATGAATGGGCAAAGAGAGATGACTGCTGAGAATGAATGGGCAAAGAGAGATAACTGCTGAGAATGTTACCATTGTATACATGAAAGGCTGTGCAATATTTGTCCTTTGGGATTAATTAACCTTCCACACTATTTTATTTTTTAATTATTTATTTTTTGTCTGCCTTAATGCTGTTAATATTTACAGGTAATCAGATAATAACCCCATTCTGTCATTTCTGAAATAAAATCTTATTGTAAATTTAGAAGAAAAGGATGAGAGAGCAGAACAATTCATCCCCTGGGATTAATTATCTTGCCTGCTGCAGAAAATTTAGAGGCTTATCTCTATCTGTCATATCAAGATTAAGGAACACCTTTGTCTGCACTGATGTTTGTTTTGAAGCAAATTAAACTTTCATTCCATGAACTGCACCCCTATATTTAGACCCCTCAGTTTAAAGGATGGTATTTGATAAAGAATGTATTTCATTCTAGTCCAAATATTGATATTCTGTAAAATAAAAAAAAAATATGAATAACAATAAATTAATTTTTTTTTTTTATTAGATATCAGTTTTTTTATTCTTTTTTTTTTGTTTTTAATGGATGTTTTGGTGTTGTTGTTTTTGGTTGCTATGTTTATATTAAAGGAAACTTAAGAATAGTACCTGAAAATGTTCCTTCTATAAGCCCTGATTAAATTCAATAAATGGATGAGAGCAGGATAATTAATCCCCTGAGATTAATAAGCTTACCTGTTTCAGAAAATCTAAGGTCTGTCTTTATCTGTTATATGTATTACCGTACACTTGTGTCTGCAAGTGATGTTTGTTTGAAGTTCAGGCAAAGCCTTGCATTGGTATCAATTCTTTGTTTTTTTAACACATTTTATTTCATCGCATGTTAACCCCCTTTATCCCATGGATATGACTCATTGGATATTTTATGATATCCCACAGTTGTGACTTTACAACGGGATTTGCGTAGGTATAATGAAGTAAAATAATGTGGAGTTTTCTAAACAGTGTAAACATTGCTTGTGGTGTATAAAACATGGGATAAATAGAAACTCATATGATTGGTAGTATAATATGATTTTTATCCAACTTGTGTGTTTTATCCCCTCACTAAGGCTCAAGAAAAAAACACTTTAATTGTTGGATGAAAATCATATCCAACTACAAATCATGAGATCTTGCAGTTCTTTACATCTTATGCCGGGCATTGTTAATATATAAAGAGGATGGAATTCAAAGTTTTTTTTTTCACTTTTCTATATTAATTGTCATAACGGGGCCCTTCCTGACTGGTCAGTTTTCAAGTTTTTCGCTGTCTTCAATATTTGTTTCGCTTAAGCTAAATACAACTATGCATGTAAAACATTTCCGATAGCTGCATATTGTCAGTTGCTTAAATTAATTTCAGCAATCAGCTATTTATTTCTTAATGAACAAACTTTGAGAATAAATGCTACTAAATATAAAGGTTTTTATTTATTTATTTTTTTATTTTTATTTTTTTATTCAATTATAGTTGAAACATTTCTTTACACTGTAGCACACAAGTCACAATGACGTATACAAAACTGTGTTTATTCCATTTTTATACATAACATTTTTTTAAGCACCATTCGTTTTTGTTCACTAAAATTTTGAAAATCATAAATTAAACCTTTTTTTTTTACATATGTGGTTTTTTTTACGATTTGTTGTTGGTAAATGTGTCATATCTAGAATACGAGTGTTGGTTTTTTTGGATCGTTCAAGGAACTTATAAACAATTTGAACAAAAAATTTCACATATACAACTCATGTAAATTTTAGAACAATACTCATTTCAGAGTGTCATACAGGATTTTTTGGCGTTTCATGCAAAAAGACATGCGGAAACTGTCATGATTTAAAACAATGTGACCACACTAATGGTACATGCTTAACTGGATGTGTGTCTGGTTATATGGGGGATATGTGTCAAAAACGTGAGTACAAATGTAACTATAAATCAATCATATATACTAATGTGTAAATGGACAAGTAAAAAAACAGGATACATAAAAAAGATCAAATGTAATTAGTATGTTATTACTGTCAAACAAAAATGCTTTTATTCGTTTTCTCCAGGTTGCCAACGTGGATTTTTTGGACGAGACTGCTCTGAGAAATGCATCGACACATGCAATGGATGTAATGATGTCAATGGTCTGTGTGACTATGGTTGTATACCTGGCTGGATAGGATATTTCTGCAATAAAGGTATTGATCAGAATAATACATGCCGTAGGGCAAATTACTAAAACAGGTAGTAACTGCATTCACAATGGGATCGGAAAAGAAATCCACAGCTAAATGCTGACATAACAAAATTGAAAAAAAAAACCCCACTATCCTTTTCTATATTCCATATCATGCAACATATCCTACTCCTCTATTCACTCTCGCTCTATATCCACTATACAATATTCTTTTTAGACAGATTTATCATTATATTTTTGTACATAAGAAAAAGCTACATTAAAAACCCGCATTGGCCTTTATTTTAAAATTGATTGTCAAATATTTATTTATGTGTATACGTTAAATGAATCCATGCTTAATATATTAATACTTAACGTTGTTATACGACATTATTCCATTGCAAGCATACACTTTTGTTACAAACCCCTATTGACTGTGTTCCGAAGGATAGTCACCACTTTACTCGCATTTTTGCTTTTTAAGGTTGTGTTATTTAAGTTTGAATGTTTTGTTTTTTTAAATTGATTTAACAATCATCACCCATCAATTATAATTCAGTTATAGTTCGTGTTGAAATACCACATGTAAAGTAGTTACTCTAGTGCAGACATTTTCCAATTTTATTTGGAAATGTCTTCATTTATAAGAACAGATAACATGTTGATAATAATTGACCACACTGGTATATTTGGAAGAAATTATTTGCATCAAAACACATGTTATATATCATTTACAACTTTAAAGAATATTTTTTCTCTCACAAGAACCTTTTTCCCATTATGTTCAATTGAAAAAGAGAGGTAACACAAGAAACACTAGGTACCTAATCCTACCTCTATCTATTTGGAGGTTCGTGTTCCTCTGCTTTGAATTTGTATTTTGTTTAATGGATTTTTGAGATGGTTCATGGTTTGTTATTGTCATTTTTCATTACCACTTTGGTAAACTTTTTTTTTCATTTTTGGATGTTTCCAAAAAATAGTTTTTTTTTAATTGCAGATTAATGTTAATTTATTTTAAAGATTTACCTGGAAATGTTTAAAATTTTGTAATCGAAAGTGTTTTTGGTTAAATATGGTTGCATATAATAGCATCGAGTGTCATTGGGTATTTAAATACGACGAACCAATTATATTTGCGCAGATATATCACACAGCTAAAAGGTATGATTATAACGAACATTGAAATCTCAATATCACGTAACAATAATTTAATTTGAATAGAAAATCTATTGAATAATTCTTAAAAGAATATATTTACTCCCTCAAGAACGCTTTTTCCCATTGTGTTTAAATGAAAAAGACACAAACAGTTTTGAAATGGTCCCTATAAGAAAATCTAGTTAGATTTTTATGTTATTTTAATAAATCTGTAGAATTTCTAACTTATATACGATTTTTGTGAAAATCACCATTGTAAACGTGAATTTGGTTCGTCGTTCTTAATTCAATTTATCAAAGCATTTTCCATAGCATATCATGATAATTCTATAGCAACGCATAAAATCACATAGTACATGTACATAATGACCATTGTATGCATTACGGAACATTAAACCCAAGATACTGTTTGTGTGCCATCAGGCATTGTTCCAACAATATTCTCAGTAATATCTTTATATTCCTTTTTACCGTTTAAGAATGTGACAAAGGATCGTATGGTTTTGAATGTAATGAAACATGCGGACACTGTCGTGATGTAAAACAATGCTCCAATGTCAATGGCTCTTGCTTGACTGGATGTGATGCTGGTTTTAATGGGGACTTATGTAAATCACGTGAGTAGACAAACACAAAGGCACAGACGAAACTAGCAACGTATTTATATGAACAGATTACTTTAAAAATCATACTAAAAAAAAATATGGTATTTTTTTTTGGGAATTACGCGATGCGATTACAAACGAGTAGTAAAGCCATAAACATATTTACGTTTTACTTGCGGCAAACATACATTGTAATAGCGTAAGTCAGTACTTCCGTATAAATGGAACATGCTTTACTGTATGAGACAAAATGTTATCGAAGAGAATTGTGTAACATACGTGAGTACATAGAATATCTCTGAAAGTATGCATAGATAGATAGATAGATAGATAGATAGAGAGAGAGAGAGATAGATAGATAGATTATTTATATGTTTTACACCGCATTGTTAATACTTATGTAAATTTCAAATTGTCAATAAAAAAGGAAGAAGGTGCAGAGAAATCAAGGTAAGTCGAATAGAACGGAAATTTACATGATACATGTATCTGTAGTGTTTGTTTTGGGTAATATACCTTTATCAAGGTCACAAAAACAAAACAAAATCAAACAACGTAAGTTGCACACCATTGGTTTTATCGTATTTGGATTATAACGAGTTATACTGTGTGTTTTTTTAATGTTAGATTTCAACACTTTATCAACACCACTTGTATTGCAGGGTTGAGTGATTTGACTCATTAATATCCATTCAATCTTTGTGAATGTTCTTTACGAAAAATTACGAGGAAAAAAAAACTGCTACTTGATCTAATCATAAAAAGTTTCCATGCTCTCTGCCCATGGTGTATAGTTATCGAAACTTTACGCCCACAACATATGATTTCTCTAGATTTTAATATACGAACACGCCTGGTGTAATTCAAGTTGCTTTATTGAATTCAAAGTTCGATTACTCTTATTTGTTTAATATATAAACATGAAACGATGACAAATAAAGTTATCTTCATAATAAATAAAAACGACATATTTTCTGACTATCCGGACAATGGATAGTTAATGTATCCCTCGATAGCAATTATTTTTCTCGACGTCGCCGGGTGAATTAGTTTCTGATTTGGGGAAATATAAACTATCTATCGTCCTCAAAGCAGGTAAGTACGTATATGATATAAATGAATGTTTACAATCTCTAATCCGATCTTACTTCATGTCGCTGATATACGAATCAATTTAACTTACGGTATTCATTATTTTAAGATGTTTTTGCAAACCGCACTGTATATTTCGTGTACAATTAAAAAGCAAAAAAAGGAGGAGAAGACCGTGAATGGTGCATGTAATGCGCAATGTAACAATTAACAACAGATTAGCTGATATCATTTGAATGATGGCAGTTAGTGGAAATGTATGGTAAGTGATGTTTTTCTCAGCATGATCAGATAGAAAGTGATACTTGGGAAGGAATGATATTATATGTTGATAATTAAAAGGGATTTTGAAAGATGCACGTACGCACGTATAAAATATCATTTTGAGCACTGTACAGACTATGACTAAAACGTAGGTTGTCAAAGGTAACAAAACAAAACCAAAATTGATATTTTCGGTACATATTAGACAGTGAGGATACCTATATAATGTGATATCAAATGTGACTTGTTGACAATTAAGGATGGTATTGTTTAATTGATAGTATTTGCTTTGACCCAGTCTACATCTTTTTAGCGGATTTAAGTTTACTGCGTAACTAGTGTAAATTCCCCCCAATGCATCAATTACCACTTTTACCATAGACTTCAAATTATTGTTATCTATTTTTTTTTTTTTGTCAGATGACTTTGTTGACAATAGTAGGTATTTTAACGATCTTCTGTAACAGCAATAACGAGTGTTCACATTTATGTGAATCATTTCCTTTTCTCCAAATGTTGTCTTTTGTCTTGAAAATAAAAATGTTAATATGTACTTCAATTTTGAACGGATGAAGTTAATTATTTCATGAGTGAGAAATAGTGCTATATGCAGTAATGGTCTATTCTGAAAATTATCAATTATGGATAAATGTTAATATGTACTTAAATAGTCTGAGTGACCGGAACATGAGAGAAATATATTCACTGATATAAGAACTGATATAAAAGCATAGATCGTCTGAATCGGAGGAAATATTTTTGGATCCGGATGGTAATGGCTTTTTTATTTTTACAAAAATGAAATCTTCTGATTTTATCATTAACCGTAATATATCTTAAACAAGAATCATAATTTAATCTAACCTAATTATAGGAACAGTGATCATTTCCTCTTTCTTACCTGACACATTTTGCAATTTGCCTACAGGGAGACCAGGTGTCCTATATATGTGAAGATATGACAACGTTGTTTTAAGGAATGCTAAGAAGTAATTACCATATAAAGAATAGCAAGTAAGTTACTGAGAATAATAGTGTTTCGAAAAAAGAACATTATATATAATTTACTTAGAAAAAGAGCAATACGAATAACAAATTAAATGGAACTTTTACGGCGAAAGAAAAAAAAAAAGACAATTGATATTTTTATAAATTGTGTAGTATATACCTATATTTATGTTTCTTTAAATTGTATGTGTCAGTATGTGTTTGCTTTTTGATAAGTGTACGTATGCCATGCAAGAATAACAATACCGATATATCTCTACTATGGTCTAATGCAGATGGAAAGTCCAAGGTTATAATTCCTCGACAAAGCCCAAAGAAGACTAGTTCATAAACCTCCCGAGCAGAAAGAATCATACTGACGTCATTCAAAAGTACTGAGTTCATTTAGGGACATCTAAAGAAACATATGACATGCAATCGCATTTGATATTCCGCAAATTTTAATCTAGCAGTTGTATGGTTACAAAAATGTTAACGCTACAAATAATTATGAAACTGTTTCGTATGATCCTAATAGCTATATGTTGATGAATCCTTTTAAATACTTTATTATTTTCTGCAACTTTTGCCGCAAAATAAAAGAGAAATGAAGATAGTAATACATTTTGTAAGCATATATAGCAATTGGATTGCTTAAATGAATGTAAATGTTAGTATTTGTATTTTAATTAGCGTACTTATGTTTTCCAGGCATGGATCTACCAAATTGTCCAAATCAGGTGGAAATTTCAGAGTACTCAATGACATGTTTTGTGATAAATTATATTTAAAACTGCTCTAATTTGCTCTTGTGTCTTGTGCACTCTTAACCACAACCCTTCCAATAAGACACAACCCTTTGTTTTATCTGATGGTAACTTGTTTATTAGAGATTTAAAGATATATTGAACCTATCATAATAGAGGAGGTTTTTTAGAGGGAACCAAATTTAAGATAATGTAGTTTGTTTACATTCATTGACATTACTTAAGATGTATAGCTATCTTTTATATAGTAATATGTAATTATATAATATGATTTAAAATCAGACTAACTGATCTGTCAAAAAGAAATAAGTTTTTATTAAAGGAACTTGCAATTTAACGGTAAATGCATAATAAAAACAGTTTTTATGATAAAACTGTTTTGTGATTGAACATCACTTTTCTTTTCATATTCTCTGTATTTTTGTTTTGTTTTATTGTATGATACTGTGCGTTGCTTTAATCACATTTTGTCTGTCGTCCGTCCGTCTGTCTGTAAACCTTTTACATTTCCAACATATTCTCAAAAAACTACTGGGCCAAATTTAAACTTTGTAAAAAGCATTCGTAGGTTAAGGGAATTAAAAGTTGTGACAATTAAGGATCGCACTTTTTTAAAAGGGAAGATTATAACGAATTATTTAAAAACAATTTAGAAATATTTTAAAAAACTGTTTTCTCAACAACCATTTAGCCAGGAAAGCTGAAAGTGTGAAAGCATCCTCAGGTACTGTAGATTCAAAGTTGTGAAAATTATGACCCCCATATTAGGATGGGCCTACAATGAGGGGAAGTGAGGGTGACAACAATTTACATAGAAATATAAAATACATCTTTAAAAATCTTCTCAGAAAATAATAAGCAAAAAAAGCTGAAAGGTACAATGTATGTGTGAGTTTTCTCAGAAAGTGTATATACAAAGTTATGACAACCATAACCCCCGGGGTAGGGTGTAGCCACAATGGGAGGGGGGGGTCAACATATTACATAGGAATATATAGAGTAATTTCTTTAAAAATCTTCTTATCAGAATTTTATCAGCAAGGATAGAAGACATTTGTGTGGAATCATCCTCTGGTATTGCATAAAGTTCTAAAAATCATGATCACCGGAATTAGGGTGAAACCACAATTTTAGCGGGGCTGTAAAATTTTCAAAGGAATATGGTAGCCTTTTGGTAGCCCCCCTTAGCCCCCTTTCTTTTGCAAAGTTAGACCTTAGCATTAGGCACATAGCATCAGAGAGGGTTCATCCCCTTCACTTTTTCTCGCAGAGTAAATCTTCTTAAAATCTAATCAGCTAAGAAAGTTGAAACTTCTGTTGAAGCATTCTCAGGTAGTGAAGATTCAAATTTGTGAAAATGATGACCCCCAAGGGTAGGGTGGGACCATAGGGTAGGGGGGGGTCGGAATTTTAAATAGGAAATAGGAATGTATAGAGTAAATCTTTCAAAAAGGGACTAATGAAAATAAACATAAGAATATTCAGGGGAGGGGGTGGGGTTATTTACACATGATTTACATGTGGTATACTACATTGTCAAAATGGTTTATATTATAACTCATTTAACCTGTTTTTATCATACCTATTGTTCCTCAGGTGAGCGATGTGGCCCATGAGTCTCTTGTTTGACACAGATTACAAAGGTTAAATGACAAACCAATGACGTTTGTATACATGGTTTTTTTTTTTCATTACTTCAGTTATTCTGGTCATATTTATACAAAATCGTATTTTGATATTGATTATCACTGTATTTTTATGCAATTATTTATTGTGGTTTGTTCTTATTTTGTTTTGTTAATCTTTTTCTAAATGAATGCATTTCATACAACCAAATACAATATGTCCATTAAATACCGTCATTAAATTAAGATGTTTTAATCAACTGTTTTAATATTATGAAGAAGATCAATTTGATCAAAATATAACGTTGGGATAATTAAAAAAATACGATACTAGTATGGTAAGATATAACAGATTACCAAAGTGGGATAATTTTAAAACATTATGATACTAGTAATGGTAAGATACAATTGCAAGTGGTTACCACCGTGGGGTAATTTTAAAACATTACGCAAAGAGATTGATAACCCTGTGGCACTTGAAATTAGTTAAACTTCTTTTTAAGTTTAAAAAAAAGATTTTAAATTTAGAAAAAAAAAAATTTAAAAAGAAATTGGCAATACATGTATAACAAGGTTGGATTTGATGAACGTTGATGAACGTTTTAGATGAAGTTACTGCAAAAAATCGTCGACGCTTCAATAAAACAATCTCGAAGTACTGAAAAACTAAGAATAGTAGAATGCTTATTTTCGTGTTGCTGGGAATATATACGTTGATTTTATTTTCGGACACTTACGGTTCCAAAAGAACTTTTATCATTGAAGTTTAAGATTGATATTTTATCTGTGAAATTGTAGTTCACCCGGTAAGATCGATATGGTCTATCTACAAAAATACTACCCAGCATTCTCGATCGTTTCTTATGTTTGATTTATATTGTTAATTATAATGTATATGTTTTCAAAATGTATATGATGAATTCAGATTAAACAACAATTTCTTATATTCACCCAAGTAACCGCTGAATCAAAACTCCAACACGAATGAAAAATCGACAAGTTGTACTGGAAAAAAGGGTATATGGTATTCTAATTTAAACCGAATCTCGGAGTTTCAAGAGAACAACGTGAACACTTTTCAAAGTGTGGAAGTTCCAGCACAAGAATTCCGATGTACATTCATAATGGCGAGAACTCTTCTGATGCAGGGAACAATTGATAAATATCAAATGCACGAGAATTTAAAAAAAAATGGAGCATTAATGTAACCATACAACGCGCATTACAAACAATATCGGCAGTCTTACTCTAGCGGTATCCAGAATCACGACCCGAAAAAAAAATCGGGGTGAAGAAAAATACGCAACGTCCTTTTGATTTAACTTTGGCTTAAAAAATGTTTATGTATTTATAACAAGAAAACATAATTGCTGCAAGCGTCAAATGGGCCGCAAAAATATGATTGTTGTATGAATCATCATTAGTTGTTTACATTAAAAACACACCACAAAGAATAACGAGTAGGTTGTTATATAGTACTAATTTTGATGGTAAATTTTAATAGATTTGTACATCATTCAAATACAAAGTTCAACTCATCATTATTTTTATGGAGATTCTGTATTAAACCACTTTTATTTTTTGTTGCATTGTATTGAGTAAAAACTTAATGCATCAGTTAATGTGATTTCAAGGGACCACATAATAAAATAGAAATGGATTATTTTAAAGGTACATGTAAGATCGTGCTCATCCGTTAGAAACTGCACAATTTAAAGTAAGAAATATACCGGATAGTTGTTTTCCCCAGATGGAATTACAAATCTTATCTACACTTCAGTTTATGAAGGTAATCATGGTTATTTAATTGCATGAGGTTCTCAAAAGAATGAAAAATAAATCAGGTCAGCTCAAATTTTCAGATCTTTCATATTTTTGAGTCAATAATATTGATATGTATGTCATTTCATGATATTTTTCTACCAATTTCACATGGAAATATAACAAATACACACAAAAGCCATTTTATTTGACGCAGAACACAGAAATCCAAATATATCATTTGTATAATAGTTCATGTCATTCAGGTCTTTAGTGTTTCAGGTTTTTAGTATGTTCCGTATACTGATCCCGATAGAATGAAAAACTCCGAAATTTTCCGAATAGATTAGTCTCGAAAACGACAGTCTATGACTTCTTTACATTTACAAGTAAGCAAAAAATATGTAATATTTTTTAAAGGCATAAAACACATTTATACATGCAAATTTATTTTAATTCATAAAAAAAACAAGCATGATATTAATTCTATGAAAAAAAAAACTATCCAACAAGAAAAGCAGTTACAATGTCTAAATGTATATCAAATAACGGACCGCCTTCTGGTGGCCCGTAATGAGCCTTAACGGAATAAACTGAAACGAGTTTTAAGGTTGGATTTATATTAACAATTGTTTAAATCAATAGGAACGACAAACCAATTGATCGATAATTGTGCAGAAATTATCCTGCATCAGGCCGATCGATAAGTGGCCGAATTACAGGTGATAACTCTCACGTATTATAATCTACCGCGACTGGCTTACAGAATAGACAAGATCCGAGTTGCACAAAACTTTTTTTTAAACATAAAATGATTAAATTTCGTTCTAAAAATACATATCGAGTTAAAGTAATATGTTAAGAGGAAAAAAGCATCACTTTAACCGAAACACATTACCACAAAAAACCCTATATATTATTTCAACAAATGATATTTAATTTTGTAAAGTACCCTTCACAACAGGAAGAAAAAGATACCAAAGTCAACAACATTATGAACTGAAAAGCGACATTAAGCTTTTGCATCCTCCAAATATCAGTCGCTATTAAATAAATACATGTACGTGATCCATAAGGATGTAAACGACCCTTTTATCGGCAAATGGTTGTACGTTAGCATTTCTTATTATCGCAAAGACACTAAAAACACTTAAAATTAAGATAAAATATGAATCATAAATTCTTCACCAAGTTCTAATTTTGTGATTATTTCATTGGTACACGAATGTTTAAAAACAATATTAGATGATATTTCTACCATACGTGGGGGAACGTGGATGAGTCAACAAAACATACAGTCCTTTTCTTTTCTTTCCCAAACATATCAATGAAAAATTGACCATGTCAACGGATTTGATTTTTCATTTTTGATTGCAAAGTGCACTAATTTTATTCCAAATTAAAAGTAATCAACAAAAATATATATATATATTTTTAAATTGCGTTATAACACTCCGTAGTTACATTGTTGTTGTTGTTGTTGTTGTTGTTGTTGTTGTTAAGGTTGTTTTTGTAAACTACACGAATTAATTAAGGAAGACGTTTAGTGAAATTTTAAATTCGAGATTACATCATTCACTTTGAAGATGCAATGCCTAGCTGTGGTAAAATTTCATAACTGTGTTTCACGGTAGCATTAATGAAAACAAACCCAACCGATGACGTCAGAACAATCTGCGAATTAATTCAAAAACATAATTTCAGTTTACTGAAAAGGTATAACAAAGAGAAATACCATCAGCTCACAAATTTGAAACAGATTGTATGGATAAAACGAGAGACAAGATCGATTGTTGTTTAATTTTTTTTACGACAAATTACACAATTTAAACTGCAGAATGGGGTAGGGTAGGCAACGTCATTTACCCTGTATTATTAAACGTTAAAAGTAAACAAAATGTATTCTGAAGAAGGAAAACTATTCGTTGAGGACTAAATTTCGTGGGTTTTTTTTGCTGTATAAATCCCCAAAATTAAATCAATGACGAATTTTTAACCAGGGTGATAATAAATACAAATAAATTACGATATTACGAAATTAAATGCAAAATTTATTTCGTTCAAAAACAACGACATTATGACCCAAAGAAACTATGTGCTTCAACAGTCTTTATTAGTTTAATTTGTTGACTGTATAAGAGAATTAATCGAAAAGTTACATACACAGAGAGCTCTACACGTTGTAATTTAATGTCGATTCAAAGGTCTGGAAAATCAAGCAATAGAAAGAAATGAGCATAAATTTGAATGCCTATAATGTCTTCAATGTTTGTGAATTTCCAATCAGATATATATAACTTTAATAACTTTAATAAACATTGATCATACATTATATAGTTTTTATAGAGTAATAAAACATATTGTCCCTTCTCCAGTCCACTAGTCTTTACCTTTTATTATTCCGTGTAACTTTGTGCGCATGGTTTGAAGTTAGTTTTCAAAATTGTAACTTAATCTCCCTCAATAACAAACGTCTTTGACCAGTGTCTCAATTTATTTCAAAATATTCACAAAGAACACGTGTGTGTCTTCTGTTCGAATGCTCATAACAACTAATGATTACTAAGTGTTAAAACATTTTATAATAATTGAAAATTGCCCGACTCATCCTGAAAAAGATGTATTAATTCAGAAATCCCCCACAAAAATAAACATTTTTGAAGACGTCATAATGATAACTGCACGCTCTTATCGTTTGAAGATGCATAATTGTAAATATAAAAGCATTACTTAAGTTAATCTGAGCTACTGAATTGAGTCGAACGATTATAATATATAAAATGCTGTTGGTTCTTGGTATTTTCTGTGTTTATTATCCAACAATAAACTTTCAGATTAAGTAATTAAAGTACTGAAAGTACTGATAGACGGAGGCATCATTTCGGAGGAAATTAAACTAATGAAAATATTTGAGTTTTTTTATTTAAGGAAAAAAACAGCGCGCTATTCACTTATCATGTTAGAACATTTGCGAAGCAGTTTAGTATTATGACAATATAGTTATATTCACTTTATTTCCCTCTATTAAATTGCATTGGTTGATTTGAGTGATATTCACGCATAATACAGAAGACAAATTATCAAACCTGGGGCATATGTCGATGAACATGAACTGATTATTCTCACGACTCCAAACCGGATCACGACGTCATAATGTAAACGAATTTTATTGGCGGCGACTTTTTTTTGCGAGCAACTGGCGGTAACCTGGTTTGCGACGACTAATGTTCGCGACCAAGCCTTATCCAGACCTGTTTAGATACATGTATAAGACTGGTTCACGGCGAAAAATATTCGCAACGACAGGGGGTTCTCGCTAATATTGCGAAAATTTATCGCACGCGAATAAAAGTTGGTTTACAGGTTTTATTTTACTAACGTTGATTAATATTTCATTGATGTGAATATATTTTGATGGTTATATGAATTCCATTGATTAATTTCTTAGTAGACCAAAAGTAGAGTCATTAAATTACAGAAAGAACAATCAAATTGTTATAAGAATCTAAAACGATGTGCACTACTTTTGTCAGCATCATTCCGCTGTTCCAGTGGTTCTTCTGTTAATTTCGCATTACCGGTTGAATAAGACAGAACTTTTTAAAAAAAATCATTAATTATGGTTTCAAGATATTTTTCAGGTTGACATCAGAATTAGGTACATGTAGATAATATTAAAATAATTTGTGTTTTGCTCTTATTTGTATCTTATAAGCTTGTATATTACTACTTAAAGGTGTTTATTATTTACCAAAACGGAAGAAAGAAAACATTTTGCATCACAAAACAGCATGGGAAACTGTACATCTGCTCTTGTGTACACTTAGTTTAGGTTGATATTATTTCCTGAGTATAGTGATTTGAAAACCCACGATAGAAAACGACATGTCCTAAAGGTTTTGAACACCTGCTCAAGACAAAAGATAACCTGTAAATTGCAAACTACTTCGTCTAACTGTACAACACCTCCCCCCTGTTTTCTATCTTAAAGGGGTTTTCTCTTATTATGATCGTTATGATCTCTCTCTCTCTCTCTCTCTCTCTCTCTCTCTCTCTCTCTCTCTCTCTCTCTCTCTCGTTAATACTATGGACACAATAAACACATGAACTTAATTTTGCTATTTATTTTGAATTTGCAGAGAACTCAAGTTCAGTTATATGGTACCAGTTTTAATTATACATATATAATGGCCATTGTTTGCATCATAAGAAATATTTTGCGTCAATTCTATCTATTTTGTTTTCACGCGCGACACTCTTATCTATCGGCTTGTAAAAACATACTGAATTCCCAAATCACTTGCGCCGGGGGGGGGGGGGGGGGGGGTTGTAGCTGAAAAGAAAAATACGTCTCCGCATGAGATTGATTGATAATACGCGCAAACGATATATGACAGAGACAAAGAAGCACACCATGTCTATTCATTAATCTCATAATTATTCTGTATTTCGTCCACCGCTATATGATGCTTTAGGGATCCCCATGATTTGACGTCACGGGCAAGACAATTTCAATATACGGAGGCTGTTATGCAGCCTAGGTCTAAAAATGGGTCCTATTTTACAAAATGAAGCTCATGCTCCTTTCACCTTCCTTCTGACTTTAATCCTAATTATCATTTTTTTTTTTCATTTAATTTTATATACATTTATTTCCTACATTATTTGTTTTTCTTTGTTACCGATCTCTTTTTTGTTGTCCTATAAAATGCAATTTTGGGACTTTCTATTTTATCCTTGTTTGTTTTTCAGTCTTTCACTATATAATAAATATAGGTGTAGATTCTCAAAGTATTTAGTCGTAGGTAGAATATTGCATTGTTTTATAACCTGAAAATAAGTTTCATATTAATATAATGTCACTGATTCAACGCTTCTTAAGTTGTAGATACGCATTGCGATATACTAATCAGTTATATTTCCAACCACTGTTCCTACATGGTTGGTCAAAATATTTGAAAAGCAAAATCAACCGGGGAATGACTAGATTAATTCGCATATTCAATAGTTGTTAAAACAGTTAAACTGAAAGAAAGAGGGGAAATAATGATGTTACCAAGTCGGTCTGGTTTACTGTGAGGCCTATTCCAAGAAAAGCGTTAAACGGAAGGATGCTGCTCCTTCAACGTATCTACAAAGGCGTGTTCAGAAGACGTCTATAAACACTGTGTGTTGCCTTTTGAAAATGCTTTCTCTTATGTAGCTTTGTATTGCGGGAGTGAAGTCTCTCCGAACAACAAAATAGTCATTATCAATTGTTTCAATGTCTTCAGATATTCTCAAACAAAGAAGGTGCGTCTTTTTAAAAATAAATTCAGCAACTGTTGTGATATTTTTAAGGTTTTTTTTATAATGAACAAAGCTTTAAAAAGAAATGCATGAGCCATACATCAATGATATCTTCTAAAATGCACTAAGATGTATTTGATTAATCTCTCTCATATATGACTTTGTAACACGGAAGTAGTAATTTCCCCCAACAACACTATCGTCATTGTCCGATGTTTAAATATGTTTTGACATATTCTGACAACCGGGATGCGTCCTTTTTTGACAGAATGCCTGAAATATTGAATGCTCATTCTTAAAGGTTGTCCATAATTAAGAATGAAAAGAAAAATACCCGATCCATCTTTTAAGATTTGTTCTTAAATGTACTCAGATGGATATGTTATTATTGACATATATGACCGCAAATGATCCATTCATGTCTTTTATTTTAAATAAAGGATTCACTCGGCGTATATTGTGCTTGTTTGTCTATAATTGTTGTTTGTTTCCATTTGTTCATCAACTTGTGTTTTAGTCTAGTCAATGTAACTAAAAAAATGTCCAACCTCAGATATAAAGTAATACAAGCCGTAGCTCTTCCTTTTTGTAGTTGAGGCAAAAGTAAATGTTTTCAATGTTATACTATACACTGTAACTATAGTGTTAAACAAAAATCAAAAAGAATGGTTCTAGATTAAAGCACAAGAGGGCAAACAAAGTAAAAGAAATAGAAAAAACAAATGAATAAAACAAATTGTTATGATAAAATGCTTACTTTTGGTTTTTCACACGCATTGTAAGGTATAGTTAACAAATTGCATAAGCAATTCTAGCTAAGTAATTTAACCGAATGAAACACCATCGAAAGAATTTTACCTGTTTATGTTTACTGAATCATGTAATAATACATAAAAGGTATTGTACCATGTAATTTTTCATAAAGAGTTATTAAAAATTATAAACCATCGTTATTGTTGATCAGAACGTGAAACAGAAGAAAAGCTGATTTGTTCTTATATTTTAGGTTACCGCGGTAAATACAACTACTTGCAAGCCTGAGATCACTTAGCCTGTGAGGAAGTTTCTATATTAAAACGTTTCTTCTCTGTGTCCGTCCAGTAAGAATTAATGTCAATAACAATGTCGGTTTTTGCGACTGAGAAAACTCTGGCAAGCAGTTTTCCATTTCTGATCTGGATTAAAGTTTAAAATTTTTTACTAATTACATGTATATAAATTTTCGGTCATTGTAATGTTCGAAGAAGTAAACTTTAAAAGTAGTATGTAAAAGCGTCAC